>NC_137042.1:3035071-3102571 GCF_032717465.1 Coenobita brevimanus
CCACCGGGTTCACGTTTCAGATTAACCCGGGACTAATGTTTGAACAACTATTATTACTATGGCTTAGAGGTAGTATTAATATATCTTTCTATGCCTGAGTTGTTTGCAAGATTGATATAGTCTGTTTACCATAACTTGGCCCAGATTTTTGTCCTTTTATGGCTTATTTCACGTTCCTCAGTGGCAGAACATAACAATGCTGTGGCTCTACAGTCTGTGCATACCACTCCTTAATGACTAGCATCATATTCTACTGTGAATCTATTAGTAAAGCTTTGCATTTAGATGTAGATAGATAGAAAAATAGATATATACATACAGAGAGAGAGAGAGAGAGAGATCTTAAACCAAGTCAGAGTAAAATTTTATAGTTAATGCCTCTACCTTCGCTCATACAACTATCATTCACGTCCCAACCAAGGTAAGGCGAATATTAAATTGCAAAAATATGAAAAACAAAACAAAACAAAAAACACAATTTCTCATACTCCGTTTTGAAAATTTTACACTCATAAAAGTAGGCTGTACAGGTGAAAAAAAAAAAATACACAGATACATAAATCAAAAGACAACATTGATAATACTGAGTTCTTATGAAGGATTAGCACTCACAGAAGTGTGGTTAGATTCTTTGTACCTGCGATCCAAGGACGGCCAGATAAGTAGGTGAGACAGACACCAAACGCCCGTTTTCTCGTCAGTTAAGGAAACTCCCTAACATCTTTTCCTAATTGATTTATTTTGCTTATTACATCTTACTGTCCTCTTCCATGTTGTATAAATTCTTCTAATATCGCCTCACGTTTCATACATAGCGTGCAAAATGGTATTAACCAGACACATCTATAAATAAATGGCTAAGGAACAGGTGTTCGGGAGCTCCCTTAACCGACGAGAATCCGTGTCTTGGGGCGATATTCTGGTGAGGTTAAGAAGCTTACTTAACACCTCTTCTTTACCGGTTTATCTGCTTCTGCTCAGTTACGAAATTCCTGAGTGTTATTCATGCAATATCTGTCGATGTTAAAATTATATAAGAAGGAAAAAGCAGGATGTTAATGGGCAGTTTGGAAAATAAATCGTTTAGGAAGAGGTGTTAGGGAGTCTCCTTACGCTACGGGAAAACCAGCCAAAGCCGTAGCAGTGACAGGTCTCTCCCTCTCACCCCACCAGCAACCCCGCCGCCACGCGTCTGTTTTTAACGCGAGACCCGTGTTCTTCCCTTCCCCCTCCTGCGTATAAACACCACACAGGGTTATATTTCTGGCGGTCTGAGGCCATCCGTGCGTGACACCTTCCTATTCCTAACTTTATAAAGCCTGTCTCGTTGCAAGGGTGTTATTGGGCGACATAAACTGCATTCTTGAGTGGGGTACAAAGTGTGGCGGTGATGTGGGAAGTGTAAAAAGACTTCTCGTGTGTCTAAGGTGGTGCTGGGGTGCACACACCAGCTGGCTCTTGTTTAAAAAGACGGCATATCGATACCATCTGTGCTAGGGTGCACACACCAGCTGGCTGTTGTTTAAAAAGACGGGATATCGATACCAGCTGTGCTAGGGTGCACAGACCAGCTGGCTGTTGTTTAAAAAGACAGGATATCGATACCAGCTGGGGTAGGGAGCAGTTGCATTTGAATTTCGTTAAAACAAACGTTACTGAACTTCCGCAAGATCCATTTACTTGTAAAAACACCTCCGCTCCAATACCATCAGAACAGGGCTGAAGCAGGGTGTTGGAGAGGGACGCCTTCACGTAGTGGCACCGATATAACTGGGTGGCTCCACTACCCGGTTATACAAATGTCTCTCAGTTCCCTCCCTATCCCCCGAAAGGAGGATGGTGGACTGAAGGAGGAAGAGAACAGCTTTAGCTTGCAGTCCACCGGGTTCTAGTTTTAGATGAACCTGGGACTACAACAACAACAATAACAATCACTACTACTACTACTACTACTACTATTACTACTACTACTACTACTATTACTACTACTGCCTGTACTACTACGACTACTCTTACTACTACTACTCCTGAATGAGGCAAACTAGCAAATATATAGTATGGTCAGTGTGAATTAGTGCAGCAGCGGTGACATGTGAAGGTATGTGCAGGGTGAAGGACAACTGGGCCTCAGGGAACGGGCTGCCTAGTTATGTAAGAAAAAGATTTTGTCCTACCATGAAAGGACTGATGATCAAAGAATTATTTCGTTTAATCTGATGACGTTCTATACTTCTTCTACCTTAACTTGGTCCAGATTTCTGTCCTTTTGCAGCTTATTTCACGTAGCTGTATTAATAGAGTACTAAAGCTCTATATCTTTTCCATAGCACTTCTTTGTGACTAGCATCATATTCTAGTGTTAATCTATTCTTACAGCTCAGTGTGCAAGACGGAGAGATGGCAATTTTAGGCCAAGTTAGAGTAAAAAGGGTATAGGTTATAGAAATCTCACTACCATTAAGCAAATTTACTTACGACAAACCTCACGTAAAGATAAATCAGTGAAGGATTAATCTCACTCCTTCGGTTCGGTCTTTCTTAAGGCTAATAAAGTCGACAGGATAAATGAAGAAAAAATATCATACGTTTTAGAAGTGGAGTAGTTTAGGAGTTTCTCAGACCCGTATTCTCGTAGGGTAACGAGGCACTAACACTTTTTCCTTAGCGATTTATTTTCTGGATATGATTGGTTAATATCCTTTTATGCAGAGTATGGAGATATTGGAAGAATTTATATATTATAAAAGAGGGTTGTAAGCTGAAATAAGCAAAATAAATCGCTGAGGAAACAGTGTTAGGGAGCTTCTTTAACTGACGAGGATATGGGTCCAAGCCTTATAACTCACTAGACTGGTTCTGAAATAAACTCAGGGGAGAGAATCAAGAGAGGCGACATTACTTTCGTTGCCGACTGTACAAACTTCGTTTACACTTCCCTTCGGGCTCCTGCGCTCCTTATGGGGCAACATAGGATTAGATGATGACGGAATGGATTTATAATAATAATAATAATAATAATTAACATTATTATTATCCATCTTCCTCTCTTCCCTCGTCAGCACTTTATATGAGGCTAACCTTTCCCTCCCCTCTCTTATTTTTGGTAATTAATTCACATTTGCTCTCTCTCTCTCTCTCTCTCTCTCTCTCTCTCTCTCTCTTCCTATGCCCTTTACTCCATCTTCCTCACCTCTCACTCAAGCCACCCTCCCCTCTTCACAGCATCAATTATGCAGCCCGACAAAGCCCCGCAAGAAGGCCAGACCCCTAAGCTCTCCCATTCCCCCCCCCTCCTCTCTCTCTCTCTCTCTCTCTCTCTCCCCGCATCAAAAGCTATTGCCCAATCTACAAACAACCCCAGATTGCCCGCCGCCCCGCTCATTTTCACAGCGTGTGCGGGATATGGGCTGGTGGGGTGCGTGACCTGAAATGCAGAGAGGAAAATAAGAAAACAACTTACACGAGAACAAACGAGGTTAGGGTGGAGAGGCCCCTACAGAAAACAGGTCGATAAGTGGTGGGGTAGTGGATGGAACGAATGTTGATAAATAAATAAATAAATATATATATATATATATATATATATATATATATATATATATATATATATATATATATATATATATATATATATATATATATATATATATATATATATATATATATATACCGGTATATATGATCATGATAGCGAAATCAAAAGATACATTACAGTTGGATGGAAAACTGTCGGTAAACACAGAGACATTATGAAAAGTAGCTTGCCAATATGTATGAAACGAAGAGTGTATAACGAATGTATAATCCCAGGTATGACGTACGGTTGCGAGACCTGGAAACTAACAAAATCAATGGAAAATCAACTATACAACCCTTTCACAAAGAACAATGGAAATGTCCGTGCTGGGAATATCTTTAAGTGACAGGAAGATCAACTTGAGTGAGAAAGCAGACTTAAGTCAAAGACATGGGAAAAATTATAGAAGAACAGAAATGGAGGCGAACAGGTCATGCAGCAGGTATAAGGGATAACCAATGGAACAAGAGGCTGACTGACTGGACTCCAAGAGACTATAAGTGCAGTGGAAAAAAGGCTAGATAGGAAGTGTGGAGATGAGATAGAGAAGTTTGCAGGAAATGCGTGGCAGAGATTGGCCCAGTCAAAGAATTCGTGGAAAAGCATGGGGGAGCCGATTTCATGTGTGCAGTGTGTCGGGGAAAGCGTGTGGAGATTTCCAGGCGTGAGAGGATTGATCTTGCTGGTGGGTCTCTTGAGTGTGTGGATTTTTTTTTTACTTGGGAGACATGTTATTTGCTGCAGGTGGAGCTGGAGCTCTGTGGCTAGAGTGTGGAGTGGTTGGAAGCAGTTCAGGGAGCTGTTGCCTCTCCTGACGTTGAGAAGGTTCTCCCTCCGTCCTAAGGGATATTTGCCTGCGGCATATGTTAGGAGTGTGATGGTGTATGGTAGTGAAACCTGGGCAATTAAGAAAGAGCATATTTGTAGGCTCAAAGGTACAGAAATGACAATGATTAGATGGATGTGCAGCGTGTCCTTGAGTGCGAGGCCTGGAGGTTTAAGATGAAAGATATGAGAGAAAGGATGAGTGTATTGGTGCTGGAATGAGGAGGGGTAGAGTTGAGATGGTTTGGGCATGTGGAGAGGATAGAGGATGACAACTGCGTGCGGAAGGTGAGAAGTGCGATCGTTGGGGGTTAGGTTGCGATAGAGAGATCGAACAAGACCTGGACGTCAAAGTGTGTGACCTCAGGGATAAGGGTCTGAATACGGAAGTTGCCAGAGATCGCAGAGACCGTGTAGCATGGAATGCCTCCATTAGATGACCAAGGCAAAGGAATGCAAGCGTGTTGGAGTCTTTATAAACGAAACGAAAAGAAAATAGGCCGATATATGCGTTACTAGAACCCCGACACGAGTGGAGGTTGGGGCGAATGCATATAGGAATTCAAATACTTCCGATTTTTATAATTGTGAATATAAACAGGAATACAATAAAATGGAGGGTAAATGCAACAGGGTGGATATGACCACCCCCAAAACAGGCCAATAAACGCATTACCAGAAAACGATACCACATTAGAGGATGGGGTGATGCAAGGACTATTATATATACGAATAATACTTCAAATTCTTATATGTAGGATTATATGTAGGAATACAAATGGGGATTCAAAAAGACAAACAAGGAAAAATATTGGATTGCAAGGTTCTACCCAAATTATGTCGATAACTATCCTACAAAAAGACTAAACCATTGAACACAAGAATATTAATATCAAAGAAAAGTATGAATGTCTTTTTCTCCTTCTCCTCTGTCTTCTTCTTCATCTCTTCTTCTTCTTCTTCTTCTTCTTCTTCTTCTCCTCCTCCTCCTCCTCCTCCTCCTCCTCCTCCTCCTCCTACGGCTAGGTAGACTTTTACACGATAAAGTCGCCCTCTTCAGATAAAAAAACGCGGCACGTCCAGGAACAGTAACCTTAACGTAAATACCCACAGAGTCAGATCACCAACTGTTTGGAACGGAATTAGAGTCTGCTATGTTAACGCACGTAGTCTACGTAACAAGTTTGAGGATTTAGAATCTTTAATTAACCTAGAAAATTATGACATCATTGGCATCACAGAGTCCTGGATTAACACATCTGACCGTGACTTTCTAGCGGAATACTCATTAACAGGGTACAATATTTTCAGCTGTGAGCGACCACATCGAGCTGGTGGCGGTGTTTTACTATATGTGAAAACTAGTCTCCATCCCCTTGTGCTATCCAAACCCAGTATTACCAATATAGATGCCAGTTATGTTCAGCTAAGTATTAATTCACACAAAATAAATATATGTCTCATCTATCGTCCTCCAGCACAGTCAACTGAGACAGCTGAAAAACTTTATGATCAAATTGCGGAAATTTGTTGTCAAGAGGATAGCGTAATTTTTGGAGACTTTAATCTACCGGTAACAAAGTGGGGTGAACCACTGACGGCACACTCAGGACAAGAGCTTTATACGAATCTTCAAGAAAGCGACCTTTCCCAACACGTAGAATACCCAACGAGAGGAAACAATATCCTAGACATCATCTTGACTACAAATGATAACCTAGTCAACAACGTTGAAATAGGACCTGAGTTTAGTTCCAGTGATCATCGAACTATACAGTTTAATATTACTACTGAAAAAGTAAAAGAAACGGAGAGCAAAGAAAAGGTCCCAGATTATCGTAGAGCTAATTTCAGCAGGCTCAGAGCGCTACTTGCAACTGCAGATTGGAATCAAATGTCTGAAACCGATGACATAAACCAAGCATGGGAAATATTCACCAAAAAATTTAATGAAGTGGTAAAGTCATGTGTGCCACTAAGTAACAGACGTCCAGCTGGAAATAGTAAACCAAAGTGGTGGTCCAGTGAAATAAAAAGTAACTTAATAGCCAAAAAACAGGCATACCATAAATATAAAGCTACACAAAATAATGATGATAAATTACAATACGATAATCTACGCCGCATATCGAAAAGACTTATTAAACAAAGCAGAAGAGCACTGGAGATCCACATTGCTAATACGTGCAAATCGAATCCTAAAGAATTTTACAGTTACATTAGAACGAAAAAGGTTATGACTACATCAATAGGTCCTCTAGAAACAAACAATGGCAAACACACTGAAAATGAGGTCGAAATGGCAAACATTCTTAACGATTACTTTGCGTCTGTTTTAACAGTAGAAGACACCACTAGAAACCTACTGTTACCCACAAACCAAGCAAATAGCACAGTCCTTAGTAACTATGCTATCCATAATAACGATATCCTTTCAGCCATAAATAGTACGAACATAAACAAAACCCCTTGCCCCGATAAAATATCACCGAGAATTCTCAAAGAAGGAAAACATGAGTTACTGCTGCCACTCTCTGTCTTATTCAATAAATCATTAAGTACTGGGAAAGTTCCACGCGAATGGAAACTAGCAAATGTAACACCAATTTTCAAAAAAGGAAATGAGTCGCACCCAGGAAATTACAGACCAATCAGCTTAACATCAGTAGTGTGCAAGTTAATGGAAAAAATCATAAGAGATAAAATAGTTAATTATCTAGAAGAAAATAATATAATTAAAGACTCGCAGCATGGATTCAGACATCGTCGTTCATGCTTAACTAACTTACTGGACTTCTTCCTTGATGTTTACAAATCATACGATGACTCAAGAGCAGTAGATATAATTTACCTCGACTTTCAGAAAGCATTTGACACTGTCCCTCACAAGCGTCTCATGAGAAAAATAGAAGCACATGGAATAAAAGGAAAGACGCAAAAATGGTTACAAGACTGCCTTTCAGACCGAAAACAGCGAGTTGTGATAAACGGAAAGGAATCCAAATGGCGTAATGTGATCAGCGGCGTTCCCCAAGGCTCAGTACTTGGACCGATACTTTTTATTATCTATATAAATGACATTGATGAGGGTCTAAATTGTAAAGTATCCAAATTTGCAGATGATACTAAAATAACCAGTAAAGTCACTTCAAAATTACAGTGGCAGCAGTTACAAAATGACCTTAATACTTTAGCAAGCTGGGCAGAAAAATGGCAAAATGAATTTCAACACAGAAAAATGTAAAGTACTTCATATTGGAAGTAACAATGTCCATGTAAATTGCAAAATGAACAATATTCAGTTATCAAGTACAGACAGTGAAAAGGATCTTGGTGTGATAATATCAAATGACCTAAAACCAAGCAAGCAGTGTACCGATGCGGTTAAAATTGCAAACAAGCTAGTGGGTTTTATTGGAAGAACTTTCGAGTTTAAATCGGAAAAAGTCATACTTGCCTTGTACAGCTCGCTAGTGCGCCCCCATCTTGAGTATTGTGTGCAATTCTGGTCTCCGTACTACAGAAAGGACATTGAAAAATTAGAGAAAATTCAGCGAAGAATCACAAAAATGATACCACGATTTAGAAACAAACCATATGAGGAACGCCTTGAAGAACTTAAATTATTTAGCCTAACGAAGCACAGGTTAAGAGGGGACCTTATTGAAGTTTTCAAAATCATGAAGGGATATGACAACTTAGCCATGAATAAATATTTTGATATAGACCGGTCAAGTCAAACCAGAAGTAATGGCTGCAAAATCATGGGAAAGCGATTCCAATCCCACGAAGCAAAATACTTCTTCTTTAACAGAGTTGTAAATATCTGGAACAGATTACCCTCAGATACCGTGAACAGTATCTCAATTGAGACATTCAAAAACAAATTAGACAAGTATTTGCACGAGAATCTTCAGCTGACTCTTTTTCTGTCCGAATAACTTGCTTTTATAGCTACGGTACATGTAAGTTCAGTGCAAACAAAGCAATATAAGCACAGATTAGGATCTGCACAGATAACCCTGAGTTAACGGTCACTACTCTTACTTTCGACCTGTGATGGGCTGTGGATCACTGAGGGTCCATGTTAGTCAAGTGACCACCATCGGGATTTTTTTAATGTACCAGGGGTCACTGCTTCAGGATGAAATTTGTGTTCTTGTCCCATATGGGAGAGTTTCCTGTCTCAGTGGAGTGAATGGAGCTAGGGCCTGATTGACTGGTGCCTACCTTAAAAGCGCCAGTCAAGGCTGCCGCACCACCCCTAATCATCCACACTGTGCAGTACCCTCGTGTCTACAGGACACCCCGCAAACTTAACATAGCGTCACGTCACGTCATTATACGTTTTTCGATTTACCCAAAGCAAATGAGGTAATGTACAGTAAGCACAGATTAGGATCTGCATAGATAACCCTGAGTTAACGGTCACTACTTTTACTTTCGACCTGTGATGGGATGTGGATCACTGAGGGTCCCTGTTAGTCAAGTGACCACCATCAGGATTTTTTTTAATGTACCAGGGGTCACTGCTTCAGGATGAAACTTGTGTACTGTCCCACATGGGAGAGTTCCTTGTCTCAGTGGAGTGAACGGAGCTATTGCCTGATTGACTGCTGCCTACCTAAAAAGCGCCAGGGAAGGTTGCCGCACCACCCCTAAACATCCACTCTGTGCATTGCACATCCACGCTGTGCACTGTGCAGTCCCCTTTTATCTAAGACACCTGTCTTATATATTTTTCAATCTCCCCAGTGCAAAGAAAGCAATATAAGCACAGATTAGGATCTGCACAGATAACCCTGAGTTAACGATCACTACTCTTACTTTCGACCTGTGATGGGCTGTGGATCACTGAGGGTCCCAGTTAGTCAAGTGACCACCATCGGGATTTTTTAAATGTACCAGGGGTCACTGCTTCAGGATGAAACTTGTGTACTTGTCCCACATGAGAGAGTTCCTTGTCTCAGTGGAGCAAACTGAGCTAGGGCCTGATTAACTGCTGCCTACCTTAAAAGCGCCAGGCAAGGCTGCCTCACCACCCCTAAACATCCACACTGTGCAGTGTGTAGCTTCCACGTTATGTCCACAGACTTCCCATTAACTCAATGTACCGGTTTATAATGTCATGCCGTAACTATTATTTTTTTTTTTTACTTTCTCTTTCAGGTTACTCTATCGGGTAGCTTATAGATAAAGTATTATAGAATGTGACTTTTCCTTTCCAGTGTTTCCCATAAAATTTCCATGTCAGTTTTTCCATGCTGCACGGTGGTTTTTCTCACTTTTTCCTGGAGGGTTTGGTGGTGGGGGGAGCCTTCTTGCTTTACTATCCTTATCCTTCAGCATGTAGAGTTAGATCTTGTAGTCATAGTTTTCTCTAACAAGCAGCCTCGAAAGGACCATAAGGTCTGTTGCTGTTTGCTTTCCTGTGTAATCCTTCTGCTCCTCCTCCTCCTCCTCCTCCTTCTTTAACACGGGTTGCTACAGCTAAAACAGATGTCAGAATGATAATGCTTTATCCCCCAGGCTACCAAAATTTTCAGGTGAATGAATGATGGTCTCCACATAGTTATAATACACTGACACCCGTTTGTGAAAATTACTATACTGATTAATACACATACATAAACACTGGTCCTCAAAAATTGCCTATTTATGTGGTTTGACGTTTGACTCCATATATCCCAGTAATGAAGATGATGATGGTAATGATGATAAGAAAAAAATAATAAAAATAATGATAATAATAATAATAGTAATAATAATAATGATAATCATCATCATCATCATCATCATAATTATCATAAAAATCATAGTAGTAATCCTCATACTGCCATAGGGTGGGAAAGGAGGTCCAGATGATGATGATGATGATGATGATAATAATAATAATAATAATAATAATCATAATCATAATCATAATAATAATAATAATTATAATAATCATAATCATAATCATAATCATAATAATAATAATAATAATAATAATAACGATAATAATATAAACAACAACAACAACAACAATAATAATAATAATAATAATAATAATAATAATAATAATATAAATAATATAAATAATAATAATAATAATAATAATAATAATAATTATCTATTGCCAGACGCCTTAATCTCGTAAGGGGTGGCCACAAACAAATCGCCTCCACGCCACCCTGTCCCCTGCCAATCCGCTGCCCTCCTCCCAACATACACCCCCTTACTGATATACCTCTAAAATGATGCCAAGTAAAGGAAACGAAGAAAGAAAAGGCGTTTAGAAACAATAAAGAAACTAAGGCAATGCTTTGATATGGAGACCTAAAAATACAGTGACACCTGGCCTACCTGACCCCAACGCCAGCTTACGGGAAGGAGGTATTTAAGAAGGTTTATAAGTAGCATTAGGAATACTTAAGATTTTGTTAAGGAATAGAAATAGGGATTCACAAAGACAGGCTCATATTCTCGTCGGTTATGGAAGCTCCCTAACACCCCTTTCTGAGCGATTTATTTTGTTTATTACACCTTACTGCCCTCCTCTGTGTCATATAAATTTTTCTGATATCACCATAGTTAACATTAATAACGTACAAAACGATTTTAATGAACCATATCCAAAAATAAATTGCTAACGAAGAGATGTTAGGGAACTTTCTTAACCGACTAGAATACGAACGACAGAGGCTTCTCATCGGTTACGGAAGTTCCCTAACACCTCTTCCTTAACGATTTATCTTTGGATATGGCTAGTTAGCATCATTTAGTACGCTATTTATGCACAGTATGGCAACATTAGAAGGATGTATATATGACACGGAACGGAATAGGTGTAGTAAACAAAATAAATCGCTTAGGAAAAGGTGCTAAGTAAGTTCCTTAACTGACGGGAATACCGGCCAGAGAAAGATGATTGATGGAAAGTGACGGACAAAATTCGGCAGATAATTGCCCTGCCGGAACCCGATGCCCGAGAGAGAGAGAGAGAGAGAGAGAGAGAGAGAGAGAGAGAGAGAGAGAGAGAGCTGACGGACAGACGAAAACACACACACACACACACACACACACACACACACACACACACACAGAGTGAGAGAGAGATAGGCCAGCTTTCTCAACACACATAAAAGCAACTCACTATTACCTTGTCCACGTGTCTTGTATAATTGCCGTAATTGGCCTAACCAGGCCTTTGTCACCCCGCTAATGGCTGGTATTACATCTACTGGCCTGTCCACACTAACATTTATTGCCATCGACGTGTCTGGCAAGTTACGAGGCATTTATATCCAGGGTAATTTATATGTGTAAGTCTTAAGTGAGATTTGGGTTTCTCTTGAAGTGTTGGTTCTCTCTCTCTCTCTCTCTCTCTCTCTCTCTCTCTCTCTCTCTCTCGACATACTTTCTGGATAGAGGAAGCCAGGTAATAAACCAAATTAACAACACTATAAATATTTTCCTCTCACCTGGCTTAAAATTGCCATCTCACCTTCTTGAATGATAAGATGTAACAGAGGACTGATTGTAGAATTTGGTGCTCGTCACGAAGAAGTGCTAAGGGAAGGATGTAGAGCCAAAACCATATTACTGTCTTTTTCTGCCGCTGGGGTAAGTGGAAAGAAAAAAAAAACAGCAGTACGGAGAAAATCAAGACCAAGTTAAGGTAAAAGGAGCATAGTTGTGATATTTTCAGTGTCTTCAATCCCACGTGGTTTTTCTCCGATATTCTTGTTGCCACAAACTATATAATTCTCAATACCATAGACTTTTCATAATTTAGGAACTATGTATACTCTTCGTTCACCTTAACAAATAAGGCCTCACTGGACTAAATTGAACTGTTTTTTGGCAACCTGATAAATAACAGGTCATGGGGTTAAAGTGGTTAAGGAACAACGGTGGACATAAATAGTGATCCACTCCATAACGGTACTGTACAGAGACGCCTTCACGTGGTGGCACAGATGTAACTGGGCGGCTCCAATGATTGGTTACACAAACGTCCCTCAACTTCCTCCCTATGCCCAAAAGGAAGATGGTGGACTGCAGGATGAGGGCAACTTCAGCCTGCAGTCCAACGGGTTCACGTTTCAAATGAAGCTGGGGCTACTACTACTACTACTACTACTACTACAACGACTATAACCACCACCACCACCACCACCACCACCACCACCACCACCACCACTACTATTACTACTACTAGAACTACTACTACTACTACTACAAACCTACACATCAACGAAGACTTACCAGAGTTTGTTTTCACACGGTTCGTCCACAGTTTCAAAAATAGAGACAGAAATGTTTTCGATAAATTTTGACTCCAGTGTCCACGTGAATTGATATACACCCTCCGAAACTCTCTCTCTCTCTCTCTCTCTCTCTCTCTCACACAGGTTAAAGCACACACAGGTAGGGCTGGTGGCGGTGTGGGTACAGCCTTTCTTGCTCTGCAATAAGGCCACTTCCATGCCGGTGCCGCCTCGGAGTCAGGAAAATGACCACTGATGCAGCCACAGACACTGACAATGATGGGGGAGAATTTTCTGTGTGTGTGTGTGTGTGTGTGTGTGTAAAGAAGAAGGAACCAAAGGCCAGAAGCCCACAAGATTTTTCCCTCCAAGAAAAAAAGAAAAAGTCAATTTCAAGATCTGTTCACTCCGAGAAGCCAGGACACACAGCGTTTAAAAGGCTAGAGGTTATAGGCAGTGGAATATACTTAATTCTTTACTGAATTAATATATATTTTTCTCTCTCTCTCTCTGAAAAAAAAAGAAAAAAAGAAAAAATGCTGTTGAAAAATGTAAGAGTCCTTGTTCTTTGTATGAACACAGATTTTCACATCATAGTTTTCGCACACACACACACACACACACACACACACACACACACACACACACACACACACACACACACACAATGAATAAATGGATCAATAAGTATATGGTGACATGTGGAGTGGGGAAGATTGGTCTGCTGGTCCTCAGGCAACGGGCTATTAAACCTATATCCAGAGTCGCACACACACACATACACACACACGTCTGTCTGTGCGTGGGAGTCAGGTCACATATGAATATTGCTTAAATGTACTTTATTTAAAACAGAAAATAAAGATGGAGTTACCAGAGGCGAATTATTTCAAATTTCCATTGAAAGGTACAGTTTTAAGTCCAATTATTGTATATATATATATATATATATATATATATATATATATATATATATATATATATATATATATATATATATATATATATATATATATATATTTTAACGAATGGAGGACACCTGTAATCTGGTGGGTGGAAACTTTCTTTATATATACCTTGTTTTTCCTTCCTTTGCCTACCTTCCATAACCCCACCGCCTGAGCCCGTAATGTTATTGCTTCAGGAGGTTCCGTTGCACCTCTTCCTTAGCGATTTGTTCTTGGATATAGATAGTTAATATCCTTTGCACGTTATTAATGGAAAGTATGGCGATTTTTGAAGGATTTAATTAACACTGAGTAGGGCAGTGAGACGTACTATGGAACATAAATTGCTTAGTAAGAGGTGTTAGGGAGCTTCCTTAACCGACGAGAGTATGGGCCTGTGAGAGTATGGCTGGTTTCCTCGTTGATTAAGGTAAGATCCTTAGCACTAACGATTAATTTTGCTTATTACACCTTACTGTCATAATCTGTGTAATAAATCCATCCACTATCGCCACACAGCATAAATAACGTACAGAAGGATAATAACCAGCCATATCCATTAAATAAATCGCCACACAGAAGCCCTCACGGTGGAGTGGTGGGGCCGGGTGTCGGATCTAAGCCTCCGTCTTGGGCGGGTAAGTGGCGTCCTTACTGAGTCACGGGTTACTCAGGTTTCATGCTGGACTGGTTGGGGGAGGTGGTGGCTGGGTGGGTGGAGAGGTGGTCTGCTGTCCTAAAAGAAGGGAGTTCGATTTTTGTTACTTTTGATATAGTACACAATACGTGACTTTTGTTGCTTTCCTGATATCCCACAAGACCCACCGGCATGTCTTAGTGAGCAGGTTGAGAGGTGATCTCCTGTCCTAATGAATGTGGGTTCGAATCCCGAGTGGGACAGAGAACTGTTTAAGGATTTGATTTTTACATTACTTATCTGCCGTAAGACCCACCGACATGTCGCAAAGACTAGTAATCTCGGCGGCAAAGGAAGCTCCGTAACACCTTTTCCTAAGCTACTTGTCATTATGCCACCTTGCTCTCCATCTCCGTGTCACATAAATCAATCTAATATCGCCATACTCTTCATAGATAGCGTGCAAAAGGACGTTAACTGGTCGTATTCACAACTAAATCGCTTAGGAAGAGGTGCTAGGGAGCTTCCTTAACCGACGTGAATACGGGCCAAAATCATTCCCACAAATTCCAATACACCAGTAGGGTTTAAGACAGCTCTAGCGTGTATTCAGTATGGACAGTGGGTGTTAGCCCCGAAGTGGTGACATTTGAAGCTGTGTGGTATATAAGAGGACCGCTGGACCTCAGGGACAGGGCTGTCCAGTATCCAAAATGGAGAGACGACAATTTAACGCCTACCTAAAGTGAACAGAGTGTAGTCCAAAACGTGCTCGAAAACTGAATGACATGAAAGAAAATCATTCGGGAGCCGAATGCTAATCGCCCCCTAGAATATGTTGTTGGCTTTTGTGTGTGTGTGTGTGTGTGTGTGTGTGTGTGTGTGTGTGTGTGTGTGTGTGTGTGTGTGTGTGTGTGTGTGTGTGTGTGTGTGTGTGTGTGTGTGTGTGTGTGTGTGTGTGTGTGTGTGTGTGTGTGTGTGTGTGTGTGTGTGTGTGTGTGTCCGACTCTGGGCATAGGCTTCACAGCCTGCTTTCAAGGCCCAGCAGTCCTCCTACGTACTGCACACCTCTTCATGTCACCACTTCGGCGCTAACACCCACCGTCCATATTGAATACATGCTAGGGCTGTCTCATACAGGACTGGTGTATTGGTATTAGCTGGGGTATTTTTACGACATGTCGGCAGGTCTTCTGGTAGATCAGTAAAGTCTGATTTTTATGAAATTCAATTCCTCAAACTGTTCCCTGCCCCAGCGGGATTTGAACCTGGGTGCGTTAGGACTGCAGGCCACCTCTCTACCGATTGAGCCACCGCCTCCAATATCTTGATACCCTGAAAGTTTCATGTTGATAGCTCAAGTCGTTCATGAGATATAATGGTGCTAAAGGAGGGCGATAAAGCTAGTTGACCTTTGGCAGCCATTTTAGTGACCTTGACCTTGACCCCGAGTGCCCATTTTCCAGCTTGTTCAAGATTTTGACCATATCTTGATACCCTGAAGTTTTCATGCTGATAGCTCAAGCCGTTCATGAGATATAGTGGGAACACACACACACTCACTCCTCCCACCCCCCCACACAGAGGCAGACAAAAACATTGTCGCTCCGCCTTCTAAAGGCGGGCGATAACTACGACACTTCATAGTGACTAGCACCATATCCTATATCTCTTGCCAACGTCTCAGCATTTCAGATGGAGAGACGTCGATTTTCGATCTATCAATCTATCTGTTTATCTATTCCCTGACGCCTTAATCCTGTAAAGAGTGGCCACAAACAAATCGACTCGACGTCGCTCTGCCTTTTGCAATTTGGTTGCCCTCCCTCCAACTCACACCTCCATCCTTAATATCTCTCTCAACTCCAGTCCTCCATTTTATCCTTAGTCCCCCTCTTTCCTCTCTCCATCCAGCACACACACACACACACACACACACACACACACACACACACACACACACACACACACACACTTCTAGTCAGTCTATCATTCTCCATCCTCTTCACACGGCCAAATCATCTCGGTATATCTCTTCACAATTTCATTTACAATAAAGCTAAAAAAAAAAAATCTCTCAATAAATAAATAAAAATCCCATGGAAATATATGAAGAATTAAAGTAATAAATATACTCCAGGGCAGTGAAGGGAAAAATACTTTGGGCTGAAGATAATAACTATAAATATAAATTTTTCTTGGTGGACATGAATATAATGAGATTTGTTTATCTTGGGGGAAGGCGGTAAGAGTCCTAATATCTCAGCTGTGTATCTGTTGGTCTGTCTCACAGTGTGTCCGTTTATCTGTCTGTATGTCTACCTATCTATCTATCTATCTGTCTGCCTGCCCTTGTCTGTCTGTCAGTTTGTCTATCTTAATTAATTAAGCCATTGAATTATTTATCTGTCTATGTCTGCCTGTCTGTGTGTCTTTTCGACCGTCCATCTATCTGCCTGTCTCTCTATTTATCTGTCTATCTACTGATCTATTTGGTCGTCTGTCTGTCTGTCTGTCTGCCTCTCTCTCTCTCTCTCTCTCTCTCTCTCTCTCTCTCTCTCTCTCATATTTTTCATTCTCTCCACATAGCCGAACCGCGTCATTGTATTTCTAGTTCCATAGCATTACTTCCTACACCACACTTGCCACGAACCTTTTGTCTATGACCCCTAACACCTTTTCCTAAGCTATTCATAATGCTTATTACAGCTTACTGTGCTATTCTGTGTTGCTTAAGTAGTGTGCAAAAGGATATTGACCAGCCATGTCCAAGAATAAATAGCTAAGGAAGAGGTGTCAGGGAGCTTCCTTCCCCGACGAGAATACTGGCTTATGTCTGTGTTTTATGTTCTGAAAAAAAATAAAAATAAAGTCACGTTTCCCCACTCGTCTCTGAAGCGAATGGATTTGAAAGACTGACTAGGAGAGTACCTGAGTGAGATGAATGGGATGAGAGGAAGACCAAGGTTGGTAGCCTATTCATGTTGCATAAGGAGGCTCCCTAGCATTTCTTCCTTAGCGATTTATTATTGGATATTATGCATTAATATAATTGTGTACGTTATTTATGAAGAGTATGGTGATAATAGAATGATTTAAATAACACAGAAGAGGACAGCCTAAGTAGGTGTAATAAGCCAGATAAATCGCTTAGGAAATGGTGTTATGCAGCTTCCTTAACGGACGAGGTTATGAGCCCAAGAACGATATCGAGAAATGAGGTGCGGCAGTGTGAACGGCGGGCTGGTGGTGTGTCACGATAAGTGAGGTTGTTAATGAGTAGGGACAAAAGCGTCTGGAGGTCCTTTATTTTCGTTTGCCACCCTTCACTTGCACCTCTGTCAGAGGAGAAGCAGAAACGGAGCCATTAGAGCGGAAAAGAGGGAAGGAGGAAGAAGTAAAGGTACATAAAGTGCATTCAGAATATGCACAAACCAGCGAGAGAAGTCTGAATGAGAAAATTTTAGACATCTGGAACTTATAAACTCGTTTTTGATAGGAAGAAAAGAAGGCGTAATACGATTCCGGATATCAGTAGATATAATAAGTGATTCAGAGTGGCGTGGGTGAGGGGAAGGGGAGAGGGAGACCGAGGATGAGGTGAAGGGTCGGAGAGGCATATGAGTGAGGGTGGTGTGAGATGAAGGGACGGGGAGAGAGAGACAATGGATGAGGTGGAGAGATAAGGTAGAGAGGCATATGAGAGAAAGTGGTGTGAGATGGAGGGAGGAGGAAAGAAAGACAGTGCAATAGGTGGAGAGAGAGGGGAGAGAGGTATTTGGGGAAAGGGTATAGTGTGAGATGGAGGGAAGGGGAGGGGGAGACAATGGATGAGGTGAAGAGATAGGATAGAGAGGTACATGAGTGACAGTGGAGTGAGACGGAGGAAGGGGAAGAGAGAGACGGAGGATGAGGCGGAGAGAGAGTAAAGAGGTACAGTATAATATATGAATGAGAGTTGTGTAGATTGGAGAGAGGAGCGTTTGATGGAGGAGAACAGGGTGGCGAGAATGCAGTTTCCTCGTGACGACCCTCTCCAGTATTAAGGCGTAATTTTCATCGCAAATAGCCATCAAGGGCACAGTGATATTTGTTTATATATTTGGTTTGGGGGGGTGTACGCCTGGAAATACTGTCTGTAGAAGAAGGAGAAAAGAGCAATGTAGGCCTGTTTTCTTTGTTATTACATTCCAGACTAATCAGAAAAAAACAAAGTTGGCTATGCTCCTTGTTGGCACATCAAATTTGCAGCTGTAAGATCCCAAGTTCAACTCCTGGACCGGTCAGACTGTTCGGCAAAGTTAGTTTCCCCTTGTCCCTGTTCACCAAACAATGATGTTGTTGTTGTTGTTGCATAAACCTGGTCGGTCTTGCCGAGAAATCCGTCGACCACAGGCAAACAACTGCTTACGTGGGGCGTTCTACCTGTACAGTACGGCACATACACCATGCAGGGATCCGGCGCCCCCTGGTGATAGACAGCGCCTCACCAGGTCGGAAAAGGATCCTTCCGACGACGAGGTGCAAGGATGCAAGCCTACTGTACCACAAAATGAGTGTAAAACCAGCTGTAGCTGGTGGTTTTCAAATTTTACAAGACTGTGACTTAGAAAAATTTGGCTCACGCGCAGTGGAGGAAAATTACATCATTCAGTCCGGAGTTACATTTTTTTAGCCTATTCTTGCTACCACCAGACTTTTTAGCTTATAGAGGACTTTTTGAACTGGATGTTTGATGCTGCCTTTACAAGGTCTCTTGTAATGACTAGAATCTCCTAGAAGCTGCCACAGCAAGACACACACACACACACACACACACACACACACACACACACACACACACACACACACACACACACACACACACACACGCACGCACGCACGCACGCACGCACGCACGCACACACACACACACACACACACACACACACACACACACACACACACACACACACACACACTCTCTCTCTCTCTACTTCAGGAGTAGACTGTAGCACCAGTCGAGCAGGGCAGTACTCCCGAGATGGATGGAAAGCTGATGACAGGGAGTGCTGGAGCTCGCGTTTCATCAGCCCTCAGGACTAGTTCCTGACCATCCCCCTTTGCTGAACTTTTTCAATATCTCAGTTACACAGAGAGTAGGCCAGCATGATCTCCAGTACAAATTTCTCTAACTATCTACACCAAACTACATACACTGTACACACTACACTTCCTTTTCCAAAATTCAAAAAATTATGGCGTCTCATCACCAAGCCTCGGAGTCCCCAGGGGAAGGGGGACCATAAACGCCCCCACCATCCGCCCCTCTCCCGGTGATGACTCGAGGTGCCTGGAACCACTGTCTGACTCTCTTCTTCTTCATTTCTGTAACATTCGCGGCCTTTCCCCTAACTTTCGCTCTGTTGAGCATCACCTCTTCTCCTCTAAACCTCACCTTCATTTTCTAACTGAGACTCAGCTGTCTGAGGCAACTGACAGCAAACCCTTTTCTGTATCCTCCTACTTTCTCTATACTCATTTCAAAGCCAAAGGTGGCTGTTGTGTATATATACGCAACGACTTATCTTGCTCTCGTGTTCCTGAACTCGATTCTTCTGAATTCTCTACACTCTGGCTTCGGCTTTCCTGTCATTCTCTGACTAAATATATCTGTGCTGTTTACTTATCCCCTAATTCTACTGACTATCAAAAATTCTTTGACTATCTTACTTCTACGATGGAACACATTCTATCCATTTCTCCTTTCTCTGAAATCTCCATTCTAGGAGATTTCAATGTTCACCACCACCTTTGGCTCTCCTCTCCTTTCACTGATCCACCTGGTGAACAAGCCTACATCTTTTCTATCCTTAATGACCTAGAGCAGCTTGTACAGCACGCTACCCGTATCCCTGACCGCCTTGGAGAGAGCTCCAACATACTTGACCTCTTCCTCACAACTAATCCTTCTGCTTACTCTGTTAATCTTTTCTCTCCGTTGGGCTCCTCCGATCACAACCTTATTACCTTAACCTGTCCTATCACTCTGGTATGGCCTGTGGACCCTCCAGGGAAACGTCGTCTGTGGCATTTTGGAGCCGCAGACTGGGAGGCCCTCAGGCAGTACTTCTTTGATTTTCCCTGGAATGATTATTGCTTCCATGGCCGGGAGCCATCTGAGTGTGCCTTGCGCATTACGGAGGTTATTCTCTCGGGCATGGAAGCATACATTCCTTTCTCATATCCTTTGACTAACTCAAGAAAGCCTTGGTTTAATCACGCTTGTTCTAATGCTGTCCGCAACAAGGAAAACATGGGAGAAATGGAGTTCCCCCGAGCTAAGCCCTGTATTGGACTATATAGCCCCACTAGGGTTACAGGAGGGAGCTACCCCTCCCGGCACGGCAGCCCGGGCGAGGCTCGAACTTGCAATCCCCCGATCACAAGTCCAGCGCGCTACCACTGTGCTACCGCGCCCCCCTCCGCAACAAGGAGAGGGCCTACAAAAGGTACCGGAGCCAAACCACCCCTGAATCACATCATCTTTACGTTTCTGCCCGGAATCGTGCTAAGTCTGTTCTTCGCTCTGCTAAAAATAATTTCATCCGTAATAAATGCTCTCAACTCTCCAACTCGAATTCTTCTGTCACCTTGCCAAAACCTTTCTAACAACTTTACCTCATCATCCTTCCCTCCTCTTTTCTACTCTGATGGTTCTGTAGCTATTTCTTCTACTGATAAAGCAGATCACTTCGCACAGACTTTCTCCTCCAATTCCACCTTAGACGATTTTGGTGCTGTTCCTCCATCACTTCCCTCCTCTGACTTCCTCATGGCTGACATTAAAATTTCTTCAGCTGATGTATTTTCTGCCATCACTGGCCTCAATACTAACAAGGCATATGGGCCTGATGGAGTCCCTCCTGTTGTTCTCAAGAACTATGCTTCTGTGCTTTCACCCTGCCTAGGCAAACTCTTTCGTCTTTGTCTGTCAACTTGTACCTTTCCTTCTTGCTGGAAGTTTGCTCTCATTCAGCCAGTCCCAAAGAAGGGTGACCATTCCCAACCCTCCAACTATCGTCCAGTTGCTTTAACGTCCTGTATTTCAAAAGTTTTCGAGTCAATTCTCAATAGAAAAATTTTAAGACATCTTTCCTATCACAACATTCTTTCTGATCGTCAGTACGGGTTCCGTCAGGGACGCTCCACTGGCGATCTTCTCACCTACCTTTCAGACTCCTGGTCATCCTCCTTTCGGGACTTTGGCGAAAGCTTTTCCATTGCACTTGACATCTCAAAGGCTTTCGATTGAGTCTGGCATAAATCTTTAATTTCCAAACTGCCCTCCTACGGTTTCTATCCTTCTATCTCTGCCTTCATCACTAGCTTCCTTTCTGGTCGTTCTATAGCCGCTGTTGTAGACGGCCATCGTTCTTCTCCTAGATCTATCAACAGTGGTGTTCCTCAGGGCTCTGTCCTATCACCAACTCTCTTCCTTTTATTCATCAATGATCTTCTAACCTGTACATCTAACCCTATCCACTCATACACTGATGACTCCAACTTCACCTTTCCATTTGGTTCCCGCAACGCCCATCTCAACAGTTACTTCAACAAACAAGGGATGAGGCTATGGCACACCTAATGTCAGACTTGGCTCGTATCTCTGATTGGGGTAAAAATAATACGGTTGTTTTTAACGCATCTGAGACTCAGTTCTTACACCTATCAATCCGACAAAATCATCCACAGGTATACCCACTAATGTTTAATAATATTCACCTTAATCCTGCATCATCCTTGAACATGCTTGGGGTTTCATTTACTCGGGACTTATGTTGGAAAGATCATATTATATCTCTTGTAAAATCTGCTTCCAAGAGATTGGGTATGCTAAGCCGACTCCGCTCTTTCTTTACCCCTGCACAATTTTTGACTCTATACAGGGTTTTATCCTCCCTTGTGTGGAGTACAACTCTCATGTGTGGGGAGGCTCCCCACATACAGCTCTTCTCAATAGGGTGGAGTCAAAGGCTTTTCGTCTCATTAACTCTCCTCCTCTTACTGACTCCCTTCAACCTCTGTCTCTTCGCTGCACTGTTGCATCTTTATCTCTTTTCTACCGCTACTTTAATGGTCACTACTCCTCTGAACTGTCTGCTTGCATTCCTCCACCTCTACAACGGGCGCGTAGCACCCGTCTGGCAGCAAACTCTCATCCCTTTTCTGTCCAGCTCTCTAATGCAAGAGTTAACCGTTACTCCCAGTCTTTCATTTATGCAACAGGTCAACTCTGGAACTGTCTCCCTCTGTCTATATTTCCTGCTGCCTATGATCTCCAGTCTGTCAAACGCAGTGTGTCCAGGCATCTCAAAATGATGGGATCTTGAATTTGGCTCTCTATTGTATTTTGTTTTTCTCTTGGAGGGATCTGTTACTGCGGGCTCATGGCCTTTGGTTCCTTCTTCCTCGCATAAACACACACACACACACACACACACACACACACACACACACACACACACACGCACGCACGCACGCACGCACGCGCACACACACACACACACACACACACACACACACACACACACACACACACACACACACACACACACACACACACACACACACGCGGTATCGGATCAAGGAGGGTAATTAGTCTCTTTCTCTATTAGTCTTATTCATTCCTTTTTCTCTCCTCATGCTCCTTATACTTCTTTTGTTCGTTTTCATTCTCCTCCCCATTCTCCTACTCCTCCACTTCTTCCTCCTCCACCTCTTCTTCTTCTTCTTCCTCCTCCTCCTCCTACTTCAGTCACACAAGCCAGTGGACAAGAGCCACATTAGAGGGTGACCTTGTTAGAATACCAGAGAAGTTAACCTGCTGAGATTTTTTTCCCTAGTGCCAGACAATTAAATTTAGTTTTTTTTCTAGTGCCACACAGTTATATTTAGTTTTTTCTAGTGCCACAGAATTATTATTTTTTTCTAGTGCCAGAAAATTATATTCATTTTTTGCAGTGCCAGACTATTACGTTTATTTTCTTCTAGTGCCAGACAATTATATATTTTTTTTCCAGTGCTAAACTGTTATATATTTCTTTTTCTAGTGTCATACAATTATAATTAGTTTTTTTTTTTTCCAGTGCCAGACAATTGCATATTTTTTATAGTGCCAAACAACGATTTTTTTTTTTCTACTGCCAACAAGTTATATTTAGTTTTTTTTTTTTTTTTTTTTTTTTAAGAAATTTTATATTGGAAGAATTTAATGGGTACTGTTCTGATGTCTTCGGTGTGAGAAATTCCAAAAATAAGTTATATTAAATAATCTCCAGGTAGCAAGACCATAAAATCCTCGTGGTGAATTAGCTCTACTGTATCCTTTGGCTCATGTGCTCATTCAGTAAGGAGACTCCCTAGGACCTCTTCCTAAGCGATTTATATCTGGACATGGATGGATAATATCCTTTTGTACCTTATTTATGCAGACAATGGCGATATTAGGATAAATTAAACAACACAAAAGACGACAGTACATTTTAATAAGCAAAATAAATATCTTAGGGAATGATGTTAGGGAATTTGTCAACCGACAAGAATGCTGGTCTTTGTCATGGCTGAAGGGAATATGATACTAAAGTAATCCTTAATCCCAGTTTTAATTGAAATAATCGAACCTGTTGCCTTCTACTGCTTCACGCTTCCCCTAGATATGATGGTATTCAGAATTTTGGTGTCACATACCACAAGCACTCTTCCTTTGGTGTCAGATCCTACAAACACACCTTCTTTGGTGTCACATCCTACAAACACTCATCCTTACTCTGGTGTCACAACCTACAAACACTCATCCTTTCCTTGGTGTTTCATCGTACAAACACTCATCCTCCTTTGGTGTTACAGCCTACAAACACTACTTCTTTGGTATCACATCCTAAAAACAGTCCACATTCCTTTAGTATCACATCCTACAAACGCTCCTCCTTTCTTTGGTGTCACATCCTACAAACGCTCCTCCTTTCTTTTGTGTCACATCCTACAAACACTCCTGTCTTTGGTGTCACATCCTACAAACACTCCTGTCTTTGGTGTCACATCCTACAAACACTCCTTTCTTTGGTGTCACCTCCTACAAACACTCCTTTCTTTGGTGTCACCTCCTACAAACACTCCTTTCTTTGGTGTCACATCCTACTAACACTCCTATCTTTGGTGTCACATCCTACAAACACTCCTTTCTTTGGTGTCACATCCTACAAACACTCCTTTCTTTGGTGTCACATCCTACAAACACTCCTTTCTTTGGTGTCACATCCTACAAACACTCCTTTCTTTGGTGTCACATCCTACAAACACTCCTTTCTTTGGTGTCACATCCTACAAACACTCCTTCTTTGGTGTCACATCCTTCAAACAGTCCCTCCATTGGTGTCACATCCTACAACCTTTCCTTTTTTTGTTGTCACATCCTGCAAACACTCATCCTTTCTTCTTGTGTCGTTTCTTCCCTTTCCTTCCATTTTCTTCAGCGGTACTAGTATCAACACTCTCAGGCATGTATTCACGTAGGTTGAGGAAGCTCCCTAACACCTCTTCCTCAGCGATTTGTCTTGCCTATTACTCCGTACTATCCTCCTGTGTCATAAAGACATTTAAATACCTCCAGCATATGTAACATACCAATTGATATTAACCAGTCGTATCCAGAAGTAAATCGCTAAGGAAGAGGTGCTACGGGGCTTCCTTAATCGATGAGAATACAGCAGGGTTCCATACTCACTTCCAATAGAGTAAAATCGTCTAGCGTTATCTATAGTAGAAAGAAAACTAGAGAGGCTTAGACGATGGCAGGATTAACGATATCAGAATTAACACTATTAATTTCCTATGACTCACTCTTAACTTGTAGTAAACCGTCTGTTAGAGGAAATAGAGAACTTTACTCCTTTTACTCTAACTTGGCCCAGATTTTCGTCCATTTGCAGCTTAGTGGCAGAAAAAGGCAATTCTACGGCTCTACATCCTTCCTATAACATTTCTTCGTTGCTAGCATCATGTTCTTACAACTCAGCATTTATGATGGAGAAAGAGGTTTTAGGGCAAGTTAGTGTAAAGAAAAGTATAAATGTGTTCCAGCCATAAATAAATAATTTGACTATACTCCATTTACCGTATTTTGGCCCAGATTTTCGTCCCTTTGTGGCTAATATCAGACGGCTTGAGGGTAGAGCAGGGCAATACTATGACTCTACATCCTTTCCATAGCACTTCTTCATGACCAGCATCGTATTCTAGCTCTGATCTGTTGTCACCGTAGCATCCAAGACACTGAGATGACAATTTTAGGCCAAGTTAGAGTAAAATGTGTATAAATACTCTATACTTAAACCATAAATGCGATAATATGACTACAGTCTTTTTACAATGACTTGGCCCAGGTTTTCTTCATTTTGCAGCTTATTTTACGTAGCTCAGTTGTAGAAAAAGACAGTACCACAGCTCTACCTCCTTTCCTTATAATTATTTCATGACTAGCATCATATTCTAGAGTTAATCTATTGCTACAACTCAACATTCAAGATGGAGAGATGGCAATTTCAGGCCAAGTTACAGTATAAGGAGTATCATTTTAATATTCTCTGGCCTCTGTGGTCCAAACTCAGCTAAGTGAATTTCTCTGGTGTCACTGAGAGAGAATACTAGAATTATCCCATCCATGAGATGGTTAATTTTTATTTATGGGTCACTATGCCTTAAGAAAACCAAAAACAGTAATACAGATGAATATGGAGTTATTATTTTTATTATGTTTTCTGTATTTGTCAAAAACTGTCATAATATTCACAATATATATATTTTTTTTACTACCAGTGAAGGATGCTGCATTTGTCAAAAGCTGTCCTAATATTCATGATTATAATAACATGTGAAAGATTTTTCTGTTTGCCCATAATTTTCAGACCTCTTTTCCTCGTATTTTTAAAAATTATTATTTGCCAAAAAATTTCAGTCGTCACAAGAATTTTTCACAGTAATAGTGGAATATTCATTGATTTGCCCAAGTTGCCATAATATCAATAACTCTTTTCCTCATAGCAAATGAACGAGTCTATTATTTGTCAAAAACTGTCATAATATTCTTAACTTTTTTTCTTATAAAAAATAAATGAGTCCGTTCCTTGCCAAAAGTAGTCATAATTTTCTTCAATATTTTCCTCGTAAATCCTTGCAATAAAAATCCATAAATATGAGTATGTAAACAATACAGTATTTGGCAGTCACACTAGATTTTTCTGTTCATTTTTGTTTTCTATTTTTAAGCTAGAGTTTCGAAAAGAACTTAATAATAGCGAGGTCTATAATCATCAGAGAGAGAGAGAGAGAGAGAGAGAGAGAGAGAGAGAGAGAGAGAAAAAAAAAAAAAGCTAGACAGAGATGAATACAGACAGACACACGGATAGATAGTCTGACAAAGAGACAGACACAGGCAGAGGGGCAGAGGTAAGGACAGACAGACAGACAAACACAGAGACAGACATATATAGAGAAATGACCAGAGACAGAGACAGATAATGAGACAAAAACAGAGGGAAAGAGTGTGGAAAGGTGAATGTAGAAACAGCAACGTTGATTTTTTTCCTTTTTATAATTTGGTGGGCTATATTTGACTTTTTAGGGGAGCGGGAAAATGACTAATCACTGGAACGCAATTTTAATGAGTTTTAAAAAGGGCGCCATGCCACGATTGGTTTTTAAAGTCCAGAAAAAATTTGGATGTTGTTCTTTCCCAGTGAAAAATACTATTTTTTTTTTTTTCAAGTTAATTTTCATGATAATTTAAAAATCGTATGTCACGCCGCGACTACATAAACAGCTGAAAATAACTGATGATTTTCGTCATCGTTAACCATGGAATTTTTACAAGTCATACGGGACACGAATTTCACACACCAAATTCCAGCTATAATATGGTGTTCTCGCTCGCTTCCCTCGCTCAGAAGGTAATACAGTGTGGAGGTAGTAAGAAAAATATGGGAAAATAACGCCAGTTTTCACATGGGGTCACTTTGGGTTGAATATAAGAGCAGGTCAGGAGGCGACACGAACACCAGCTGAAACATCGACAGGGACGACACCACTGTGACAGAAGACGTGGTGAGAGAGAGAGAGAGAGAGAGAGAGAGAGAGAGAGAGAGAGAGAGAGAGAGAGAGAGAGAGAGAGAGAATGTGTGTGTGTGTGTGTGTGTGTGTGTGTGTGTGTGTGTGTGTGTGTGTGTATCCTGAGTGTAGACGTGTGTCAGTGACTGAGCAAATGAGTGAGCGAGCGAATGAGTGTGTGTGTGTGTGTGTGTGTGTGTGTGTGTGTGTGTGTGTGTGTGTGTGTGTGTGTGTGTGTGTGTGTGTGTGTGTGTGTGTGTGTGTGTGGAGAGAGAGAGAGAGAGACAGAGAGAGAGAGTCGTGGAACTGAAGACAACTATGTGAAAACAATTCTGTCTGTATATCTTTTTAATTTCTGTTGCAATGCACCGCATACTATGATGGATACCCAGACAAAAGAACATAGAGGCATTACTGTCCCCCTTCATTAACGATCCCTGCATTACATACAAGTCTCTCCTTCTCTCTTTCTCTCCTACCATTCGCTCCCTGTGGCCAGACTATTTGCAGATTTTAGTGTTTCTCGTCTCATTCCTTGCCCTTCTCATTCAGCCTTTACAGTAATTACTGAACCGTTTAAACTGAATTGTCGACTGCTGTTCATAAGGACGTAAGATCCAAACCAGGCTTGGATGAAGAATAGTTTGAGGATATGAATTTCGTTTTAGCGATCAGCAGGACACTACTCTACCACTTGGCCACAACTTCGTCTTACTGCTCAACTCTCTAAGCTCTCCCTTGCCAATCGTTTCACTATTAACTCTCTTGCAAAATGTGCTTCCAAGATATAAGGTATGTTAGGCCGACTCCGCATCATTTTTTACTCCCTGGCAGCTGTTGACCTTGTAGAAAGATTTTCTTCAACTCTGTGTGTAGTACGACTGTCATGTGGAGGGGGGTGGGCCTCCCCACACACGGCTCTTCTCAACAGGGTGGAGTAAAGTTTTTTGTCTCATCAACTCCCTCCTTTCAGTGACGACTTTCATCATCCTCTCTACATCAGTGGTCACTACTTCTCTGAACTGCTTGCATGCATCCCTCCTCCATTACGGCGGAAGTGTAGCACCCGTCTGGCAGCACATTCTCATATCTTTTCTGCCCAGCTCTCTTATGCAACAGTTTACCGACATTCTTAGTCAATTATGTATGTAACAGGTCAGCACTGGGACTGTCTTCCTCGGTCTGTGTTTTCCTCAAACTATGATTTCCATTCTTTTACACTTGATGTATTCAGGTAACTCAAAATGATCAGATCTCCGTCTCTGTCTGTCTGTCTGTCTGTCTGTCTCTGTCTCTCTCTCTCTCTCTCTCTCTCTCTCTCTCTCTCTATTTAAGAGGGAACAACTGTGTGGGCTTTTGGGCTTTGATTCCCTCTTTTCTACAGACACACACACACACACACACACACACACACACACATACATACATACATACACATACACACACATAAAAATAAATAAATAAAGCTGGGAACAGGGCAGTGAATTGGCTGGGGACAGGGCGACATGGAGGCAATTTGTTTGTGGCCACCCCTTACGGGATTAAGGTGTCAAGGGGGGAAGTGGAAATACAAATAAATTGCAAATACATCGTCGGTTGTCACAGAGGAATCGACTTATGGAATCAGGTAGTAAGTTTTTACTTTATGTGGCTTACTTCGCCGATTCTTTAAAGACGAGAATTTCATAAACTTTCTCAACAGTACACAGCGGAGACTAGTCACTCACGAATGCTGAATCGCTGATACTGTTTGCCTCTGAGAAAATGTCCTTATCCCTGACAATCGATAATTAATACTAATAGACAGATTCCTGCTGGTGCTAACTCCTGGCTGGCACAATGGATTTATTATGAACCAATATGAAAGATCTGGCTTTATTACCAGTCGTGATTAATAACAAAGATATTTTGTACAAATGGAGAGTAAGCAAATTAAAGTAAGATCAATGTGGAGAAATCAAACACGGTTATTACATTTAACTGAGCTCAAAAAAAAGAAATGTATAAGTATTAATTACAACAAATAAATTTACGTTACAAGGGAACTTAAGCAAGTTCAAACAACTACCTAATAATCTTAAGCCTAGAAAACAAGAAAAGAAAATACTGGTCAGTGGAGAAACTGGAGTCATGGCTACGAATAGACTGGGCGATTCTACTTGCCACTCGGGGTGCTGCAGTTCGCACTGCTGACGTCCACTGCTGCTGATCACCAACTCGGTGTGGAGATGCGGGGATCATAGAACTGCTAGAGACTAGATGCTACTACAGGGTCTTGCTTCTCTGCACTGCTCATGACGTCCTCGTCCCGTGACAGCTCTACACCAGCTAAGTACTAACTAATATTCTCAGTTCTCACGCTAGTCTCAAAGGGAATAAATGATCACCGGAAGTAGGCGTGGCCTAACTTAAAGGCTAGAGAGGCAAGACGGAAAAGCGATAATTACACAAAAAATATCGCTCATTGAAACGTACTGTCTATACATAAAGAGTCACTCATGATACAAGACGAATGTTATGAAAAAATCTACTTCACATCTGAGTGCAAACGCAAGCGGTTAACTGACTGAGCGAAATTCTATGGGGTTTCAATATTGTTCAAGAGTTCCCATAATAATAGCCTATACAATGTCACGAATTGTCAAAATAATACAAGCTCGTGAATTCGTGACATAAGGAGTTTGGCAATATATATAAATAGATAGATAGATAGATATACTGTCATAGACGAGGAAGAGTGGCCATGTGCAGTTTGCCACAAGGATGTGGGAAGTAATTCCATCTTGTGCGGTGTTTGTGATAAATGGGTGCACAAGAGATGTAGTGGTATCAGGGGTAAACTGCGAGATAATGCTGACTTTATGTGTACGGCGTGTTGGGGAGAACAGGTGGAGATTGTCAGGCATGAAAGGATTGAACTTGCTGGTGAATCTCTTGAATGTGTGGAAGAGTTTTGTCATTTGGGAGACATGTTGTGTGCTGGAGGTGGGGCTGGAGCTAGCTCTGTGGCTAGGGTGAGAAGTGGTTGGAAGAAGTTCAGGGAGCTGTTGCCTCTCCTGACATTGAGAGGACTCTCCCTACGTGCTAAGGGGTCTTTGTATGCAGCATGTGTTAGGAGTGTAATGCTGTATGGTAGTGAGACCTGGGCAGTAAAGGAGGAGGATATTCGCCAGCTCAGACGTACAGAAATGACAATGATTAGGTGGATGTGTAGTGCGTCCCTGCGTGCAAGGTCTTGGGGGCTGGGTTACAATGGAAGAGTTGAGAGGTAGGATGGGACTGGAGTGTATTGGTGTTTTGATGAGGAGAGGTAGATTGAGATGGTTTGGACATGTGGAGAGAATGGGGGATGATAATTGGGTGAGGAAAGTGAGACGTATTAATATTGGGGGTGGGGTTATGAGGGGTAGAGCAAGAAAGACATGGGATGAGGTCATTAACCCCTTAAGTCCTAATTGCATCAATTGATGCGAATTGAGTTTTATGCCAAACTGCCTAATCGCATCAATTGAATGCAGCCAGTAAAAAACTGCGAAACGCTTGCTCCACCCCGAATATGACGTTCATGGCTTCAGGCCAATAAGAACTCGCCCCTGATGTGGCGTGACGGGGGGATCGGACCAACCTGGGCGGTTGGGGGGACACCCCCCTCTCAGTAGCATCCATGCCACCCTCTACTCCACTCCCTCACGCCCTCCTTGTCCCCAATCACTCTCCCACCCCTCCACGCAACTGCATCTCTCCTCCCACAACAACCTGCGTCCCTTCCCACCCTCTCTTGCCCCTCCTCCCTCCCCCCTAGCCTCGTCCCCCCCCCAAACCCCATCCCCATCTCTCCCTCCTTGTCCCTCACTACCCCTCCAACCCCCAACAGGCCCCCGAGTGTCAGGCCTCATATACGTACCTGTTTCATATTATTTCTACTTCTTCCCAAATTTTTACACATCACTCTGTTCATTTCTCACATCGTACCTACCAGTTTCTGTACGCACATGTAACGGGAAGTTGGGACAGTAAAAAGAGAAATCGGAAACAAATTATTCCTCTTTTTCCCTTTCTTATGCATGCATTTATTGCATTATTCAACTTTATTTTGATGTCCTTGATTGTTATAAACATTATTATGTGTCTGTGTTAGTTTTGGAATGACTATGAGGCCTTGTAGGGCTACTCCCCACACCTGTTTTATCTCCCCACACCTACATACACACCTGTTTTTATGGCTGCTATGACAAATCCCATTGAAATGGAGGGTTTCCACAAGAGAATTTGGTTGTTGCCAAAATTTTTCTCCCCAAGTACCACAAAGGCCATGTAGGCCTACTCCCCACACTAGTTATCTCCCCACACCTACATACACACCTGTTTTCATGGTAGATGGTACAGAACACACTGAAGTGCTTTCTTTTCAAGCGAAAAGTTGATTATTTCCAACCCCCGTACCTAGAGGCCTACTCCTCACAGCCTACTTTATCTCCCCACAGCCTGGTTATCTCCCCACACCTACATACACCTGTTTTCATGGTTGGTGTGACAAAACAATTTGATATGACCTGTTTCAATAAGAAAAATAAGTACTCAAAATTTTCACTTTTTCGATTGTTTTCGAGGGGTAACTATCATATATATATATATATATATATATATATATATATATATATATATATATATATATATATATATATATATATATATATATATATATATATATATATATATATATTTTAACTTTGACGCGCGATTGTGCACTAACCATTAGGCCTACGGGGGTACGGATTGCGTTGTCAGGTGTGTAAATTCTTCCTCTATAGCCAGAACAAAGTCAATTTGCCCTTGGTGAAAGTCGCCAAAACATCTCCAAATTGCGGTAGTGGAAGGCACCCTGCCTGAAATAACTGCGGTCTTCAGGGGTTAAGAAAATGTGTTAGGGAGCTTCCTTACGAGACAAGAATAAGAGTCTTGGTCACTTGCTTAACTTAAGACGAATTTGTGGTTTCATGAAATTCAATGATCCTCTTGATTGGGCAGGAATGAATCTCCTTGGTCACCAATCAAATCAAGCCTTCACTTCAACTACACTTGGTTATTAAACGAGCTAAATAGAGGCTAGAGAGCTCCGTCAGAATTAATTTATATGTGCTATAGCGACATGAATGAAATATGGAAAGATCTGTACCATAACGATATCGTACAATGCATTTTGTCCCTCCTATCGCAAGACATTAAAAATTAGTTTTGGAGAGGCCTTGGCAGAAAGCTTTTTTTTTGTGTGTGTGTGTCTGACTCAGGGCATATGCTTCACATCCCGTTCCCTGAGGCCTAACAGTCCTCCTACGTACTGTACACCTCTACATGCCACCACTTCAGTGTTAACGCCCACCGTCTATATTGAAGCTAAGGCTGCCTCTTATAGGACTGGTGTATTGGTATTAACGGAGGTATATTTACGATATTTCGGTGGGTCTTATCGTACAGTAGATCAGCAAAGTCTGGGTCTTATCGTACAGTAGATCAGCAAAGTCTGGGTCTTATCGTACAGTAGATCAGCATTGTCTGGGCCTTATCGTACAGTAAATCAGCAAAGTCTGATTTAACCCCTTAGTTCCACAGTTGCTGTGCGAAGGATTTTGCTGGAAGGATACTAGGCGTACCGCCCTCCGCCTGTCGGCTCATAGTCGAGAGGTTCATAGGTCCCTACCCCGGCGGTTCTCTTCTTTATTAAATTTTGAAAACGCCTAGTTCCGTCCCATATTGAGGACAAAGGATGCAAAGAGGTTAACTTAATTCAGATCCTTAAACTGTTCCCTGCCCCAGCTAGGAATCGAACCTTGGTAGATTAGGACTGCAGACCACCTTGATATGGCCACCGCCTCTTGAGTACCACAGGCCTATCCATAGCGTGAATAAAAACATCAGGCGTGGTGAACGAGTTGGAATGTGTGGGAGATATGCTGGCGTGGTAAGGAAGCTTGCTGGTACCTCTTCCTTACCAGTTATTTCTGATTCGGCAGCGTTACTGCAGTAGCCTATATTCTTGTGCGTTATTCATGCAATCTGTGTCGACATTAATAAGATATAAAAAGAAAAAAAGTGGATATAAATGGGAACTTTGGTAAATAAATCGCTAAGGAAGAGGAGCTAGGGAGCCTCCTTTCGTGTTCGTTTATTTACCTTGGTGCTATAAAGTGACGCCTTCGTGTGGTGGCACCAGTATGACCAGGGCTCGTATTCTCGCCGGTTAAAGAACCCCCCTTAACATGTTTTCCTTGGTTAATTATTTCTGAGCATGGATAATTAATAGTTATGCTGAATATGGCGTTATTAGAAATATTTATGTAACAAAACAGGACAGTAAGGTGAGATAACGGTATTAGAAACATCTATGTTGCACAGAACACGACAGGACGATATAATAAACAAAATAAATCGCCTAGAAAAAAGTGTTAGGGAGATTCTTCATACGACGAAAATACTGGCCCAAGTGACTCGGCTGCGCGGCAAAGCAAATGTCCCTCACTTCCTTATTATGAGGATAATGGACTGCAGGAGGTCAGGGGATTAAAGATGGGCTTGGCTTACACCACGAGATAACCAACTGAACTTCACAGAGGAAATTCCCTCTCATGTTATTCATATAATTTTTTTCCGCAACTAAATTAATTTTTCTTTTATCAGGAAATTAAAGATCTATTACTCGGCTTCAGAGGATAATTTTCATTTTGCTCTTTCCAACGCCATATAATTTATTCAGCTGAGGCCTGTGGGGGTGAAAGTGTTAAGTAGTTAATTTCATTCATCACGACCGACCCCCTTCTCTCTCTCTCTCTCTCTCTCTCTCTCTCTCTCTCTCTGTTATTATTATCAGGTACATGCCTGTTGCCAAAATCCATTGCCTTAACCTAGGGTACTCGACTGATATTGTACTGAGTCACAATATTACACGTGTAGACATTATATAGGCGTTATATAGGCATCAGTATAGATCTCATAAACACAAGGTACAGGAAGTAGTGTCTGCTGGAGACATACACAGTTTCTCACTGTACTCGATTTTTTTCCAGCTGATGATCCACTTTCGTGAATGTGGCACCTGCGCACTCCTGCCGCATGATTGGTTGGTTTTAATGTCATACCTGAAGTATCATATTTACAAAAAACAATTGTACCTTATACTCCAATTCTCATAAATGCTGATTTGCATTGTCACTGTGTTATACAAACAGACATGAAACGAGTATGTATCTACTTCACCCAAACGGACAATGAAGTTGAGGAAGTTGAATTTGAATTGAAATATTTATTGTTGTAAAAGGTATAGATTTTTTGCATTTCCCTATATTTTTTTTTAAAAATAAACGCATTTGGCTGCGTAAGCGCAAATAAAAGGTATGTACGATTCTAAGTAAATTAGAGGTTTTGTCAGTGGTAAAGCCGTGGAAATGGGAAGGCGAATGGAACAGCCGCTACAGAGGAGGGGGGGACACGAGAGACGGCCAGGCGGGAAAAACAAGTTGTCTCGTCTCGCAAGATCACACCTACTCCATTGCTTCGATACCTTCGCTTTTATTATCCGTAAGTATATATATTTATTTATTTATTATAGATGCAACAAATCTGTACCTTTTACAACAATAAATATTTCAATTTCAAATGCAGCTTCCTCAATTTCATTGTCCGTTTGGGTGAAGCACAGATATATACTCGTTTCATGTCTGTTTGTATAATACAATGACAATGCAAGACAGCATTTATGAGAATTGAAATATAAGATACAATTGTTTTTTGTAAATATGATATTTCAGGTGTGAAATTGAAACCAACCAATCATGCGGCAGGACTGCGCAAGTGCCACATCCACGAAAATGGATCATCAGCTGGAAAAAAATAGAGTATAGGAACGTCAATTCACATAATGTATATCCACAACCTTGTTGTCCCAGACCATCAAGAATCCTTGACCATATGATGTATCTCAAACTTGCTTGTAGTCCAGACAACCAAGAATTTCATGACGTATTCAAACAAGTGGAGTAACCAGCCTTAGTCAGTTAGTCCACGTGATAGGAAATTTACCAGACATACACATCATTTCCAAGCTGTATATAATGTCGGAGAGATTCTCTTCAGATCAGAGAAAGGGGAGAGAAGGGCTAGAGAGAAGGTCCGATTCAGGGGTCACGCTTCACTACGCTGTAACTCACTAATATAACTGTGTGCAATAAACTTAGTAACCCAAGAGTGCTGTAACTCACCTCGTTGACACTACGTCTCACTACTTTATTCTGGCTGAGCTTAACAATCCATAATCTATTGCCCTATCTCCCTACAAGTACCTAAAACCAAGCTACCGAGACACGAATGCATTCATTATATATCACATTATACTTAATCAGTCTCTGAGGAAAAAAAAAAAAAACAATGAACTCCTTTTACCCGAGAACATTTTTTTTTTTTTTTTTCACACTTTTAAATTTTGTCAACTTAGAGATGAATTGTCCGGAAGAAAGTATAGTGAATAATATATCTAACCCTTCTTGTTAATGTAATTTCCTTGTGTCGCAGTATTTTATATCGCTTGGAGATGGCTAGAATGAAATAATAACTTTCCGTTGTCCATTGGCTTGGCCTGTAGGACTGTTCTGGAATGCGATTGGGTCACACACACACACACACACACACACACACACACACAGCACTTCACGATGCCATTCCTCGTACAGTATAATAAATATTGCTTTAGTGCTTCCTCTGTAGAAGTTTTTGACAAGAAACGTTTATTGGCAATTGATTGAAATCTTAATGGCTCCTTGCATGCGATTTTTTTTTTTTTCAAGTTTTCGCTACTGCCAATAGATTTTATATAAGTTCTGACAGTTCGAATATCTCTCCAAGGCTTAATAAAGCATCCACCAGTGCTGTAAATATAATATATAGCCTATCATAGAGCCTAATATGAAGGTATGTTATCGAACCACACTCAACACTGCATGGTCCCTTCCAGGTAAAACATACGTGTTGTTACGTTTGCAGGAGAATATTGCTTTGACATGTAGAATTTACTGACGGTTCATTTCCCGTATCCATTACACTGCTGCTGTAAAACGTGATAAGTCCTAATTTTTATATTCTCGCTGTCATCACTTTTTCTCTCTGCTGAAGCAATGATGTCTAGTCTTGTAAGGATTAAACTATATATTTAAGAATAATACGATTATATTTATCTATCTATCTATTTATCTATATCTTCACTGGAATGGTAGAGTCAGTACAATATGTCAGATGGACCAGGCACAGACGGCAATAGGCACTCATCCGTCTGCTTACACACTCTCACCCATTTTCTGTCCAGTTCTTGTATGCATTTAGTTTTCTCTGGAACCAAGTACATCAGTTCACATATTGTAACTAATGCAAAGCATTTATGCAAACTAGGAGTGATAAGTGAAATAAGCTTAATGTGGAGAAATAAAACACAAGTTTACATTACATTAAGCTCAAGAGAAAGAACTGTTAATTTATTGATTACAGTGAGTTAAATTTACGTTACATATTTCAAAATGAATTCAAAATAACAAAGAATACATTCACTCGCTCACTCAAAAGGTAAACTCTTAAGCCTAGGAAAATACGAAAAGAAATACTGGTCAGAGAGTGGGCTACGCGGAATGGACTGGGCGTCGTTGCTGAGGAAGGACGCTGCCACACACGCTGAACCTCTCGCCGATTCACACTAAGTGGGGATTCAGGAACTCGCTGGACAACAGCAGCGATGCTCCACACTGGGCCCAATCGAACCTAATCCTGACTAAATTCAAACTAGTGAGGCGAGGGCTGAGGCCAGCCGCTAAATGGTAACTGCTAAGAGAGTGAGCGAACACGCCCATAATAAATCACTCAGCGAAAACGCTAATGTCGCGCACAAGGACGATCACTTATGAAACAGTGAAAAATGTTCTGAAAACACTCCCGATCGGGTGAATACGTGACGGTTGACTGAGTGATACTGGGATTCCACTAGAATTCGCGGTTTCCCACCAAAGTTCAATGTCACGAGTTTATTTAGATAGAGAATCGCGCCAAGTCGTGACAGTAACATACAAATCAGTATTAGCCAGCTGTATCGAAATATAAATCTCCATGGAAGAGGTGTTAGGGGGCTTCTTTAACGGACAAGATTACGGACCAAAGAGTGTTGTGATGGGTCTGGTTTGTGAAGGCTCAACACCTGTGAAACTGCAAGAAATACTGGAAGATCAGAGAAGGATTGTAGACGAGTGAAGAAGACCACCAAGACTTATTTTGCATATATGTCAAAACTGTTTAGTACATGGCGAATCCAATAATACCGATACTAAAAGCCAAAGATGCAATGACCAGTTACTGCAGTGGCCAAACGCACTGTCATATTATGTTACAGATACCTTTACTGTCTTCTTCTGTAAGAAATTTACCTCATGAACTAATGGTGAAATGAAGAGGTTCTGATGCTTACCCTACTGACTTGACGATATATTTATTAATTTATTTACTTAGTTGCCGTAGCAGAACATTTAATATTAATTTAGTTCAAGAACATCTTAAAGTACACAACTACAGTCTTGCCATATTTTGTTACCTTGCTTCTTAGTCGTAAAGTCTTAAAGAATGAAGTATTTCTGTAAATGTAGATGTTTCCATAGCTTTACATGGACCTTTTAAACTAAAGATAACAGCGATTCATTCATTATCCATTTACGAGCCCAAAGGAACCAGAGACGTCGGAAAGATCGAACCAAGGTTAACATGAGACAGATCATTTAAGTCACTGGAGACCATCGTACACCCCGACAGCAATTTACCCAACGAAAAAACGTGGGCCACCCCTTGGATTAGAACTGAGGTTTGTTAGTGCATATCTTATTGCAACCAGAACTCTACCTGTCACGTACTGAGATAAAATTGTTACGATGGAAACTTCACGAGCAGTTCCTGTATTCGTCCTTTTTCTTTGATTAATTGAGAAACGCTCATCAGGAATAACTTTGGTGAAATGAGAGCACTCTGAGAGTGCATATCACCGCCAAGACAGCACCATTCTCCTTTTCATGTTTTTCATGGCCTTGTGCTAAACCTCTGAACTTTTTCTTATCCCAGTTAATTGTTTACATCTCTCTCACCAATCTTTTCCAAAATTGATCGAAGTGCACCCACTATATTTTTTCCCATAAAGTTGCCAAAAAATACTTAGCACACACACACACACACACACACACACACACACACACACACGTGAGATAAAAAACATAACCACCGCAGCTGAGGAACACAGCCTTGTTCACCCTCCACATACACTTTACCCTGAGCGCCTGCCCTAGTGTTAGCACAGGCATCAGTGCAAATAAAATTACTGTACCCTTGCAGGCGGCACCAGAAATGAGAACAGTGTGTGTGTGTGTGTGTGTGTGTGTGTGTGTGTGTGTGTGTGTGTGTGTGTGTGTGTGTGTGTGTGTATGCGCGCACAGACCAGCGGATACTCTCACCTTTCTGGGTGTAATTTGGATTCTTCAACAAGACCATTGTATTAACTCTCTAATGGACAGCTCTAGGACTCAATTGTACCTTAAGCCAGATGATTACCTGCCGCGATAGTGAACTTGGTATTATTTCCAGTTTTTTTTTTCTGTGTGTGTGTGTGTGTGTGTGTGTGTGTGTGTGTGTGTGTGTGTGTGTTACATAGCCTATGATTTCATCATCCTTTGTTTAATTCTAACGTACAGTATGCTGCATGTTTGATCACGATTCGCCTCGTGGCTTCTATAGTGACCAGGCTTGCATGTTCTACCTCACTCCCCCCTTCTCCCCCTTATAGTAGAGTAAGTCGTTCTTTCTGTTGTTCAGAGCAGGATTGTCAACTCTTTGTCCCCTATGGCTTCATTTGCACGTCCTTCTTACAAGTTGTATCAAGCTCTGCCGGCCCCTATATAATGAGCTCAGTCTCTGCATTAATGGCCACTTAGATCTACTCCTCATTTGGTTCACATCTCAGCCCTCCCCTGTATAGTGTATTATTATTTTTGTGAGTGCTCAGGAAGTCTCCAGCCATCTAGCTGCTGTATAATTTGAGTATAAGTGTTGTTACCATTTTTCTTGTACTGTATGGCCTAAGCCGTTAATTCGTAGGCCTGGTAAGGTTTTTGTGATTCACGTAGAATTTTTAATGTCAGCCATTATTAATAATATTTTGTATCTGTAATAATATATCTTGCATTAACTGAGCATTATCCGGTTTTCTCATTTTATCAGGGCTGACTTTGATAAATTTACTCTTGCTAATTTCGTGTTAATAGAGGCTATTGCAGTTAACCATATATTTAACCTGTTTTTGCCATTACATTATCCTTATGAGTCCTGAATGTTTAGTTGTTAGTTTGAGCATTAAACTTTAACTTGTAATTTTACCTAACTCTTTTGTTTTGAACCTGGAACTTTGCGGGACAGTAGTGATTTTAGTATTCTCACTTGAAGTGTTCATTATCGCTCTCTGTTCCGTAACATAAATTTGGCGACCTCTTATCACGATATTCAGGATATTATCATAAGGATATTGCTTGATATTTTGTGACTGTGATTTATTCATGATGTCTACTATTACTACTCTTGATGAAGCCAAAGATTTTTTGTCAAATGTGTAAACAGTATGTGATGTAGAAAACAGAACAAAGAATGAACTTAAGCTTGTTGCTCAACAATTGGGAATAGCTGTTCACTCTCACCATTCTAAAGATCAAATTGTTGGCATGATTAATAAAAGCTTATTTGATGTAACTCCTCCAGATGAGCAAACGCAGATTGAAATAGCTAAGTTACAGCTAGCCCTGCAGGAGGCTCGTGCTAAGGAGGCTGAGTTTCAGGCACATGCTAAGGAGGCTGAGTCTCAGGCTCGTTTTCAGGAGGCACAGGCACAGGCTGAGTCTCAGGCTCGTATTCAGGAGGCACAAATTGAACTTGCTAGGATTCAGGCAGACCATGAGTATCGCATGAAACAAGGTGGAACTGGATCATCTAGCTCTGATGATTTTGATGTGGCTAAAAATGTTAAACTTGTCCCTCCTTTTAATGAATCTGATTTAACAAAGTATTTTCAGTTGTTTGAGAGGGTAGCTACAGGTTTTAATTGGCCCAAAAAGTATTGGCCAATACTCCTTCAGACTGTTCTCACCGGTAAAGCTCAAGTAACTTATGCATCTTTGCCTCAGGATCAATCTAATAATTATGATGTAGTTAAGAGCTTGTTTCTTAAGGCCTATGAGCTTGTTCCTGAAGCCTATAGAGTAAAATTTAGGACAACTTATAAGCAAGATAAGCAATGCCATGTTGAGTATGCAAAAATCAAAGAAGATCTGTTAGAGCAGTGGTTAAATTCTAAGAATGTAAATTCTGATTTTGATAAATTTAAGCAGATGAATTTGCTGGAGGACTTCAAAAGGTGTATTAATAAAGATGTAAGCCTATATCTTGATGAGAAAAGAATAGTTAATTTGTCTGATGCTGCGGTTTTAGCTGATGAATATGTTCTCACTCACAAGAGATATTCTAAAGAATGTCATACTACGGAGAAATGTTTCAGGAGACAGCGTGATGTGAACAAAAAGGAGTCTTTAAATATTCAGTCAATTGGTCTAGTGTCCACCCTTGAGAGTTCCCAGAATTCTTTAACCGAGTTAACTGAACCTGCTTTGAGGGGTAAATTAAATTCTCATGATGAAGCTCCTCTTTTGAGCAGTAACGTGGGTGACACTCTCAAGAGTTCATGTGCTAATTTCCTGTCTGATGGTTTTGTCAGTCCTCTGGACAGTAATGACAGGAAAAAAGTTAAAATATATCGTGATACAGGTGCTTGCCAATCCCTTATGCTGACCAGTGTTCTAGGCTCTAATGTTAATTCCTCTAATGAAACTGTAATCTTACAAGGAGTGGGGAATAATTACTTCTTTGTCCCTCTGTGCAGAGTGAATTTAGAGTCTGGTTTTGTTAATGGTTCCGTTATGGTTGGGTTGGTTGAGACACTCCCAATGTCAGGTGTAACTTTCTTACTTGGAAATGATATTGGTGGAAGTCAAGTGTGTCCAGCTCCTCAGTTGTCTAGTGAACCAGTGACTGCGACCCAGGATTGTGATATCCCTGATGTGTTCTCTGCATGTGCTGTCACTAGGGCTAAGTCTAAAGTTACTGGTGACTTAGAGGATAATGATGATGATGATGTTATCTTAGCTGACACTTTTCTTGCTAATTTGGACCACTCACCAGATGAGGCAGTACTCCGTAGTGTTGATAATTTGTCTCTTCAAGAGTTGGTTGAGTTGCAGGTTGCTGACCCTGAGTTGAAAGGTCTAGCTAACTCTGCTTGCAGTGAGGAAGAGTCAGTTGGTGCTTCTACTTGTTATTATATAAAGTCAGGAGTACTTATGAGAAAGTGGAGACCCCCAACAGCATCAGCCGACTGTGAATGGGAGGTTGTACATCAAGTTGTCATCCCTCGGGTTTGTAGGCAGGATATCATTAGAGTGGCTCATGATTCCAGTTTGGCAGGACACCTTGGATTGAGGAAGACTGTGGCACGCATTTTGAAACACTTCTACTGGCCAGGCATCTTCCTTGTATTGTAAGTCTTGTCACACCTGTCAAGTTGTGGGGAAGTGTAATCAGACCGAAAAGGTTGCACCTCTAGTTCCCATTCCTCCTTTTGAAGCGCCATTTACCCGTGTGTTGGTGGATATTGTGGGCCCCCTTCCTAAGACTTCTTCAGGATTTTCTTGTGTTGACCCTGATTGATATGGCTACTAGTTATCCTGAAGCCATTCCACTTAGAAATACCTCAGCAAAGAACGTGGTTAAGGAAATGCTAGGGTTCTTCACCAAGTTTGGTCTGCCCAAGGAGGTACAGTCAGACCGGGGAAGTAATTTCATGTCAAATGTTTTCAAGCAGTCTCTGAAAGAGTTGGGCATCACTAGGATCACGTCTTCAGCTTACCATCCCCAGACCCAAGGAGCGTTGGAGAGATATCATCAAACACTCAAATCGATGCTCAGGAAATACTGTTTGGAACATCAGAAAGACTGGGATAAAGGTCTTCCATTCGTTGTATTTGCCGCAAGAGAATTTCCAAATGAATCACTGGGCTTCTCACCCTTTGAACTACTGTTTGGCCATGAAGTAAGAGGACCCCTTAAGCTACTCAAGGAACGCTGGCTGTCAGAGGAAGATGACGTCAACCTGCTGGAGTATGTGATGAAGTTCAAAGAACAGCTGTCCACTGCTTTACAGCTGGCGAGAGAGAATTTAGGAGCTGCTCAGGAGAAGATGAAGACTTGGTATGATAAGAAGTCCAGGTTACGCCACTTTCAGCCAGGGGATCAGGTTTTGATTCTGCTACCGGTGCATGGGCAACCTCTTCAAGCCAAGTTTAGTGGTCCTTATTTCGTGGAGAAGAAACTCAGTGATGTCAACTATGTCATCGCCACACCAGATCCTGATATCATGAATGATCTCCAGACTAAGCTTTCTCATCTAGCTCCCGAGGAAAGGCAATTTTCGGCATTACTGCAGGAGTACCCGCAAGTGTTCCGTGCCACTCCAGGAAGAACCACTGTGTTGATGCATGATGTCGATGTTGGAGACGCAAAGCCAATTAAACTGCCTCCTTACCGTGTGAACCCAGTGAAAGTTCCTCTCATCCAGAAGGAGCTTGGCTACCTGTTGGACCACAAGATGATTGAGCCCTGTCAGAGCGAGTGGAGTTCTCCTGTCACTCTAGTTCCTAAGCCAGGTGGATCACAGCGGCTTTGCATCGACTACAGACGTGTTAATTAGATAACCAAAACAGACACTTACCCTCTCCCTCGCGTGGAAGATTGCATAGACAAGATCGGAAAGGCTAGGTACATAAGTAAGTTTGATTTGTTAAAGGGATACTGGCAAGTACCTATGACTGAACGTGCTAGGGAGATCTCATGTTTTGTAACACTAGGAAAGACTTTTGCATGTTCTGTAATGCCATATGGTATGAAGAATGCACCAGCCACTTTTCAGAAGCTCATGAATGTTGTAACAGAGGGTTTGGCAGTGTGTTTTGTTTATATTGATGATGTATTAATCTTCAGTGACAACTGGAAAGATCACCTATGCCATGTCAGTAAATTTCTTGAGCGTTTGGTTCAGGCTAATCTTGTAGCTAATTTATCAAAGTGTGAGTTTGGTCAAGCTAAAGTTCAGTACCTTGGGTACGTAATTGGTGATGGACACGTTCCACCACCATGAGCTAAGGTTCAGGTTATAAGTGATCTTCCCAGACCTAAAAGTAGGAAAGAGCTACAGAGATTTTTGGGAATGGTAGGTTATTCCAGGAGATTTGTTCTTAACTTTTCAATTCTTGTATCACCACTTACAGACCTACTGAAAAAGGGAGTTAAATTTGTCTGGACCGATAACTGTGAATCCTCTTTCAGTAAACTTAAAGCTATCCTATTAAGTCAGCCAGTGCTCGCTACTCCAAATTTTGCTAAGCCTTTTAAGATGGCTGTTGATGCACGTGATACAGGAGCTGGGGCTGTTTTGCTGCAAGAGGATGATCAGGGTATTGAACACCCTGTATCTTATTACAGTAAGAAGTTCACTCCACCTCAAAAGAACTACTCCACTATTGAGAATGAGCTTTTGGCCTTGATTTTGGGTTTACAGCATTTTTCATTTCATTTGTGTTCTGGTTTTGACCCCATAGTCATTCATACCGATCATAACCCACTGACATTCCTTAGTAAGTTTAAAGATAAAAATCAGAGATTGGCGAGATGGAGCCTACTTCTTCAGGAGTATTCATTAGACATACAACATGTCAAGGGGAAAGAAAATTTTATTGCAGATTGCTTATCTAGACTTTAGACAGATTGTTTTAGAGTAATAAGAAATTTCCTTTGTAATTTCTTTTTCTTTGTGGGGAGGTGTTACATAGCCTATGATTTCATCATCCTTTGTATAATTCTAACGTACAGTATGCTGCATGTTTGATCACGATTCGCCTCGTGGCTTCCATAGTGACCAGGCTTGCGTGTTATACCTCACTCCCCCCTTCTCCCCCTTACAGTAGAGTAAGTCGTTCTTTCTGTTGTTCAGAGCAGGATTGTCAACTCTTTGTCCCCTATGGCTTCATTTGCGCGTCCTTCTTACAAGTTGTATCAAGCTCTGCTGGCCCCTATATAATGAGCTCAGTCTCTGCATTAATGGCCACTTCGATCTACTCCTCATTTGGTTCACATCTCTGCCCTCCCCTGTATAGTGTATTATTATTTTTGTGAGTGCTCAGGAAGTCTCCAGCCATCTAGCTGCTGTATAATTTGGGTATAAGTGTTGTTACCATTTTTCTTGTGATATATGGCCTAAAGCGTTAATTCGTAGGCCTGGTAAGGTTTTTGTGATTCATGTAGAGTATTTAATGTCAGCCATTATTAATAATATTTTGTATCTGTAAAAATATATCTTGCATTAACTGAGCATTATCCGGTTTTCTAATTTTATCAGGGTTGACTTTGATAAATTTACTCTTGCTAATTTCGTGTTAATAGAGGCTATTGCAGTTAACCATATATTTAACCTGTTTTTGCCATTACATTATCCTTATGAGTCCTGAATGTTTAGTTGTTAGTTTGAGCATTAAACTTTAACTTGTAATTTTACCTAACTCTTTTGTTTTAAACCTGGAACTTTGCGGGACAGTAGTGATTTTAGTATTCTCACTTGAAGTGTTCATTATCTCTCTCTTTACTGTAACAGTGTGTGTGTGTGTTAGCACGATAATTTCGCAGCCCCTCAAGATATCATCACAAAGTTTTACATGTGTAGTAGGGAAAAAAATCGATCACGAGTTCGAAATTGGTTAAAGTAGGTCAAGGTCTGTGTCTCTGTTACCACGGTAACTTCGCAACCGCTCAACATATCATCATAAAATTTACAGGTATGTAGTATGAATGAAAACCTCCTACGAGTTCGAAATTGGTGAAAGTAGGTCAAGGTCAAGGTTACATTCCGAGCCGCACTAGATATGTATAGGCTCGCTGCTGGTGTGATTGCCCCCTTGGGAGGGATGCCTCTGGTGTTTAGAGTCATTGTGGGAGCCTGGGAGTGTTAATACTGTTATCATTAGCACTCTCTTGGTTGGCTGAGTTTGTGTTCTATTGCAGTTGTGGCCAGATTTTTATTTTTTTTGCAAAAAAGAAGGAACCAAAGGCCAGGGGCCAGCAAACCGTTCCTTCCAAGATAAAACAAAAACAATACAAAAGAGAGCCAAATTCAAGATTCGTTCATTTCGAGATGCCTGGACACACTGCGTTTGAAAGACTAGAGATCATAGGAAATAGGAAATACGGACAGAGGGAGACAGTTCCAAAACTGACCTGTTGCATAATTGAAGAACTGAGAGTAACAGTTAACTCTTGCATTAGAGAGTTAGACAGAAAAGGGATGAGAGTTTGTTGTTAGACGAGTGCTACGTGCCCGTCGTAGAGGTGGAGGGATGCAAGCAGACAGTTCAGAGGAGTAGTGACCATTGAAGTAGCGATAGAAAAGAGATAAAGATGCAACAGTGCAGTGACGAGACTGAAGTTGAAGGGAGCCAGTAAGAGAAGGAGAGTTGATGAGACGAAAAGCCTTTGACTCCACCCTATTGAGAAGAGCTCTATGTGGGGAGCCTCCCCACACATGAGAGTTGTACTCTATACAGGGGTGAATAAAATCCGTGTACAAAGTCAAGAACTGTGCAGGGGTAAAGAAGGTACGTAGTCGGCTTAGCACACCTAATCTCTTGGAAGCAGATTTTACAAGAGATTCAATATGATCTTTCCCAAGTGAATGAATCCCCAAGCATGTTCAAGGATGATGCAGGATTGAGCTGGATATTATTAAACATTAGTGGGTGCTCCTGTGGAAGATTGTGTCGGGTTGATAGGTGTAAAACCTGAGTTTTTGTTGCATTAAAAACAACAAGATTATTTTTACCCCAGTCAGAGACACGAGCCAAGTCAGACATTAGGTGTGCCATAGCCTCATCCCTTGTTTGTTGAAGTAACTGCAGAGATGGACGTTGCGGGAACCGAATGGAAAGGTGAAGGGTGGGATCATTAGCGTACGAGTGGATAGGGTTAGATGTACAGGTTAGAAGATCATTGATGAATAAAAGGAAGAGACTTGGTGATAGGACAGAGCCCAAAGGAACACCACAGTTGATAGATCTAGGAGAAGAACGATGGCCGTCTACAACAGCGGCTATAGAACGACCAGAAAGGAAGCTATAGATGAAGGCACAGATAGATGGATAGAAACCGTAAGAGGGCAGTTTGGAAATTAAAGATTTATGCCAGACTCGATCGAAAGCCTTTGAGATGTCAAGTGCGATGGCAAAGCTTTCGCCAAAGTCCCGAAAAGAGGATGACCACGAGTCTGAAAAGTAGGTGAGAAGATCGCCAGTGGAGATCACTGTGTTTGCCTGAGAGAGAGAGAGAGAGAGAGAGAGAGAGAGAGAGAGAGAGAGAGAGAGAGAGTTAAGACGGGGAACAATGCCGTAGAGTCAATTACTTTTCCTTTGTTCGCCTGTTATAATCTTCACTCTTCACTGTCTGGATTTTAAAGCCTGACAGAGAGAGAGAGAGAGAGAGAGAGAGAGAGAGAGAGAGAGAGAGAGAGAGAGAGAGAGAGAGAGAGAGAATTAGTGTTGTCTAATTATTCACATGGAAATAATATCGAAACCTGATGAGAACCGGCGATTACTGAGGGAACCAGGTATAGTAACAGTAAATTGTCGTTAAATATCGCCCTTTACAACATTATGCCTTTCTTATAAGATAAATTAAGAGACAAATTAACTCGTTTCATCAAAATTGCTGCCCATAAAGCTAACTTCCTGGTTCCCTCCCAATTTACACAGCCAAACCTATCAATGACTTATGACTGCTTTATTAGTGATCGGCGTTCACGGAAAATATTGCTTTTTTTTTTTTTTTGTTATTGCCCATTGACTTATTGTAAATTATATTCTCTCTCTCTCTCTCTCTCTAACCATATCATTTCTTACACCCTTTTTGGATCTCCTTTGGTACTGGGTTTACTTCCACATTTTTTTCATGGTATCTTTTCTTTTCTATCTTGTCTTACCATCTCACTGCACATACTGTCCTTACAAGTCGCATTCTTAACATATTCACCTTATGTAATATCCTTTGCATTGACAGTCCACGCCTCCTGTCTCACATCAGCCTATCAATTTTTTTATATCTTCAATACAGAGATGCAGTTTTTTGTTCAGTCTTTCTATCCTCAGATGATTTTGTCCACTTGATGACTGACTTTTCCGATATGAAGGAGTTTAATACTGCATTCATTACTCTCCTCCACGGTAAGTATCACTCAGACGTTGCTTACAAGAGTCTGGTTATATCAGGAAAAAAATCAAAGTCGTCACATGTATGGTGGTGAAAGCATTACTTAAAATTGTGTCTATCTATACTCGTTGGGGGCTTCGTGTCAAGCAGTATATGACCGTCTGGAGACCTTAGTGAAAGAGTCATTCCTCAGACAATCCTTCCTTTTCTTCCTCATTCCCCTCACTATCTGGCCCATACACTGGCAATGGCTTAGGTTTATACTGTTTTACTGCAGGACGATCATGAAGGAAGAAAATATCTACCAACCATCAGTCTTCCCATACACACTATCTTTATTTTTCATCCTAACTCACACCCTCCCTGAACTCCCTTCCTTGCACACACACACACACACACACACACACACACACACACACACACACACACACACACACACACACACACACACACACACACGCACACACAGCCAACAATTCTCGTTTAGCCAACGTTGCAACGTTATTCTGTTTTTAGTTTTTCTTTCCATATGTCACTGAGCATCGCGTACCCATTCCCTTTACACCCTCTTTCCACTCACCACAACGTATCCTGCCTTGTCCAACATTGCCTTACATCATCCTTACATCCAAACTGCAATCCCTTCAGTTCAATGACTTTTTCTTTATGTAATTATTGCTCTCTCCAGATAATTTATTCCGTATAAGTAGATATTTCAGACTGAGGAGGGGAGGCAGGGAGATACACTGTACATTTCACTGACTCTTCACGACAAAAAGTGAACAATAAGATTAACTATGTGGAAGTAGCAAGAATAAAGGTAATAATAATATCAATAACAATGATAATATTAATAATGTTAATAATAATAATAACAATAATAATAATAATAATAATAATAATGATAATAATAATAACATCATCAGTCCCCGATTCAAGGCACTACGAGATTAGAGAACATAAGCACTGGACAATTATGAGATCATTAAGACCGAACTTGTGATGTCTCAAAAATGTTCTGGAATGTGGTACCGTGCGTCCGAAAATCTTTAGGGGGGACTGACGGACCGGCCGTTTTAAGGCTCGTATTCTTTGCAGTTAAGGAAGCTCCCTAACACCTCTTCCACGCCGATTTATTTATGGATGCGGCTGGTACTTGATTCTGCGTATGATGATATTAGAATGATTTAAGTAACAGAGAAGAGTACGGAAAGGTTTAATAGCCTAATCAAAATAAATCGCTTAGGAAAAGGTATTAGGGAGCTTCCTTAACCGACGAGAATACGGGCCAAAGAGATGATCCAGCACTTAAAAATATTTAGTGCTGCGAACTATCCTGATTGCTTGTTTGGAGAGCAGTGTTTTAGGTGAGTGAGAGAGAGAGAGAGAGAGAGAGAGAGAGAGAGAGAGAGAGACAGACAGACAGACAGACAGACAGACAGACAGAGACAGACAGACAGAGACAGACGGACAGAGAGACAGACAGACAGACAGACAGACAGACAGATAGACAGAAAGACAGGCAGACAGACAGACAGACAGACAGACAAACAGAGAGAGAGAGAGAGAGAGAGAGAGAGAGAGAGAGAGAGAGAGGGAGAGAGAGATCCATGAGGCAGACAGTATTACAAGTGTTGATTTACGAAGCAGGGAAGTTAATATGAACCAGGAATAAGGTTGGCGCCAGAACTGACCCCGCGACACGCCGACGTTAATTGAGTGGAAATTGGAATATACATCATCTACTTTTACACTTATTTTCCTGTCACGAAGATATGAAGAAATCAAAGGAACAAAAGACGTTAGTCCATAGCAAGGGAGTTTGGACAGCAAGGAACAGTGCTATACTCTGTCGAAAGCTTTAGAAATATCAGTAGCTACTGCATGAGTTTCTCCATGTAGATCAATTGATTTATGGATGGTATGAGTTAGGAGACTGTGTATGTCAATGGTGGATCTTTCGTGGCGGAAACCATATTGCCTATCACTAATTAAGTTGTTGGATTCAAGACCGTTAACAATGTGCTTATTAATTAAAGTTTCAAATACCTTACCAAGAGATGTGACAACACTGGTCTGGAATCAGAGGGGTCAGAGGAACTTCCTTTCTTCGGACGTGGGTGGATATTGGCTTCTTTCCATGAAACTGGGAATAAAGAAGTACGTATGCATAGTCTGAATAATTTAGCTAGGACAGAGGCAAGTTCAGGGGAACACTTTTTCAAAACAACTGGCAGAATTCCATCTGGGCCTGGAGCTTTGTTTGGTTGGTAAATTGTCTAGGATGGATTTTACGTATCTTGTCTGTATTTTAAGTGGGGCAATTTCGGGAGAGTCAAGTTCTAGTACTGGGACATTTTGGCTGGTATCGTCTATGGCAGAGTTTCTGGTAAATGTACTGGCATAGATATCTGCTTTCCCACGCGGATCACTTGTAATGTTGCCATCTGAAGATTTTAGTGGGGGAATGGAAGATGACTTGTTAAAATTATTATTGAAAGAATTAAGAGTTGACCAGAATATTCTATTGTCATTAGGGTTGTTAAGTAGTTTTGATGCTTGCTTTTGAAGAAAGTTTGATTTAGCTAGATTTAATACAGCTTCTGCATGATTTCTAGCAATTTTAAATTGAGAGAGTGATTCAGATTTTTTCATTTTAAGTAAGAGTTATATGCTAATGACTTTTGGGCTGTTGCTCTGGCACAGTTGCTATCAAACCATTTTGGAGAGTTCGATCTTTTAGTGAACTGTTGACTTCGTATGAAAAAATCCATACCAGCTAGTATTAAGTCGCAAATGTGGGACTGGATAGAATTGGGATCACTAGAGAAGAAAGACTGCCATGGAATGTCATCAAGATAATTTCTAAATCCATCCCAGTTTGCCCTATCAAAGTGCTTTTGGGTCACCCTGACAGGTTCAGAACGGCGAGGTGTGGGGGGGTTATCTAATGAGGCTTTGATGAGATTGTGGTTAGAGGATCCAAGTGGTGACAGTACCTCTATCCTGTATTGATCTGGATTATTTGTCATGAATAAATCCAAGAGATGGGCATTACGGTCAGGATTACCAGGTATTCTGGTTGGTTGCTTTACCAGTTGCGTGAGATTCAACGATTCTGCAAACAGCTCGCACTCTAGACCAGCGTTGTCGGTCCTGGCAGAATGGAATAACCACTCAACAGTATGTATATTAAAATCACCCAAAATGGTAATTTCGGTGCTAAGGGCAAGGTTAAGGTTACTCAACTGTGTGGATATGGAATCAAATACATTAGGTTTAGAAGAAGCATTGGGGGAACGATAAACCACACAAATATATTTGGTAATATTTTGACAATTTAGTTTATATAATGAGTAATCAAAACTGGATGAATGAAGTTTAAAATAGTGTCAACAGCATATTGGGATTTGATATAACAACAGGAGCTGCCCTTGATATGGAAGTTTGTAAGGAGATGGTAACCGGGAAAACAAAATGGGGATATGTCCATAGAGGGTGAAATTTGTGGTTCTATGAGGAAAAGGGCCAAAGGGGATATGAACTGAAAGAAAAAATGAACTGAGTTTAAATTTGTGGTAAGGCCGCGGATGTTGGTGAAGAATAAGGTCGCACTTTCACTTTTTCGTTGACAAGCATTACCGGAAATAGCAACAGTCGCTGCCGGCACAGTCGCTTGATGGCGACCGGGAGGACCCTGTGGCACCAGCCCTGCCCTGCCAAACTTGTGTTCATTTTCAAATTTAAACGTCGCAGCAGTTTCTCGACAATACTAAAAAGGGGATAAAGAACTAGATAAAAGAAATAATATTTTGCAGCATTTCCAAATGAAATGCTGAGGGTTAGAACGCAATGAATCCCTCTCGTTAATTAAGTTCGTGGCATCGAAGGATGAGGGTGAGGCCAAGGAAGTATAAGTCGATCCGGTAGGAGGCACAACCAACTAATTAAGTGACGACGGTACCAGCTAACTTACTGAACCTTTCAGAAGACCTAGATAATTTAATCGCTGCCTCCAATTACCTAATTTAGGGGAAATTTAGGAGCTAAAATGTTTACTAGACAGTGTGTGTGTGTGTGTGTGTGTGTGTGTGTGTGTGTGTGTGTGTGTGTGTGTGTGTGTGTGTGTGTGTGTGTGTGTGTGTGTGTGTGTGTGTGTGTGTGTGTGTGTGTGTGTGTGTGCATGCGAATGTGTGTGTGTTTTTGTGCGTGAGAATGTGTGTGTATGTATGTATGTATGTATGTATGTATGAGTGTGTGTGTGTGTATATCGTGTGTGTGTGTGTGTGTGTGTATATCGTGTGTGTGTGTGTGTGTGTGTGTGTGTGTGTGTGTGTGTGTGTGTGTGTGTGTGTGTGTGTGTGTGTGTGTGCGTGCGAATGTGTGTGTTTTTGTGCGTGCAATGTGTGTGTGTATGTATGTAAGTACGTACGTATGTATGTATGTATGTATGAGTGTGTATGTGTGTATGTATGTGTGTGTGTGTGTGTGTGTGTGTGTGTGTATGTATGTGTATGTATGCGTGTGTATGTGTATGTATGTTTGTGTTTGTGTGTGTGTGTATGTATGTAAGTACGTATGTACGTATGTATGAGTGTGTGTGTGTGTGTGTGTGTGTGTGTGTGTGTGTGTGTGTGTGTGTGTGTGGAAAATAATAACATAATGGACTGTGTTAACTTTGATCTACTAGCAAGTGTTGTGCGTCCGTGTTTTCATGTGCCGAATACCTGCACAGGTACAACATTGATTAGGTGTTGTGAGATGATTCAGTTACAGTAGTGAATAGGCTTATAAAGGAGGATTAGGCTCACAGTCGCCCTTCCTGACCTTGTGGTTTTCAGAAAAAAAAAAAAAAAAAAGGAGATGAAGAGAGATGTGGGGTGGTGAAATAAACATTCCCATATCCACTGCTTGCATTTTATTACATTTCCTCCTCATGGAATATGAGGTAACCCCATTATGTGTGTCCAGTTAAAGATAAAGAAAAATGAATATCTGTGCAAGGGACATAAGTCAACATGCATCCTGATTATAAATCCAAAATCTGTCATTTCAAGATCAAGACGTTTTAACCCGAGATTTCCCTCTGACATATGGGTACATTGCAACATTTTGCATTTGCCAGTCCCGTCGACGTACTGGTACGTTTTGCAATTGCAAGGTCCCTAATTTGCACAATTTTCAATTTTTGCTCGTGATTTTTCGTACATATACACGGGACACCTTCCTCTGTTCCTCTACAAGATGCCAAGCAGGGACAATGCCTTACACCGCATAACCTCCCCCCTCCCCCCCCACGCCATTGTCTTGGTGATTCACCTGTTACCAGAGACCTGGCCAATAAAGATATTCAGGGCCAGAGTGATTCCCCAATCGATGACAATGTGGAGGACAAAGTTTACATAGCATTAGAGGGAGAAACAGTCAGAAATGATGATCAGGTAATGTGGCAAAAAAAGGTGAGGAATGGTGATGAGTTAGTGAGTGAAACAATGCTTATAATGCCTATGTTACTGTTTGAAAACCAATATACTCTCGTACTACATATAAATTCGTACCAAATAAATAAATAAATACCGTTTAGGAGTGGTGTGGAATAGTTATCCTCCCACAGAACTCGTTTTCTTTGCAGCCAGCCTGATAGAAAACCCTGTAAGGTAAGGAGGTACTCCTACCTGTATCAAGTATTTTAACCCGCGCCGTCCCGGCGACGTGAATTAACGTCCGCACATGGTGTGCACTCATGTCCCAGTGACGTGAATCAATGCGGCAACATTGCAAGGTCCCTAATTTGCACAATTTTCAATTTTCGCGAAAGACTTCGCGAGTGATTTTTGGCACATATACGCGGGACACCTTCCTCTATTCCTCTACAAGATGCCAAGCAGGGACAATGCCTTACACCGCATAACCTCTCCCCCCCCTACTGCACGCCATTGTCTCGGCAATTCACCTGTTACCAGTGAACTGGCCAATAAAGATATTCAGGGCCAGAGTGATTCCCCAATCGATGACAATGTGGAGGACAAAGTTTACATAGCATTAGAGGAAGAAACAGTCAGAAATGATGATCAGGTAATGTGGGAAAGAAAGGTCATGAATGGTGATGAGTTAGTGAGTGAAACAATGCTTATAATACCTATATTACTGTTTGAAAACCAATATACACTTGTACTACATATAAATTCGTACCAAGTAAATAAATAAATACTGTTTATGAGTGGATAAAGTAGTTACCCTCCCACAGAACTCGTTTTCTTCGGTGCCAGCCTGTTAGAAAACCCAGTCAGGTAAGGAAGTACTCGTACCTAGATCGAGTATTTTAAACCTCAGGTGAGTGATTTCTCTATGAATTTCCGATGTTTCTCACCAAAAGCGGATGTTTGAGCCAAAAAAAAAAAAAAAGGTCCAAAAATGTCGGGATTGGGGCGTACCACTGCCCAGAAAACGTTGAGAAGGGGCGGGTTAAACCTCAGGTGAGCGATTTCTCTATGAATTTTCAATGTTTCTCACCAAAAGCGGAGGTTTTAGCCAAAAAAATATTTTTCCAAAAATGGTCGGGACTGGGGGGTGTCGGAGGTGCGAAAGTGGTCGAGACGTGACGGGGTAATTATCATTTCCAGTGCTATGACTTAAATTATCATTTTTTTTGGGGGGGAGCTTTATGGCCATCACCATTTGTGTTGGGCATTAGGCCAAATTAGGTGGAAGAAATCAACTTGTCATCGCCACACCAGCACTGAACGTAACAGCCATTCTAAGAGACCAGACATCGTGGTAACATATGGTAAAAGGACCGAAGAAAGGCTAGACGCATCTCCTCCCCCCTGACGATCAACACTGGTCGGATCTCCTCACCTTGGTCGGTAGCCGGGAGCAGATCATAGAGGCTGGAGTAGAGATCCTTGTGGTCAATGATGAGCGGGCGAGATGGGGTGCCCTCCACTGTCAGAGAAGCGGAATACTTAATGACCTCCTCCTCAGCCGAGGAACTGGTTGACACTGCCTCGGCCATGGAGGTGGTGTCAGAGGAGTCCTGCCCCTCCTCTGTCTCTGATTGCGGATGATGTAGTCACCTGTGGTCTTTGCCGTGTCCTTTTCTGGAGCTGGGTCGGTATTCAGGGAGGCAGTCTACCTGTTGAAAGGGGCATCCAGCTGTAGCCTTTTCCTCTGTGTTGTGCAGGGGACAGCAGGTCGTGGCTGACAGGCCCGGCGTTCCCGTCGGCAAGGAACCGAGTGTACATCGCGGGCGAAGCATTTGGGGATGAAAAGGCAAGGCAGCCCGTTCTCCTGAAAGACTTTAGGTAGGTGAACGCACAAAGCTCCCCTGTCACCCTCGCAAAAAGCCTTTGCCATCATGATGCACATCTATACATCTAGTTTAGCTCCCAAGGACTCAAAGGATCCCAGGCATAACGTCCCAGGGCCGTGAGACGTTGCCGTGCATGGGCAGAACCCTGCACGGCCACACCTCCCGGCCAAGTAACATCCCGAGCCTCAGGACCCTTAGAAGTCCCAAAGAGACTAAGCTCCACCGTCTTTCCGTCCCCATGGAAGCATTGGAGGTGCCGTGGGTTTGGTTTAATGACCGCCTGGCGGTGCACAAAAACATCAAAGCCCGTTGCTAACCTGGCATTTGATGAATCAGTACCCCGCCCTGGCATTAAACCAATGCACGGTCCCTCTGAATTTCTGGGCTGCTGGAGGCTGTGGTCTGCTGGATGCCCCCCTCTATGGGTCGCAAGCAATAGCAGTAGCAGAAGATGTGTCTGCTATGGCTATCGGTCGTCCTTTCTTCTACCATGAAAGCATCCCAGTGCATATTCGTAGACTGGAACTGTGAACACTCACTTTAATGAAAGTTTTTGGTTCCATTGCATCAATAACCCAAGAGTCGGTTTTCCTCCCAAAATAACAGTTTTAAATATTGCCCGTACATTTCGCAATCCTTATTACCAAAATAATTGTTGATGCAGTATAAGATCTACATTTCTTATTTTTTTTACCGTTATGGGGTAGATATTAACCGTTATAATAAATTAAACTTACACAAATATTTATAGGTTGTTTGGCTTTCGGTGGCCAATGGAAATCGGGGTACACAGATGGAGAGGGATTAAGGGAAACATGACCCTTGAAAGATTAGCAGTCACTGAATAGTAAATTGAAAAACTTCAGGCAGTCTTGGATTTGAACCTTGGCCCTGTATCACAGTCTCCTCTGTCCTGAGGTGTCACACAACACTGCACTGAGGCGGTTATGAGATCCTGTGTGAATTTTCTTTGCATGACACCAACATTGCCAGTGGTATACCTCAAATCTATGCTGGACGTAGCATTTTATTTTGCCTTGTAGGTGTCTAATAGCTAATATATTAAGAAATGGTTTGGTAACCTGAAAATGTACTGATAAAAGACGAAGCAATTTCATTCGACTCAATCAGAAACGACAGAGACGAGACTGGTCAAGAAATGATGACGTGGATAAGGATGACTGGGGAAATATATTATGCGAAAGGAGAAAAAGCCGTGTACGAAAAAAGGTAAAGTGAAACATGGGTGAATTAAATGCAACAAATACAATATGTACGAAGAGGGAAAAGGGGAAAATATCACACAAGGCACACACACACACACACACACACACACACACACACACACACACACACACACACACAGCATAGGAGTGCATAGGAAGGATAGATACAGGGCTCCTGTTAGCCCATGACGGGGTTATCTTTTGGAAATAATATGCTAATTCTACTAAGATCTAATCACCGTGTAAAAGAAATGGATAAAAAAGACGAAGGCTCTCCTCCACCCACTACACAATCCGGTTAAACCGACAAGAAAGAGTTAAACACCATGCTTGTTAGAGAGAACTAACGTGGAAATTTTAAAGGGGAGGTAGGAGAGTAAATACCATGCGAGAGAGAGAGAGAGAGAGAGAGAGAGAGAGAGAGAGAGAGAGAGAGAGAGAGAGAGAGACAGACAGACAGACAGACAGACAGAGAGGGAGAACGCAATTGTTGACACCTCGTCAAAACAAACAGATGTATATGGGGGCATTAAAATTTTACAATCATTACTTTCCGCTATACAGGGTACTTCTATTTATAAGCGTACACACAGTTCATCTTGATGTGTGCTGTTGAGTGAAAGTTACGGTGTGTTCAGTGAAGACTGAAGTAAACTGAATTTCTTGTTGGTAATTTTTATGGAATGAGTACAACAATCAGATATCAATATATGAAGGGGGACGGTGCAAGATACCAGAACTAAATAAATCCTCGCCTTGAGAAAATTGCTGAGATAGGAAAAGAAAACTAAAATCAGAGTATAGTAAGAGAATCAGAGCATATATGAGAGGTAAGAGGAGTGAGTGACAGTGAAATAGAGTGAGAGGTGGTCGTAGTGATCTGCAGGGAAGGAATAGATTGTCAGAGAGGGCGAGAGGTGATTAGTAAGAGTTAGACCCGATCCCTGAGAAAGGACGCCCGTGAAAACCACGAGATATATGGGAAGGAGGTAAGATCATTGATGACTCCAGATCAGTACCGTGATATATGGCCAAGAAAGTGAGATTTTGGCAGACGGGCAAGACCTGTAATTGCAGGTCGAGATAAATTTTCAGCGATAATGTTGTATGAAAATAGGGATGGGAGACAGGTTGGCAAACCGGCAAGAGGTGATGGGTAGAGATACAATGAGGAACTCAGGTAAATGTGAACCCAGAAGGAAAAGTAAATGTGAGTGTCTGGAAGGCATGAGTGAGACATGCTTATTTCTTTCATCACATCAAGACCTTTTGCTCTCCTACCCACTCTCATTTTCACTCTCTTTTCCTCTGGAATTGGAATTCTTACACGTTGATTTTCCCCATAACTTTCACCCTTTCAGCCAAACTCATCTACACACTCTTTCTCCTCTGATATTCCTTCTGTCACTTTTGTGTTATCCGCTATTGTTAAATTATTTCAGGTTGATGGTGATATCGCGAAAACAGAGAATCGGCAAAAATTCAAATGCTTTGGTGTCCACCAGCTGATACAGTAGTCGTTGTTTAAAATCTATGAGGAGTTCCCTCTGGTACAGTTGATTCATGAATGCTGGTCAGTGATGACGTCATTATAATTTTCTGTTTGGTAACACAAAACTTGTATTTAAATTACTGTACTTAGCATGTCTAGGGTTGAATATATTCACTGAGATAGTTACAAATCCCTAACTGGTGCTTTCCAGTCTGAATGAAATTATCTAGTGATAAGGCGGTTTCACAGTACTGTAATGTGTACATCATAGTATTAGGTTTTATGTTGCTTCCGTGAATGTAATCTGGATTAAGGACAGTCATAAACTATCAAAGTCAGATTATTACAATTTGTTTCGATCGGCTTGACTAATTTTAAAAAAATTATGCATTGCTGGTTAATTGACCAAAATATGCCACATTGTCTTGGGTTCGTTCTTACTAACCCAAAAAAAGTAAAATTAACTTCGATTGAGTCGGATTGGCTGGGTATGATTAGGTTCCGTTAAGTTAAGTTAGATTTGGATAAGAGTGCTCACTTTCTTTTTACTCAATAAAAATTTTCCACAGTATGATTTGGCACCTCGTGGTGCTTTAATATTGACGAAAAGAGGGTAATAAGGCAATATTTCTAGGATAAAAATTCAATTATCGGTTACTTCTGTGTTGTGTGGACGGCTCAGTCTGCTGGTGCTGGAGTGAGTATGGCAGTGGAAATATGAAATATATAAATGACGCAAGCCAGACATTGATAACAATGTCCGAGTCGTCTTCACAACACGCGATAAATCTCCCGGCTGAGCTGAAGAGGAGAACCATGAAGTATATAAAGAAATCTGTGTATATGACAACTTCAGTTTGTATGAGCACCTTCAGAACTGCAGGGAATATTGGCACATAACCAGAATTCAGAAAGAGTAAAATTATTGTGTAATATTTGAAGGCGTTGATGAAGATTACAACGATTTGGAATATTGGAATATTAGCTGGGTATGTTGCACTAACACAGCAAATGGATGTTCTCCCAATAGATTTATTAAATGCTATTAACAGAATTTTCCAGTATGAGTTAACTGGAATGTTATTATAATACATGGGTTACTGGAACCGGATTAATAGGACTTGGATCAGCGAATGATTACAGTGAATTCCTAAAGTGGGCTTAGGATTTGCAGGTAACTGACTGAATAGTTATTAGGGTGTGGTTGTTGACGGCACATTGACATGCATCATAAGAGAGGTAAAAAAGAAAAACTTTGGGATTCTTCGCAGTAGTAAGTAAAAGAAATGAAAGCTGTTTTAACTGAAAAAATATGCTCGATTATCAGGTAGAAAGAGCATGAAAGAGAATGCAATCAGCTTTGTATCTGCAGAATAACATGAAGTAAATTATGTACATCACGTAAGAGAGAGAGAGAGAGAGAGAGAGAGAGAGAGAGAGAGAGAGAGAGAGAGAGAGAGAGAGAGAGAGAGAGAGAGAGAGAGAGAACATAAAAGTCGATTAATCAGTATGGTGAGAACCATAAAGTATGTAACCTACGAACCCATAGATGAGGGGTATGATCTATCTATCTATTGCCAGACGCCCAAATCTCGTAAGGGTTGACCACAAACAATTAGCCTCCATGTCGTCCTGTCGCCCGCCATTTCATTGCCCTGCTCCCAGCTCACACACACCCTCCCTCATATACCTCTCCACTCCATCCCTCCATATCATCCTTGGCCTCCACCTCACTCACTTACACTCTCCTTGTCAGTCTTTCACTCTCCATCCTCTCCACATGGCCAAACCACCTCAGTGTGTTTCTCCTAAAGCATCCTATCACATCCACATTCACACAACAACGTCAGTCAGTCTCTCCATGTGACTCCACGTGCTCCTCTCAAATAATTCATTTCCACTGCTCTCACTCTTGACTTGTGTCCCTCCAACAAGGTCCAGGCTTCACTTCCATACGTTAGAGTTGGTATCACAGTACTGTCGTGTAGTAGCTTTTTCACTTCCATCCTCACTTCCCTGATTCTTATCACTGCTTTCAAGGAACCAGCAACCTTTCTTCCCTGTTGTACCCTTTCAGCACTTCACCCTCTAAACTTCCAACCTTATTCATCACACTACCCAAGTACTTAGACGCACTCACTTTGTCCATTTGCTCCTCATCGAACCTCACTGTACATTCACTGACTTTACTTCTCTCGAAGACCATCACTTTATTCTTCCCTACATTCACCTTTAGATTCCGTTTCTTACACACTTTCCCAAACTCATCCACCAAGCTTTGCCGCTCCCCTTCGTCTTCACTTAACAACACAGTATCATCTGCAAACAACAGTACAGGGAGTTTCCAAACAATGCCCTCTCTCACTAGGGCCGCTCCAACATCCACTATAATACCTTGTATCTCTTTTATAACCCCATCCATATACAGATTGAACAAGCATGGAGACATGACACATCCTAGTTTCAATCCAATGTTCAAATAGAAAAAATCACTCAGTTCATTATCCACACGCACTGCAGCCATAACACACTCATACATACTCTTGACAGCCTTCAACAACATCCCGTGTACTCCATATATTATTAATACTATCCACAATCCTTGTCTATCCACCCTGTCATATGCTTTCTCCAAATCCATGAATGCCGCATACAACTCCTTTCCCTTCTCTAGAGACTTTTCCACTAAAGATATAAGAATGAATATCTGATCTACACAACCTCTTCCCTTCCTCAAGCCTCCCTGTTCTTCTCCGACTAATTCCTCTGTTATTTCCCTAACTCTGTCAAAAAGTATCCTACCATATACATTTACACTAAGAAGGCAAATTCCCCTATGATTACCACACACTTCTTTTTCCCCTTTTCCTTTGCACAAGGGAATAATTATACCTGACCTCCACTCCTCTGGGACTACCTTCCTCCCAGGCCAAGTTGCACATCTTCCACATCCATGCTACTACTCTCCCTCCCCCATGCTTCAGCATTTCACCACACACTCTGTCACTTCCTGGGGCTTTCCCCAGTTTAACTTTCTTCATTGCTTCCACAACTTCCATCCTACTGATATCTTCCTCTCTTCTCACAACCCTCCTTCTCCCAGCCATTCCCCAACCACTTATTCTTGCACTGCTTTCATTCTCTATGTTCAACAGTTCCTTAAAGTGTTTTCTCCATCTTCTCACTTTTTCTTCCTTCTCAACTAGTAATCTACCATTTTTATCTTTCACTCCCCTGCAAACTTCACTGCCATCCCGTCTTACTCTCTTCATCTCTTTCCAGAAAATTTTCTTACAGTCCCTACACTTTACACTCAAATTCCTTCCAAATTCCTCATCCATTCTCTTGTTACTCTCTTATACTAATCTTCTCACCTCTCTCATTCTTTCTACATATAACTCTCTCTTCCGCCTCTCAACTTCTTCCACGCCCCTATTTCTCATCCATTCATTGTATGCTTTCTTCTTTTGTGCCACAGCCTGTCTCACCTCTTCATTCCACCATGCTGTTCTTTACTCCCCCTTCCGTCTTCTCTTTACCCCACACACCACCTCGCATGCTGCATATAATTGTGAATATCTTGCACACACCTTCCACGTCCCCCATCTGCTCTAATACATATTTACCCAATCGTTCCTCCACCTCTCTCTTATATTCTGCCTTTTTCTCATCCTCTTGTAACCTTTCCACTCTCCTTGCAACTACTCCTTCCTCCCGTCCGACCCTTCTTCTATTTCTCCATCTTACTTGTATCTTGATTTTGGCCACCACCAAATAATGGTCAGAAAGTCCACTCCCCCAACCTCTATAAGCTCTTGCATCTATTACACATCTTCACATCCTTTCATCCACACACACATAATCAGTCATTGCCTGCCTTTCATTCAGCTCACAACCCACCCTTCTCATCACTCGCCATGTATACCTGTGGATCATTTTGTGCCTGAAGAGGGTATTGGCTATTACCAACCCCCTCCCGGTACAAATTTCCACTAACGCACTGCCATTCTCTTCTGTCTCAGAAGGCACACCCCTCTCACCAACTATTCCATCTACCTTCACATTCCCTACTTTACCATTCATATCATCAATCAAAAACATTCTCTCATTCCTTCCAAACTTTTGCATGCACACTTCCACATTTGTCCAGAACTCTTCTCTCGCTCTGCTTGCACGATCTTGCGTTGGCGCATACACACACACAGTCACCCACATTTGTATTCCAACTTTCAATCTTACCCACACAATCCTTGAGCCAACTGATCCATACTCTCTTATGTTCTTCTTCCATCTTTTACTCACAACAAGACATACTCCTTCTTTTGCCCTCTCATTCTCACCTACTCCTGCACATATATCTCATCCATACTCCCATTCTCTCACACTCTCTCCTCTCCATTTAGTTTCTGTTACTCCACATACATCAACTTTCGCACCCTGAAGCACCTGGACAATCTCTCTCTCTTTCACCTCATCATTCGCACCCCTTACATTCCACGTCGCGATCCGTATCATGTCCTTTGTTCGGTCCCTGGTCGTCATCATTTGGTCAGTCTTTGTCCGAGGCTTCTTGTTCGTCTTTTTAGTTAGCTGTTTTCCGGGGGTACTAACCCTCTGCCAACACTTTTAGTCGCCTTATACGACAAGTAGGGATACTGAGGGAGTATTCTTGAAAACTCCCCTTCCCCCAGGGGGTATGGGGGTTTCTGATTCTTAAGCTGGATTATTCTTCGGTTTTTCTGTACTTCATTTTTTTCCTCCCTTCATTCTGTATTGTATTTATTACTTAATTTTATCATCTCGTTCACATTATGTTCCTCATTGTCCTTTTGTTACTATTATTTACCCTTTCACCGTGCACTGTCCTTGAGAGAAAAGAAAATCTATTTTTCTGCCGCTTTTCAGCTCTCAGGCATCGCTATTCTCGTCTGGCGGTGCTTTTGTCCCTGTGTTTTATTTCACACCCACACCTCAGTCAAGGTCTTATGCTTCGCCGTTCTTGCCGAGCCCTGCCCCAGATATTACTAGAGCTATTCTGTCTTCCTTCCGTCAGCACTGCTTTCTTCGAAATCTGTTCGGCCCTTTGCCTAAACTTTGAATTCATGAGGCTTGTCCCTGTATGCGGTTTTATCAATTTATCCACGTCTTCACTCTGTATCTTGTCCCTGCTTTCATTCTTTGAATTCGTTCTCTCTCTCTCTCTCTCTCTCTCTCTCTCTCTCTCATTGTGTGTGTGTGTGTGTGTGTGTGTGTGTGTGTGTGTGTGTGTGTGTGTGTGTGTGTGTGTGTGTGTGTATTCCCTTTGTTCCTAGTCCTTGCTCTTGTACGTATTCTGTGTTCGTGTCACAGTATTCATTACTTAACTCACAAATTCAGCTCCAGTAATTGTGTGGTGCTGCTCTTCTCACTCCACGTCAGTGCTTTGTGTCAGCGGCTGTTCCGTATTCTCATTATCTGCTTGTGTACGTACATCTATCTGCTGTGCCCGTATACCTGGCAATCACTTTTGTCTTGAAGCACAATATGGGCCAACTGGTATGTTCTGTGCCTCCTGGCCAGCAGATTGTGGTTTTGTCAGCTCCTTTGGTGAACCGTACCGCGAAAAACTCTGTAACAGTCCTTGTCTGAACTGTTGATGTGGCGCTGTTGGTTCCTCGGAAAAAAAAAAAAAAAGTTAATTTGCTGTTCACAGATTCTTCCCCCCCCCCCCGCCCGTATTTTTTTTTTTTTATGGGCAGTTGCAGTTGTATTACTGGGAACTTTTTGTTGTTTGTGATAGTTGTTTCATGCATATTACTTTTCTTTATGATCTCGTGTCATCGTGCATGCACTTTGTCTGGTTTATTTCTACTACTTGTTCGTCAGCTATTTCTGTACCGTACCTTAGGGTCAGTTAAGCAGCAGGTCAGTTAATGACGTAGGTTTAGCCTACTGATTTATTGACACTTCCTACACGTAATGTAAGTAATTCACCATTATAATATCAGAACCAGAGTAGATCAACTCTCTCTCTCTCTCTCTCTCTCTCTCTCTCGGTGGGGGGTTCCATTCTGTTTTAAAGGGCCTAGTCTGGAAAGCAAGCTGAAAATCATTATCAAGGACATTTCAGAATATCGAGTAACCAAAATTGTATTACATAAAAGGTATTGCATATCTCCGTACTCGTTCCATTGCCTTTCTTTATATTTATTTACGGTACATTATTTTTTGTCAGTCTGAAGCACTTTATTTCCTCTCTGTTTTCATTCTCAAATCAAAAAGCTCCAGTGTTCTGCTTTTTCTCGGTCATTTTTCCCGTCCAGTTTGGCATTCTGACATACCGCCTCTTCATTTTTCGAGCGAGGTGACTGTCCGTGTGTGTGTGTGTGTGTGTGTGTGTGTGTGTGTGTGTGTGTGTGTAAAAGTTACGTGAGGGAACAAATGCAAAGAGGTCAGCTAACAGGATTTTGCACAATATAAAATGTGTTTCACAAAAGGGGTAAAGGATTTTTCCTGAATCAGATAATAAAACATACAAATGCTGAGTCCAAACTTCAGTGAATGCTAACGTTGTGAAATATATATATATATATATATATATATATATATATATATATATATATATATATATATATATATATATATATATATACTGTCCATCCCCCTTTGCTGAACTTTTCAGCGTTTCAGTAACACAGAGAGTAGACCAGCATGCTCTCCAGTACATGTTTCTCTAACTGTCAACACCAAACTACATGCACAGTACACACTACACTTCCTTTTCCAAACTGAAAAAGAAACATGGCTGCAACAAATCAGGCCTCGGAGTCCCCAGAGGGGGAGGCCATAAATGCCCCCATCATCAGCCCCTCTCCCGGTGACGACTATTTGAGCTGCCTGGATCCACTGTCTGACTCCCTTCTTCATTTCTGCAACATTCGCTTTCTTTCCACTAACTTTCTGTCTGCCGAATACCACCTCTCCTCCTCTAAACATCACCTTCTCCTCCTTATTGAGACTCAGCTGTCTGAGGCAACTGACAGCAAACCCTTTTTTGCACACTCCTACTTTCTCTATACTGATTTCAAAGCCAGAAGTGTCTGTTGCGTATATGTAAGCAACGACTTACCTTGTTCTCGTGTTCCTGAACTTGATTTTTCTGAATTATCTACACTCTGGCTTCGGCTCTCCTGTCATTCTCTGACTAAATATATCTGTGTTGTTTACTTATCTCCTAATTCTACTGACTATCAAAAATTCTTCGACTATCTTACTTCTACGATGAAACACATTCTATCCATTTCTCCTTTCTCTGAAATCTCCATTCTAGAAGATTTCAATGTTCACCACCACCTCTGGCTCTCCTCTCGTTTCACTGATCCATCTGGTGAACAAGCCTTCATCTTTTTTATCCTAAATGACCTAGTGCAGCTTGTACAGCACGCTACCCATATCCCTGACCGCCTTGGAGAGAGCTCCAACATACTTAACCTCTTCCTTACAACTAATCCTTCTACTTACACTGTTAATCTTTTCTCTCCGTTGGGCTCCTCCGATCATAACCTTGTTACCTTGATCTGTCCTAACACTCCGGTATGGCCTGTGGACCCTCCAAGGAGATGTCGTCTGTGGCACTTTGGAGCTGCAGATTGGGAGGCCCTCAGGCAGTACTACTTTGATTTTCCCTGAAATGATTGTTGCTTCCATGGCCGGGAGCCATCTGAGTGTACCTTGAGCATTACGGCATTTATTCTCTCTGGCATGGAAGCATATATTCCTTTCTCATATCCTTTGACTAATGCAAGAAAGCCTTGGTTTAATCACGCTTGTTCTAATGCTGTCCGCAACAAGGAGAGGGCCTATAAAAGGTACTGGAGCCAAACCACCCCTGAATCACAGCTTTTTTAAGATTCTGCCCGGAATCGTGCTAAGTCCGTTCTTCGCTCTACCAAAAATAATTTCATCCATACTAAATGCTCTCAACTCTCCAACTCGATTTCTTCCCACTCATTCTGGCACCTTGCCAGAAACCTTTCTAATAACTTTACCTCATCATCCTTCCCTCCTCTTTTCTATTCTGATGGCTCTGTAGCTATATCTTCAGCTGATAAAGCAGATCTGTTTGCTCAGACTTTCTCCTCCAATTCCACCTTAAACGATTCCGGTGCTGTTCCTCCATCACTTCTCCCCTCTGACTTCCTCATGACTTACATTAAAATTTCATCATCTGATGTATTTTCTGCCATCACTGGCCTCAATACTAACAAGGCATATGGACCTGATGGAGTCCCTCCTGTTGTCCTCAAGAGCTGTGCTTCTGTGCTTACACCCTGCTTAGGTAAACTCTTTCGCCTTTGTCTTTCAAATTGTACCTTTCCTTCCTGCTGGAAGTTTGCTCTCATTCAGCCAGCGCCAAGGAAGGGTGACCATTCCCAACCCTCTAACTATCGTCCAATTGTTTTAACATGCTGTATCTCAAAAGTTTTTGAGTCTATTCTTAACAGATAAATTATAAAGCATCTTTCCTATCACAATCTTCTTTCTAATCGTCAGTATGAGTTCCGTCAGGGACGCTCCACTGGCGATCATCTCACCTACCTTTCAGACTCCTGGTCATCCTCCTTTCGGGACTTTGGCGAAAGCTTTGCCATTGCACTCGACATCTCTAAGGCTTTCGATCGAGTCTGGCATAAATTTTTGATTTCCAAACTGCCCTCTTACGGTTTCTATCCTTCTATCTGTGCCTTCATCTCTAGCTTCCTTTCTGGTCGTTCTATAGCTGCTGTTGTAGACGGCCATCGTTCTTCTCCTAGATCTATCAACAGTGGTGTTCCTCAGGGCTTTGTCCTATCACCAACTCTCTTTTATTCATCAATGATCAGCTAAGCTGTACATCTAATTCTATCCACTCGTATGCTGATGAGTCCACCCTTCACCTTTCCATTCGGTTCCTGCAACGTACATCTCAGCAGTTACATCAACAACAAGGGATGAGGCTATGGCACACGTAATGTCTGACTTGGCTCGTATCTCTGACTGGGGTAAAAATAATTTTGTTGTTTTTATTGCATCAAAGACTCAGTTTTGGTAACTATCAACCCGTCAAAACCTTCCACAGGAGTTCCCACTAATTTTTAATAATACTGATCTCAATCCTGCATCATCCTTGAACATGCTTGGGGTTTCATTCACTCGGGACTTATCTTGGAAAGATCATATTGCATCTCTTGTAAAATCTGCTTCCAAGAGATTAGGTGTGCTAATCCGACTCCGTGCCTTCTTTACCCCAGAGCAGTTGTTGACTTTATACACGGGTTTTATTCACCCCTGTGTGGAGTACAACTCTCATGTGTGGAAAGGTTCCCCACATACAGCTCTTCTCAATAGGGTGAAGTCAAAGGCTATTTGTCTCATCAACTCTCCTCCTCTTACTGGCTCCCTTCAACCTCTGTCTCTTCGCCACACTGTTGCCTCTTTATCTCTTTTCTATCGCTACTTCAATGGTCACTGCTCCTCTGAACTGTCTGCTTGCATCCCTCCAGCACTACGATGGGCGCGTAGCACCCGTCTAGCAAGAAACTCTCATCCCTCTTCTGTCCAACTCTCTAATGCAAGAGTTAACCGTTACTCCCAGTCTTTCATATATGCAACAGGTCAGGTCTGGAACTGTCTCCCTCTGTCTGTATTTCCTACTTCCTATGATC
>NC_137042.1:3107571-3117571 GCF_032717465.1 Coenobita brevimanus
CCCAAATAGGACAGTTGATCAGTGGAACGCACAGCCGAATGAAACAGTGTGTGTCAGAACTATTCATAAATGTAAGGATATGTATGATAAAAATGATTTAATATACGGGACAGTACAAGCTTGACTCATTCCTGTAAAGATACAATTAGGTGAGAACAATTAGGTAAGTAAGAACACACACACACACACACACACACACACACACACACACACACACACACACACACACACACACACACACACACACACAGACGATATATTTCACTTAAAACGTATTGACCCTAAATACAAATTATTCTTAATTTCAAGATGTTTTCCTTATATTTTTTTTTCATTAATTGTAGGTGATTTGGAGGTCCCTCAGAAAGCTTGGGGGAGCGAGCGCCCCTCACTGCGCCCCCAAATGATGCCCCTGGTGGAAAACTAGAAGAGTCGTCTGCAATTTATGGCCAGAGATGTTTTACCAAATGTTTTGAACATTTCATTTCCTCCATACTTTGGATTACATTATAATCCAATACTGGCCTGATATTATTTGAGTAGGCCGAAATAGATATGATGGTGCTGACTGGATCTGAAGTGGCTCTGTTTTACTTGACGGGAACTTACTGGTTGTAAAGAAACATATCAGGTCGTGTCTGACTCTGAATGCCTGTGGATTGGTATGACTTAAGGTCATACGATGTAATTGTCTTGCATGAATATAAAATGTCCTTAAAAATAAACTGAACTTGAATCCTCCTGGACTGACACTGAAATCCAACACTGACAAAACTGGGCCTCAAGTGACAAAAGCTGATTAGGTTACTACGACTGATTTGACCATAGCGGATATAACCCGAAACTACTGAGGCAACAGTACTTGCAGCTGCCACGGTTCAGCCAGTAGGGTAATTTTTTCTCAATTTGTTCATACAGAAAAGAAAATCATAAACCGTTCATTTCTTTCTTAACCTCATTCTTGTTTATTAAGGTTTACGAGTATGTCAAACGACTCAAGTAGGCGGTCAATGGAGGTGCTGCCCGTGAGCATCCCTCAACAGATTCCAATATAAAGACCAAGATATCGGACTGCTGGCTGGCTTGTGTGACTTAAGCACAGGGATGATGATGTACATCGAAATTTGCCTGAAATTCGATTTAAAGAAAATTTAAAGTTCATTGAAGACATTTATAGATATGGGTCATAAATGCTGCAGGTCCCAGGCAGCCAACATTAGGCTCGATGGCTAAATGTAGCATACATGAATTAATGCCAGCTTGATGCATCTAACAACGGATAAGTCAGTAAGACACCTTATAATACAGCACACAACCTAGGATGACAGCAGAGCTAAATAACTTGCACGCCTCTACCAATATAGTGTATAGCTCATGGAAAAATCAGTATATCTGCAGAACTAATATGCTTTTCAGTAGATCACCTATATTAAGACATAAATAGAAAAATGAACAACTCGCACACATAAGGGTGATTGATCATGTGTCCAACTATTAGCCCCTGAATTAGGTAAATGTAGGTTGTTTAGAATGTCTCTTGATTTTATCATTAAAGAACTCTGAAATGAGTTTTATAAAAAATTCTGGCTGCTCAACAAAATAAAAAAAGAAACTAAATTAAAAAAAAACTTAGTTTCATGTTCTTGGCCTAAGCTGTTGATGGAATATTTCTAAAAAGTCAACATTTATAAATTCCTATCAGTTTGTCTGTCTGTCTATAGCCAGACACCTTAATCCCGGAAAGGTTGGCGACGGACTGATCGTTTCCATGTCATCTAATCTTCCAACTCCCACCCTTCCATCTGACACTCCTCTCAGTTAACTCTCTACATAATCCTTCTTACTCATCCGGGATCTTTTTGTTCCCGTCCCGCATCCACCTCACTAACATACACTTTCCTAAATTTTACCAAGAGAAAAGACGATCACATAATCATAATACCGTTACTACATAAAAATAATCATGTTGAATTATAAAGAGAATCATTTTGTTGCTCAGTGATAGTAGAAAAAGGTTTATTGTATATTGCTTCCGCTTAAGTCAGTTTGTTGTTCATAGATCAGTAGGAAGCTTTTGACCATAGCAAACTATACTATGGTGCCTTCACTTCCTCACTGCTACAAGTCTGGATTTTTTTTATGATTACCCTACCCCCCTCTCTCTCTCTCTCTCTCTCTCTCTCTCTCTCTCTCTCTCATTCCTACCTGGAATTATTTACCTCCTCATCCTATATATTTTCTGTAGAGTTCGGGTTGCGTTTTTCACTGTAGAGGCATGTGCTTTGTTGGTGAGAACGAAATGCTTCTTTCTTTTTACCTCGCCCGGACGGAGTCCGGCGAGGTATTATTTTTGGTTGAGTATCTTTGTTTCTTTGTTAGCAACATTACGGAAGAACAGTTAAATGATATTACATGAAACTTTCAGGATATTTGGGCACAGGTCACCAAAGAAAGTGATTAATTTTGGAGGTAATCGAGTAACCCTGAAAGGTCAAAATCAAGATCACGGATTTTCAGAGGGCTGTAACTTGAAACCGGTTGCAGATAGATATATTTACTTTTATCAACGTACGAGTACAGTAACTCCCATATGGGCTTTCATTTGGCACCAAGACCTTCGATCTTGAGTGAACCTAAAAGGTCAGACTCAAGGTCACGGATATTCAGAGGGCTATAACTTGAAAATGTTTGCAGATAGATATTTACAGTTACAGAGGTATGGGAAGTCTCATATGAGCTCTCATTTGGCACCATGACCCTTAACCTTGAGTGACCTTGAAAGGTGAAAAGCAAGATCACGGATTTTCAGAGGGCAATGAGTTGAAAACGGTTAAAAATAAAATAACTGCTGTCGGGCGAGGTTTGTCGTGCTGTGCCTGGCACCACTTTTTTTTTTTTTTTTCACTCCACAAATGTTCCCTTCAGCAAGTTCAAATTATATTTCACCTCTCGCTTTCTGAATGCTCACTACAGTACTCTGCGAAATTTTTTGATGACCTGTAATTACCCATAACAGGTATACAGCACAAAAAGGCCTTGCAGTATTATGTTCTGCCCTTCCTGTCAGCTGAAGACATTGTTTCCATTTTATCCAAGGAGGCGCTTTTTCAGAATGAACTGTTTGTATACTCGTATAGCTGCTTCGGTAACCTTTCTAGTGCATGGGATTTCCCCTTAGCTGTATAAAACATTCGGAAAATAATATTCATTATTAAAGTCATGAGAGTCTATAGTCTATACGATGGACTATTATTAAGAACTCCTCAGGGAAAAAGTACTGAAATTACATGAACCATCTTTTTTTCTCTCTCTCTTAATATAATTCACAGCGTCCATGACCAAAACACCAGTTTCCATAATAGAATTCATTACTGAGGTTGAAGTTTATAGATTAGTTTTCTTTGACCAGGTGTCTGTGAGAGAGAGAGAGAGAGAGAGAGAGAGAGAGAGAGAGTCACCATCGAACCCAGTAATGTAACATGTAATTTTTCTCACGTTGCAGCAATAAAAGGTACACTTTTTACTTCACCTGGAGTCCCTTATCGTTGGCTTGGAACCCCAGATGTATGTTCATGAAGAGTACTGCCTGCAACTGTACTGCCTCCAAGTTCGCTAACAGTTCTTTACCAACATTGTGTCCTTCCATATTTTTCATTCTTCCCTAAATATCCTGTTTTGTTCTATATTTCTCTCACGTAAAATACAGTTCGTATAACAGCTTCTATTGCCACAGACTTAAGAGGAGTGTCAGCAAACTTTTGCTTATGGTTGTCTATATACAATGTCCACATGAATTTGCTTTTGCACTGATGTTCACTTGGCCAGTTGACTATAACCTTATAATCTGTATATTTCTATATATTGCTGAACATAATTATAAACTCCATATTGTTTTCAGATAATCTATTAACTGTCTTTTCCTCTTTTGCTGTGAGGTTTCTCCTTTAAGCTCAGTAATATCGCCTGTCGGTAGCACGAATACAAATAACTGATAATCGTCGTGTAATGATATCTGGAGTTTTATTGTAATATACATTCATTATTGGCCTTCCCCGCCAAGCAAAATAAAAAATAATGGCGATAACAAGAATAAACTGAAAAGTGGGTCACTGCAGCCAAAACATTACATATTTACTGTGATGTTGACTTGGAAATTAATCCAAAGAGACGAAACTACTGTATAATTACCTATCCTGCCAAAGGTTTCCCTATCACCACATTCAGACAAGGTAGTCAGATTAGGCCAGGCCATCAAAGATCTCGCCTTCTATTTCACTCTCCAGTAGCCTCAGTATACCTCATACCAATTAATCTGGCCAGGCATGTATGGCAACACTGTTCCTGCCGAAATTCTGATTGGCTGGAGGTGTTTGTTTGATTTCGTTGTTGCTTAAACCGATACTCTCTTTAATATCAGATGTGATACTGAGTTTGTCGACAGTACAATCGTGAAAAGCAATAAGAAATCCGTTATATGCTGAACAACAATGAAATTTTCGTAGGAAGATAGAGATATGAGTCAACAAAGTATTACAATAGTCCAAGTCAAGGTCAGCATTCGAACAATTCCTTTAAATCTGCAACACTCCTTAATATAACAGAAAATTAAGGAAACCTGCTTAATCTAAGCGTTGGTATAACACACATTTAGCCTAAATTATAAGCTCAGTCTGCATCCTCAAATCGTGCCACAACTTTGAGTAATTAAATATTCTAACGAAAAGACGTGTTCTGCGGGGAGGGAGGTTTGAAAAAATTGCGAAAATCAAAGTAGGCTAAAGAAAGACTATTTCATTATATCTCCTCTATTATCACAGTACGGACTGATCTTAAAATTTAAATGTGTTATATCAAAGCTTAGATTAAGCAGGTTTCCTTAATTTTCTGTTATATTACGGAGTGTCGGATATTTAAAGGAATTGTTCGAATGCTGACCTTGACTTGGACTATTTTAATACTTTGTTTACTTATATCTCTATCTTCCTACGAAAATTTCATTGTTGTTCAGCATATAACGGATTTCGTATTGCTTTTCACGATTGTATTGTCGACAAACTCAGTATCTCATCCGATAATAAAGAGAGTATCGGTTTATGCAACAACGAAATCGAACAAACACCTCCAGCCAATCAGAATCTCGGCAGGAAAAGTGTTGCCATACATGCCTGGCCAGATTATTTGGTATAAGGTATAACCACATCAAAGCCACTGCTGGCATCTCCATTACACACCACCCTGTCATTCTTGTGGCTAACACCAGACCTTAACCCGCTCAGGTCCCTCGCGTCTCATCAGTGCCCTGAACCGTGTCACACGACAGAACACATCTACCACAGGCCTATCAACCGCCTTGCTGGCACTCACTGACGACCACTATCCTAAAAAATAATGGCTTAATAAAGGTTGGGAATCACATAATAATAGGAACAGACTAGTGTAAATAATCGCTGAAATCATAGACGGTGTAATTTTCTTACCAGGTAGACTTCCAGCATGTTGTGTTTTTTACCCTCCACCTGACAAATTCAGAGAAGGGTATTGTTATCACTGGGATCAAAAAATATCCGCCCGTAGAGTTGGGCAGTAGGGCGGCTGGCCAGGAGCAGAGATTTCTTTTCCGGGCCAGAACTCGAAGTATTCACTATAGAGCCATGAAATTTCACATACAGTACTTATGTGTCTAATAATGAAATGATGCCTTTTGATGGGTAGAATGCTTTGGCTTAAGTTTTTTTTTTTTTTTCAATAATGAAAAAGTAATAAAATAATTTTTCCAGGGATTTCAGTGCGACCTGCGCAAGGAGTCTGAAGGCCCCAGGCTATGTATCCTCAAGGCGTTCTCGTTATGCACATCTTTAAAAGATTGGGAGGGGGGGGTGATGGCCCTTATGCGCTTAGTCAGGTATGCAGCAGGTGGAGAGTTGCAACAGCATAGCGTTGCCAATGTTTTTAATGTTTTGTATTTTTTTTCCACTTCCTGTATAGCGTGCTTCTAGTTTCCAAATCACATCCCTGACTCCTTGTTTCACTCTCTAAGTCTTTAGCAAAAACTTGGCCTGCAGAAGGTGGGTTGGCTGATACTCTAATGCAATTCACTGTACCACCTCACAATACAACCTCACACCAAGGGCCCAGATTGGTGTGGCTGGTGCTCTGCTATATCTTACCATCTTGTATTATATCATCACTGATATTGGTTTTTACCTCACAGACTCAACTCAGATCGTATACTTTATCATCATCGTAACCCTAATTCATACCTAAGAGATTTTGTGGGCAATGTTTCAGAAGTAAAGAAAGGTAATTAAAAAATAAAGAACTTTAAAACTGCATACTCAGTAACATGGTCCACGTGGTGTTTTACACAATTTCTAATCCTTTTAAAATCTAATTACACAACAGTATAGGCTATATTATTTACCACATTATAGCCACAGTTTTAGTACGTTCAACTCTGGGCTTAACAACCCACTTCCTGAAGCCCAACAGTCCTCCAATGTACCATATGCCGTCACATGTCACGGCTTGGGCGCTAAAGCTCACCGTACATATAAAAGGAATGCTGGGACTGTTTCACACAGGACTGGTGTATTGGTAGTTGTGGCGGTGTTTTTACGACATCTAGGTAGGTCGTATGGGGGATCTGTCAGTTTCACGGAAATTTAAAATTTTGAACTGTTTCCTGCCCCAGCAGGGACTCAAACTCGAACCCATTAGGGCAGCAGACGACCACTTCCCTCACCACTGACAGTGCTTCGTGTTTCTTTTTTTTTTTTTTTTTTTCTTAAATTCTGCCACCTTCTTCCGTTCACTCTTATCGCGTCTCCTTCTTTACCCAAGAGAAAATCCTCTTAAGAGGATATCCTCTTAATTGATTCAGGACGCTTGACTAAATTTACTTCTAGGAACAACCTTTAACTAGTAAAACTCATGAACCAAAACTCCAGATCTAGGACGTTTTTAAACTCGGTGTTGTTTGTTTATCACTTATTGTTACATATTCATTACGGTCTTTCATCTTTGTCTACTAAAATGAGTATATTGTGGAGATCTCTTACATTTATTATATTGAACATTTTTACAAGGTGTTTTGAAAACCATATAAATACTGCTTACGGGAACAATTTTAGAATTACTGAGAGATCTGTGTACCCAGTTGTGTGCCCAGTAATAAAGAGATATTATGGGAAGGGGAGAATCAAGACATAAGAACATAACAGACACATAAAATTATGATAAACACATAAGAGCATTGCAACATCTTTCTTTGCTTACCTCCATCTTTTAAGCAACCAAGGGTAACTTCCCGACCTTTGAAGATAATAGCAATCACGCTACTGTAAAAAAAAGGATACCTGTGTCTCATATGACATAATCTTCACGTAGCAAGCCCCTTCTTTACCATTATTGTCATCACAAACTTTTTATTTATGTAAAAACAGGCGTGTGACACTGAAGGGATTTGCAACAAACTGTATTAACTCATAGGTTTAAAAAATCTGCCTGGAGCAAATAAAAATAAAATAAAAAGGCTACCCACACAGTGCAATACCCATGAGCACAAAAGGCCAAAGGGTAAAATATTTTATTTTGCCATGTTGCAATACCTTGGACATACTACTCTCAAAATCAAATGACTTCATTTTAACTTACTCTCAATCTTTCCACAAAGTCTGGTCGAAAACGGATTAAAAACTCGTTTAAGTTGACCTTGCCCTGTGACCATGACCTTTGACCAACTGCTGTAAGAAGCAGCAAATTTCTCCAAGGATGACTCTCAACCTTTTCACCTAATTTGGCTAAAATCGAATCAAAATATAAGCATACACACGGATCGAAATTTAACCCTTTGATTTTTCTCAAAACTGATAGTATCATTCTTGCCTTACACCCAGCCCTTTTGCAATGTTTATCCTGCGTCAGATAAAACTGTGTATGTGTACCTTGCTCTGCGACCTTTACCTCAGCCCAATTGATCTAAAAAAAAGAAAAAGGTTTATTTCTTGGCTGACCATCAACCCCTCAGGCAAATTTTATAATCCGTCATAAACTCTGAGTTTTTTCGCATACGTGAGTCAGACTTTGACCTTATCTTGTGACCTTTTCCTATGAACCTGTGACTTTTCAAGTGTGAATCATTTCATACTTGTCTTACTGTTAACCATTTCTCGAAGTTTAGTCTAAAGTGGATAAAAATTGGTCAAAGAAAAAAACAAAAGAAAAAGAAAAGAAAATGCAAGACCAACGTTTGACCAAGCTCAGTGATCATGACTTTGATTTACTGTTAAAAACGGAAAAGGCAAACTCCATGGTTATCTCCTCAAGTCTTTCACCAAGTTTTGTTAAAATCGAATAAAACCTCTTGGAGTTATTTTTCACACACACACACACACACACACACACACACACACACACACACACACACACACACACACACACACACACACACACACACAACGCTCAAACACCTGCACTAGAACCACAAGACTGTGATGAAATAGTGATTTCAGCGTACTGGACGGATTAAACACAGAGAGTAGAAATCACAAGAAAGAAGGGCCAAAAATTGTTACCCATGTATTACAAGTACTTGCGTGGTGTACTATAGTCGCGGCGCACGACTCTGAGGTTGTCATTTTCGTATCCTGGCAACCTACCATTCAAAAGTGCGTCGGATTTCGTATCATATTATACATGAATCATATTATTATGCACGAATATATTATAGACGAATATTATTATGTACGAACATATTATACACGAATCACATGCGTCTCATATTGTATACGAAATCAGACGCATTTTTGAATGGTAGGTTGCCAGAGCACGATAATAACAACCTCCATACTAAATGCTCTCAACTCTCCAACTCGAATTCTTCCCGCTCCTTCTGGCACCTTGCCAAAAATCTTTCTAACAACTTTACCTCATCATCCTTCCCTCCTCTTTTCTACTCTGATGGCTCTGTAGCTATTTCTTCTACTGATAAAGCAGATCTCTTTGCACAGACTTTCTCCTCCAATTCCACCTTAGACGATTCCGGTGCTGTTCCTCCATCACTTCCCCCCTCTGACTTCCTCATGGCTGACATTAAAATTTCTTCAGTTGATGTATTTTCTGCCATTACTGGCCTCAGTACTAACAAGGCATATGGGCCTGATGGGGTCCCTCCTGTTGTTCTCAAAAACTGTGCTTCTGTGCTTACACCCTGCCTAGGCAAACTATTTCGCCTTTGTCTGTCAACTTGTACCTTTCCTTCTTGCTGGAAGTTTGCTCTCATTCAGCCAGTCCCAAAGAAGGGTGACCACTCCCAACCCTCCAACTATCGTCCAATTGCTTTAACGTCCTGTATTTCAAAAGTTTTCGAGTCAATTCTTAATAAAAAAATTTTAAGGCATCTTTCCTATCACAACCTTCTTTCCGATCGTCAGTATGGGTTCCGTCAGGGACGCTCCACTGGCGATCTTCTCACCTACCTTTCAGACTCCTGGTCATCCTCCTTTCGGGACTTTGGCGAAAGCTTTGCCATTGCACTTGACATCTCAAAGGCTTTCGATCGAGTCTGGCATAAATCTTTAATTTCCAAACTGCCCTCCTACGGTTTCTATCCTTCTATCTGTACCTTCATCGCTAGCTTCCTTTCTGGTCGTTCTATAGCTGCTGTCGTAGACGGCCATCGTTCTTCTCCTAGATCTATCAACAGTGGTGTTCCTCAGGGCTCTGTCCTATCACCAACTCTCTTCCTTTTATTCATCAATGATCTTCTAAGCTGTACATCTAACTCTATCCACTCATACGCTGATGACTCCACCCTTCACCTTTCCATTCGGTTCCCGCAACGCCCATCTCAACAGTTACTTCAAGAAACAAGGGATGAGGCTATGGCACACCTAATGTCTGACTTGGCTCATATCTCTGACTGGGGTAAAAATAATATGGTTGTCTTTAATGCTTCTAAGACTCAGTTCTTACACCTATCAACCCGTCAAAATCTTCCACA
>NC_137042.1:3122571-3178808 GCF_032717465.1 Coenobita brevimanus
AAAAAAAGGTGTCGAAAAAGATTCAGTACGTTAAGTCTATCTATCTATCTATAGCCCGACGCCCTAATCCTGCAAAGGGTGGCCGCAGACAAAACGCCTCCAAGTCGCTCTGTCACCCACCATTTGACTACCCTCCCCCCAACTCACCCCCCCCCTCCCTCATATACCTCTCAACTCCATCCCTCCACCTCATCCTCGGTCTACCTTTCCCTCTCCCTCCCTCCACCTCACCTACATACACCCTCTTAGTCAGTCTTTCATTCTCCATTCTCTTCACATGTCCAAACCACCTCAGTGTATTTCTCCTAATCTTCTCAACCACATCCACATCCACCCCACATCGTTCCTTCACTTCTTCATTCGTCAACCTGTCCCTCCACGTCACTCCACATGCTCCTCTCAAGTAACTAATTTCCACTGCTCTCACTCTTGACTTGTTCCCCTCTTGCAAGGTCCATGCCTCGCTTCCATACGTCAGGGTAGGGATCACAATACTATCATGCAGTGACTTCTTAACTTCCATACTCACCTCCCTATTTCTCATCACTGATTTCAGTGAACCAACAACCTTCCTTCCCTGCTGTACCCTTTCACGCACTTCATCCCCCAAAGTTCCATCCTTACTCATCACACTACCCAAGTACTTGCATGCACTCACATTCTCCATATCCTCACCATCCAACCTCACTGCACACTCTGTGACTTCATTCCTCTCAAACACCATAACTTTACTTTTGTTTACATTAACTTTCAGCTTCCTCCTCCTACACACTGTCCCAAATTCATTCACCAAACCTTGCAACTCCCATTCATCTTCACTCAACAATACTGTACCATCAGCAAACAGCAACACCGGAAGCTTCCAAATCTCACCCTCATTCATTAAAGCCACCCCCACATCCACTGCCCTACCTTGCACCTCCTTTACAACCCCATCCATGTGTATATTAAACAGCCATGGAGACATCACACAACCCTTTTTAAGTCCCACATTGAGATCAAAGAACTCACTCGGCTCACCATCCACTCGCACCGTAGCCTTAGCTCCTTCGTACATACTCTTCACAGCACTCAACAATTTCCCCTCCACTCCATATATTCTTAATACCTTCCACATACCTTGCCTATCTATTCTGTCATAAGCTTTCTCCAAGGACCAAGTCCATGAAGGCAGCATACACTTTCCTTCCCTTCTCTAGATACTTCTCCACTAAACATCTTAGAACAAATATCTGATCTACACACCCTTTTCCCTTCCTAAATCCCCCTTGTTCTTCTCCAACTAGCTCCTCTGTCATATGCCTAACCCTATGAATGAGTATTCTACCATATATTTTACCAGTCACACTAAGTAGGCAAATACCCCTATGGTTACCACATACTTCTCTCTCTCCTTTTCCTTTGTATAGAGGAACAATTATACCTGATTTCCAGTCCTCTGGAACCCTTCCCTCTTCCCAAGCCAATCTACACAACTTCCATATCCACTCCACAACAATCTCACCCCCATACCTAAGCATTTTACCACACACTCCATCAATTCCTGGGGCCTTTCCCAACTTAATATTCTTCATCGCTTCCACTACTTCTGCCCTACTGATCTCTTCCTCCCTCCTCTCATCTCTTCTTCTCCCAACCATTCCCCAACCACTTATACTCGCACTGCTCTCATTCTCCACATTCAACAAATCCTCAAAGTGCTCCTTCCATCTCCTCAGTTTCTCTCTCTTCTCCACCAACAATCTATTATTCCTATCTTTCACTCCCCTACTATTTCCCCTTTCACACTGCCTTACTTTCTTTACCTCCTTCCAAAACAATTTCTTACTCTTCCTCCATTTCACACTCAGATTCCTCCCAAACTCCTCATCCACTTTCTTTTTGCTCTCCTTCACCAGTCTCTTAACCTTCCTTCTCCTGCTCACATATACCTTTCTCTTCTCTCTCTCATCTTCTCCCCTACCTCTACTCGCTAACCATTCACTATATGCCTTCTTCTTTTGTTCCACAGCTCGTTTCACCTCATCATTCCACCATGCTGTCCCTTGCACACCCTTGCATCTCCTCCTCACTCCACAAACCGCCTCACGCGGTGCGCCTATATATCTCTTCCGTGAATATCTTACATACGTCTTCCACCCCTTCCATCTGCTCTAGCTCATACCTTCCCAGTCTTTCTTCCACTATGCTCTTATACTCTGTCATTTTCTCACTATCTTGCAATTTCTCTACTCTTCTCACAGGAGTTGCTTCTTCCTGTCTTCCCCTTCGTCTCCTCAACCACTTTCTTTGCAGCTCTACCTTGGCCATCACTAAGTGATGGTCCGAGACTCCATTCCCCCACCCTCTCCACACTCTTGCATCCAACAATTGTCTTCTCATTCGCTCATCCACACACACGTAGTCTATCATTGCCTTTCGTTCAACAAGTTCACCATCCATCCTCCTCATTACTCTCCATGTATACCGGTGGATCATCTTATGCCGAAAGTAGGTGTTGGCTATTGCCAACCCCTTACAAGCACAGATGTCCACCAAAGCACTTCCATTCCCATCTACGTCAGCTGGCACACCCCACTGACCAACCACTCCATCCACTCGTACATTCCCAACTTTGCCATTCATGTCTCCAGTCAACAGCACTCTCTCGCTCCTCTCAAACTTGTCCATACACGCTTCTACACTCGCCCAAAACTCATCTTTCACTCTTGCCACTCGATCCTCTGTCGGGGCATACACACATTCAATCGCCCACGCTTGTATACCTACTTTCATCCTCACCCATACAATCCTTGCACCCACTGTTCCATACTCTCTTATATTCTCCTTCCACTTCTTGCTTATCATCAGACATACTCCCTCTTTTGCCCTCTCATTTTCATTGACACCTGCACATATACCTAAACCATATTCCCATTCTCTCACCCTTTCACCTTACCATTTAGTTTCAGTCAATCCACATATATCCACTTTTGCATCCTCAAGCACCTGAACAATCTCTCTCTCTTTCACTTCATCATTCACTCCTCTTACATTCCACGTTCCCACCCTAAGAATGTCCTTCGTCCGTTCCTTAGTCGTCAACGTATGGTCCGTCCGGGTCCAAGGCGCTTTGTTCGCTTTTTTAGTTAGTTCTTTTTACGGGGTGGGGCACTAACCCACCACCAACCCTTTTAGTCGCCTCGTACGACAAGCAGGGATACTGGGGGAGTATTCTTGAAAAGCTGAACCATAAAAAGACAAGCAGGAATAGAGTAAGGTTATACAACCGAAGTGTAGTAAGAGAAGATACAACTAATGTCAGTTTAATGATGGAAACAATATGTGAAATTCAATGTTACATAACACGATTCAACGGTAGTGACAGTGATTAATAAAATATTGCAACCCAGACACATACCTTAAAAATACAATGGCGGAGTGTATGATTCTTGAGTACCGAGGTATAGCTGGTGTGCAAAGACTGACTCTGCTGTTACTTGTGTCATATTACGGGCACTGAACAACACAGGGAGAGATGGTTATGAAGCTTGAAGTATTTTAATGTATGATATGTCTGTGCGTATCAGAGTCTGCATTTGCCATCAGTAGAAACGACAGTGTGTGAACGTATACAGGCAATAGGAAGAGCATACAGCCAGTCCTTACTTTAAATGACAGACGTGGTCGAATTCTGAGCGTTGAGGTCGGGACACAGGCAGCCCGAAATGCGTACGCTACCGATCGGGCCATCTCAGCTCCAGGGACGGGCATGGATAAGTGTAATATACAAAATATATCACTAAAGAAAATGTGCTGCTCATGCAACCTGAACATAGCCTTGTGAGAATACAAATGTGTTGGCTTGGTTGAAGAACAAAATGCAAAGCTCTTCACAACCACACCAGGTTCCAACACAGATATCCCTTTGCACTGACAGTTTCCAGCTCTGGTGTTCTCAAAAATCTGGACAAGGACAGAGATATACCGAGTTTGATCATTGTCCCAGAACAAGGTTTCTCTTCCAGCTTTGTTGGTCCTTAGTTTTCTAACTCAGCACCCAGCTCCCAGAGGAACCTGTCGGCCATCCTGCCGATACCAAATTCCCTAATTCAGTTGTCAATAGGATACCCCTCCTTGTTTTCTCTCCAGTAGCTTAACGGAGCTTTGTAAGTGAGAAATTCCAAACAAGCGTTCTAGAAGAAGATACCATTACAATGTAAGCTCTGATTAGTTACTTTACAACTCCTATAAGCAGAGGTCCATTCGTCACCTCGAGGAAGCCTACAATAATGACCGTCACCTTTTAGAGGAAGCCCTGTAGGGTGGCTCAGTCGGCAGAGAGGTGGCCTGCGGTCCTAACGGACCCAGGTTCAAATCCCCGCTGGGGCAGGGAACAGTTTAAGGATTTGAATTTCATGTAAAGCAGACTTTACCGATCTACCAGAAGGCCCTCCGACATGTCGTAAAAATACCCCCGCTAATACCAATACACCAGTCCTGTATGAGACAGCCCTACCATGTATTCAATATGGACGGTGGGTGTTAGCGCCGAAGTGGCGACATGCAGAGGTGTATGATACGTAGGAGGACTACTGGGCCTTGGGACCAGGCTGTGAAGCCTATGCCCAGAGTCGTGCACATAAAAAAAAAAAAAAAAAAAAGTGAAATTTAGATCTGCCACCAGAGTCAGCTTGAGGGCACTGAGTATCAAAATCCCAACAAATACACAAGAACCTATCAGGGCGACCCACGGTAGTCTATGACACCATATAAAATATCGCCATAAATAAATGGGAGTGTGAGAAGATACACAAAGTGACAGACAGCCGGGTCCCTTAGCTGCCCTATCAGGCAGGTGCCCGGGTGCCATACACTTAGAACAGATCGGTAGTTCCCATAGTAGTTATCTTCCTCAGCCTCACCCCTCGCTCATAAAACCGTGACATCAACAACATGCGAAGCAGCAATATCCATTTACCACCTGGTTCTTCCCCTACAACATTGGTGCTTATCATGGCAGCAGCATTGTTACATGGCACCCCTTGCTTGCACCTGTGTATTCTTATAGCTCTTCTTTCGCTTGAATATTAGTATAATACAGATTTTTCATAATTTTTGCAGCAATCAGCATGTTCCTTACGAGACAGTTGCAGAATTTTAATTTTCTAGTTACCAGGTGTCCACAGTAAGGTTTCGAACGTGAAGAACATGATCAATTACAGCAGCTTTTGAGGGAAATGATGTAAAACACAGGTGTTGTTCATATTCACTATTTTCCAGCGCATTTCCTGCTTTTGATCTAACTGATGTGTTTTTTATTTTGCTGTTTGCTTTCCACAAGATTAGATAATTTGTTTGACTAGTAACTCACACCAAAGGTCTAATTGATGCCCTTTGTTAGGCCGACAGTGATACCAGACATCATCAAACAAAATCGGACACACGCAGTCTCTTATAAAAACGCTATTTCTAAAGTGAAGTGAAGCAGTTCTCCTACGTTACACAATATGTTACACTTCGGCTCTAAAACTCGCTGATCATACTGAATACATATCAGAAATGTCCAACTTAGAAGTGGTGTACTGGTCGAGGCGTATATGTTTCTATAGGCTTCTCGATCCGTCTTGTCGGAAATTAATTATGACTTCATACACAAATTCAAATCCACAGTGTTCCCTGCTCCAGCCTGCGATCCCCCATTCGTATTTCTGAATAACAGGTCACTGCTTTCTCCACTTTACGAGAGTGAAACTTATCTTTATATCTAGAGTTGGTACTATGACTAGTCTGATGGTCACTACATGCTATGTGTACTTCCAGGGACACCTACTGTATATCTCCAAATGTGGTAGCAGAAGAAAGGTATGGTAGATAGAATGTGTTAACTGTCTACCATTTCAAAGTGAGGATTGCGCAGACTAAAAGTGGGGAGTTCCAGAAACACAAAAGGGATTGTTCCACTATTTCTATTTTTATCCCTGCTGTATTTCCCACAGGGGTGCCATATAACATTATATAAGTGTTATTTCCAATTCCTATAAAAATTAATTGCACTCGATAATACTACCCATCACAATAGAATACTGTTTAGTAGCCAGTCGCAGTAACTCAGTCCCACTTGGTTCCCATGATCATATATTTCACTGACTGGAAGAGTAACTCTCAGTGAAACAGCGAGATAAGCCCAGGTTTAGGCACTTATCCGTCATTGGTTGATAAGAGAGAATCAGGAGTTCCGGCACAGTTACCCTCAAGATGGCAACTGAGATGTTGGATACTGAGTGTATACAGAACAAGTAAAACAAGAGAATGAGAAACTAATGCGATTTCGCTTACTGAACGAAACGCCACCCATCACTATATAAAACACTTGATAGCAAAATTTGAGTGTAAGATTTCTGGCGTCATTAGTGAATAATTTGTAACTGTAGACTGAAGATGATGCGGCAAACTATTATGTAGAAATAAATTATCAGGTGAAAACAAGAAATGCTAAAATACATGTCGTCGTGTGAACCTTATGATAAAGAAACAGATATACTTGTAGGAAAAAAAAAAGAACAGGAGAGCTTATGCAATGGAGAGGAATGAAACACTCAGGATAGATTATTAACTTTGCTCAGAAACGCCTATTGGGTTGTTAACACCTCAGGAACACCTAGGTCTGTCAGACCCGGGCATATAAAAATGCTGTATTTGCCCACATGTTTCATTTAATGAATTCCTGAATATCATATAATTTATAAGATAATATCAGCTACAAAATTATGGAAATAAGTTTTGATTCACTTAACTGTATAAAAACAAATTTTGGAAAAAACATTGACAACTATTTTGTTTTTGTTTTTTTGGCAGTAGCCATACAAAAAAGCAAAGAACACCATGAGCCTAGAACCTGTGTCACAACTTAAGGAATGGAGGTCCTTCATGATGGGACGATTGGATCCCAGACAGCATAGAAACAGCCTGCCAACGAGAACATATATGACGTACCTCCTCAGGTACACGTGGGTGTCATAAAGACTTTGTAGTTACTTGTAGAGAAGTATATTTTAGACTTGTGGTCGAGCGGCTTTTATATCTTGTAGTAGTTTCCCCACCAGATGTCATGTAGTGACAGGAGAGGTAAAGAATAGTATGGGACTATTTTTATTTGTCTTGGAAATATTAAACAGGTATAATGTATAAGTCCTGGGTAGCTACCTCCCTGTCTCGCTATCTCTCTCTCTCTCTCTGTTCTAAGGCTAATCTCTGTCTCGACCTCTCTCTAGGGTCGCTTGTCTCCTTCTTCTAGCCTGTTCGGTGGCTAATCTCCGTCTGAGCTCTCTTTCCTAAATTCTGGTATAGCAGGGGTGGACTAGATCTTTGTTCACGAGAGGACTGCTGACAGCTAACTGCATCATCTCCTTACTGGCCGCTGTCGTCAGCTTTCCTCAGTGTTAAGAGTGTGTAAGCATGCTTAGCACTGCTCGATTCTCGCAGACACAACACCTTCTCATCATTTGACTTCCTGCTTCTATCTGTCTCTCTATCTATCTATTTATCTATCTATCTAGTATGATTTGCAATTATAATATGGAGACCTACCACATTGCTCGGCCGCGAAAAAATGGCGTACCATCGACATTTAATAGTTATAACATATTAATACATACTACATACACATTATAATGAACTTATAAGCTAATTAAGTGAAATACATAATATTGTAAAGTAACATAATTGTATGAATATTGTATACATATATTATTCATAGTAAATAGTGATTATTCAGTAATATTACATTTTAAATAAGTTGAATACATATTGGAATAAATGCAATGATTGTTGTATAACACTTTGTAAGACGTGCATGTACAACAGACGAACGCATATAATTGTGCAATGGTAATACTGCTAGGTTATACATTACATATTTGAGTTATCACTTTAGTAATGTCTAATATTTCACCTAACTTGTATGATGATACTGGTACTATAGAATTGTGCTATAATTGTATGACTTATAATATTGTACTAACATTGTGGTACTACATAATTGTAACATTTTATGAATTGTTACCAAATATTGTGTTAATGCATAATTGTGTTGGCCTTATAATTGTAGTTACATAAAAGTTACATCTTGTTAATGCAACTGTTTTGTCGTTACATAATTGTTACATATCGATTGTAGGTACATAATTGTTGTTAAAGTTACATAAAAGTTACATCTTGTTAATGCAACTGTTACATAATTGGCAAAGTGTAACATAATGCAATCGTTTGTCGTTACATAATTGTTACATATCGTTTGTAGGTACATAATTGTAGTTAAAGTTACATAAAAGTTACATCTTGTTAATGCAACTGTCACATAAATTGGTACATATTGTTTGTAGTTACATAATTATAATATGGAGTAACATAATTGTAATAACTGCAGTCCTAACATATGCTGCGGTCGATGATAGTGATGATGTGTCGTGCCACTTGTATGTGGAGACAACAATTTGCTTTTTGTTTGTAGTTTACGTGGTATTTTGACTTATGTAGTAACACTTACACTTATTTTCATTTGTTTGTTATGTGATCTTACTCTATTTCTCTTTTTTCTTTCTTACTTTTCTTTCTTTCTTTTTTGTATGTATTGATTTTCTATAGTTTGTTTTTCTTTGCTTGTGTACACTTTTTTCCATGTTGTTCATGGTTACCTAATTGCTGGCTAATTTCCTTGAGATACTTTTTTAAAGTTTAGTTTATATTGCACAGAGATTATAAAATGATATTATATAGTCCCATATTTTGTTATTTTATATAAAATATATATATATACACTATATACAGTATTAACTATACACACTGACTTGTTGTTCACCTGTACCTATCGTGAGTAATATGTGTGTCAGCACTGTGTGGAAATCATTGTCTTCACGATTGTATTGAAGATGTTCACTCTTGCTAACGGCATTTGTGTTGGCCATTTTTTTCTTCTCTAGGTTACCTTGTAACTTAATTTGTCTGTTTCCACTAGGTAGCTTTAATTAATAAATGTTTAATACAGTTCTTTTAATTGCTCACTGAGTAACTGTGATTGTATATTTTCTTTATTACTTTGTAGATATAATTAATGTATAGTTGTATGTATGAAACACGTATTTTACGTAGGTATAAATGGTAACACTCGTTGGTAGTAAATAAATGTTATAATAAATGAATGAATATATACAGTGTAGAATATTTATTGTTGGTGATTATTTAGTGATTGAGTTATGCAGATAACTGAAGTAAGTATATGTATTTAAACTGTAACTATACAGCACGTTTTATATGTTTGTGCAGAAGCTTATTGTCTATCACTGTGTATTGTATAAATGAAGTAACTATGTAACTCACTAATTTTACCGTGGTGGGAATGGTGTGAGTGGTGGTGCAGGTGGTGTGTTGACTGACGTGGCGTCTGTTCAGCAAGCACGCATGATGACCTCAACTTCCCACACTGGTAGCTGTGGTGAGTGAATGAGTAGCGATGAGTAACTTGAGTGAAGACGAGTGAGTAAGATGAGTTGTGAATATGGACTTGGTGTTTGCTTCGTCGTCCTGACCTCTTCACACCTGCGTAAGCGTTGGGGGTTGGGTGGATGTAGCAGAGAGAGGAGAGTGAGGTCTGGTGGTTATGAGTTGTGAGTCGTCTCTCACTCTTCGTTTGTTTGTTTGTTTGTTTGTATGTTTTCTTTCTTTCTTGATGTATTCTTGGTCCTTTTTTCTTGTGATTTACTCGTTGTAGGATGAAGACTGCCGCTACTTGTAGGTGCGTGTAGAAGATTATACAGACGACGTAGAGTTGTTAATTGTAGTTGATTGTAGATGGCTGTAGTTGATTGTAGATGGCTGTAGACTTTGTAGAACTGAAGCTAACCTTGTAGTCTCGGTTGCTTTTGTAGAAATTTGCTTTTAATTCGGAGACGATGTCCGCAGATTTGCTGGTTTGTCGTTAAGCTACTTGCAAGGCGTCGAGTGATCTCTTGACCTCTGCATCAGCGTAAAGATCTGGGAGACGGAGGGGGATGGAGAGAAGCGTCAGGAGCCGGTTTTGTTGTTGGTTGAGAGAGATATTCTTGTTTTCAATCTTGATATTTTGTAGGAATTTAATGTTGATTCGTAGACGAGGTTCGTATACGTTCGCTGCTACCAAATGTCATAAAGACTTTGTATCATAAAGCAGCGACTTTGTATTTGCTTGTAGAGGCGTATATTTTAGACTTGTGGTCGAGCGGCTTTTATATCTTGTAGTAGTTTCCCCACCAGATGTCATGTAGTGACAGGAGAGGTAAAGAATAGTATGGGACTATTTTTATTTGTCTTGGAAATATTAAACAGGTATAATGTATAAGTCCTGGGTAGCTACCTCCCTGTCTCGCTATCTCTCTCTCTCTCTCTGTTCTAAGGCTAATCTCCGTCTCGACCTCTCTCTAGGGTCGCTTGTCTCCTTCTTCTAGCCTGTTCGGTGGCTAATCTCCGTCTGAGCTCTCTTTCCTAAATTCTGGTATAGCAGGGGTGGACTAGATCTTTGTTCACGAGAGGACTGCTGACAGCTAACTGCATCATCTCCTTACTGGCCGCTGTCGTCAGCTTTCCTCAGTGTTAAGAGTGTGTAAGCATGCTTAGCACTGCTCGATTCTCGCAGACACAACACCTTCTCATCATTTGACTTCTTGCTTCTATCTGTCTCTCTATCTATCTATTTATCTATCTATCTAGTATGATTTGCAATTATAATATGGAGACCTACCACATGGGTCTCACAGACCCGAATGCAACGTCTGGGTGATAAAAAGCAAAAACAGAGAAAGCCGAAAGTAACCCTCCCTACACCTTGCATGGGCACAAAAAGTTTAGAAGCAATTGGGAAGGATAGGGATCCCAGGCATCAAAAACTTACTGAACTAGAGCACGAACGCGATCGACCCAGTCTGTCAGGCCCAGGTGTTCTTGAGCAAGGTTAATGGGATAGTAATACCAGGTTCAGGTAATTCTCAGACATGCAAGACTAGAGCATCAAACGTATGGTATACTGACCAGTTACTACAGCAGTCACTCGCAAAGTGGCGTGCGCTGGAAACACACACACACACACACACACACACACACACACACACACACACACACACACACACACACACACACTTTAGGTAACTGTGCAGCCCCACTACAGCAACAGACTCTAATTGTAATCTCAAATAAAAACATAGACAGTCATGAAAGGATTTCTCAAACTTTACCATAATTTGTAATAAACTGTTTTCTATTGTGGTTTTAATCAAAACAGTTCCATCTCCTTCCTACTTGGAAAAAAAAATCGAGCGTTACCTACTCCCAGTGAGGTGCAGAGTGAGAAAAAAAATTATACTGTTGCCAACGGGCCATGTTCTCAAAGGATTTCACTCACCTTCTATGATAAACAAGTGTGGGTAGAACTTCAACGGTAAACAAGTCAGGGCAGCAGTAAATCACTGTCAGAAATTATATAGCTTGATCAAACCTATCACTTAAAAACAATATTTACCCCAAGTTTAACTGTGAAGTGCTTGATCTATGCACAGGTGATGATAACAGTATTAGCAAACACTCACAGAGAACTTAGGCTCAAGAAAGTCTACTAACACATCACCAGAACCATGACATTTCCTTCTTTAGGCTGCTACACACGCCGTGGTAAATAAATAACCGGAAATCTAAATACCTGTACATGAAAATGAAGTTGGAGTTCATTGTTAATTTCATATAACTATATTCATTAGTGTGCGAGACACCTATTAATGGGACCATTACCAGTTCCCAGTTACGACAGCAGTAATGGATTTCAACCATTCCTTTAATTGCTGCACTATATTACGACCTCTCCGCTTGGGTGCCTCACTACTCCCATACCAAAACAAGATATTGAGAGAGAGAGAGAGAGAGAGAGAGAGAGAGAGAGAGAGAGAGATGCTGGCGTCACACACACTTATCCCACTCCAGTATTGATAGTAAACAATATTCTCGAACATGTCTTTTAGATAAGTTTCCTTAACAGAAGTAAGAACCAGAATATGAGTGGTAGGCCTATTTGTGATCAATGGAAATCCTTGGAAAACAATAAGATGCATATATCAGACAGAAGAGCGTGAGATGAAATGCACAATGGAGTGAAGGTGGGCAAGGAGAAGGGGAGTACAACAAAGCCTAGATTCCCCCTCAACTAACAAGGTAACATCATATACTCGTACATGTTTTGGTCGGTAGGTAGTCAGTCTCGTTTCTAGCCAATGTCCCCTCCTGCCCTTCACATTTCCCCTCCATCAGCCTTTCTCCATTGCTATCAAATGGAAAGAGTGATTGCCACTTAAGACCCCATAAATTTTTAGGAGGCAGGGGAATGTACAGCAGCTGGGAACACAAAGGACACTGTTGTAGGTCAGGTGCAACCCAAACATAGCATTTTGTTTCCTCTTAAGTATAACTGGTCAGCAAATCTTTGTATCCAACAAACTTGTTTGATTTTCTGGTTACCTTGCCATAGAGTATTTGCAGAATGATAAGCCATATATTAAATAGGCGCTCTTTAAGTTCATTATATACAAGTTTTTTTTTTTTTTTAATGCCAGGAAGAAGGAACCAAAGGCCGCGAGCCCTCAATTGTTGCTCCTTCCAAGAGAAAAACAAAATACAAGAGAGAGCCAAATTCAAGATCAGATCATTTCGAGATGCCTGGACATACTTCGTTTGAAAGACTGGAGATCATAGGAAGTAGGAAATACAGACAGAGAAAGACATTTCCAGAGATGACCTGTTGCATAAATGAAGGACTGGGAGTAACGGTTAACCCTTGTATTTGAGAGTTGGACAGAAAAGAGATGAGAGTTTGCTGCTAGACGGGTGTTACGCGCCCGTCGTAGAGGTGGAAGAATGCATGCAGACAGTTCAGACGAGCAGTGACCATTCAAGTAGCGATAGAAGAGATAAAGATGCAACAGTGTGACGAAGAGACAGAGGTTCAAGGGAGTCAGTAAGAAGAGGAGAGTTAATGAGACGAAAAGCCTTTGACTCCACCCTATTGAGAAGAGCTGTATGTGGGGAGCCTCCCCACACATGAAAGTTGTACTCCACACAGGGGCGGATAAAACCCCTGTATAGAGTCAACAATTGTGCAGGGGTAAAGAAAGAACAAAGTCGGCTTAGCACACCCAATCTCTTGGAAGCAGATTTTACAAGAGATGTAATATGATCTTTCCAAGATAAATTCCGAGTAAATGAAACCCCAAGCATGTTCAAGGATGATGCAGAATTAATCTGAATATTATTAAAGATTAGTGGGTATACCTGTGGAAGATTTTGTCGGGCTGACAGGTGTAAAAACTGAGTCTTTGATGCATTAAAAACAACCAGATTATTTTTACCCCAGTCAGAGATATGAGCCAAGTCAGACATTAGGTGTACCATAGCCTCATCCCTTGTTTGTTGAAGTAACTGCTGAGATGGACGTTGCGGGAACCGAATGGAAAGATGAAGGGTGTAGTCATCAGCATAAGAGTGGATTGGGTTAGATGTACAGCTTAGATGGTCATTGATGAATATGAGGACGAGAGTTGGTGATAGGACAGAGCCCAGAGGAACACCACTGTTGATAAATCTAGGAGAAGAACGATGGCCGTCTACAACAGTGGCTATAGAACGACCAGAAAGGAAGCTAGAGATGAAGGCACAGATAGAAGGATTGAAACCGTAAGAGGGCAGTTTGGAAATGAAAGATTTATGCCAGACTCGATCGAAAGCCTTTGAGATTTCAAGTGCAATGGCAAAGCTTTCGCCAAAGTCCCGAAAGGAGGATGACCAGGAGTCTGAAAGGTAGGTGAGAAGATCGCCAGTGGAGCGTCCCCGACGGAACCCATACGAGTGATCAGAAAGAAGGTTGTGACAGGAAAGATAGTTTAAAATTTTTCTATAAAGAGTTAACTCGAAAACTTTTGAGATACAGGATGTTAAAGCAATTGGACGATAGAGGGTTGGGAATGGTCACCCTTCTTTAGGACTGGCTGAATGAGAGCAAACTTCCAGCAGGAAGGAAAGGTACAAGTTGACAGACAAAGGCGAAAGAGCTTGCCTAGACAGGGTGTAAGCACAGAAGCACAGTTCTTGAGAACAACAGGAAGGACTCCATCAGGCCCATATGCCTTATTAGTATTGAGGCCAGCAATGGCAGAAAATACATCAGCTGAAGAAATTTTAATGTCAGCCATGAGGAAGTCAGAGGGGGGAAGTGATGGAGGAACAGCACCAGAATCGTCTAAGGTGAAATTGGAGGAGAAAGTCTGAGCAAAGAGATCTGCTTTATCAATAGAAGAAATAGCTACAGGGCCATCAGAGTGGAAAAGAGAAGGGAAGGATAATGGGGTAAAGTTGTTAGAAAGGTTTTTGGCAAGGTGCCAGAAGGAGCGGGAAGAATTCGATTTGAAGAGTTGAGAGCATTTAGTACAGATGAAATTATTTTTAGCAGAGCGAAGAACAGACTTAGCGCGCTTCCAGGCAGAAACGTATAAAAGATGTGATTCAGGGATGGGTTGGCTCCAGTACCTTTTATAGGCCCTCTCCTTGTTGTGGACAGCATTAGAACAAGCGTGATTATCCAAGGCTTTCTTGCATTAGTCAGAGTATATTAGAGAAATGAATGTATGCTTCCATGCCCGAGAGAATAACCTCGGTAATGTGCAAGGCACGCTCAGATGGCTCCCGGTCATGGAAGCAATAATCATTCCAGGGAAATCAAAGAAGTACTGCCTGAGGGCCCCCCAATCCGCAGTTCCATAGTGACACACACGACGTTTCTTTGGAGGGTCCACAGGCCGTACCGTAGTGAAAGGACAAGTTAATGTGATAAGGTTGTGATCGGAGGAGCCCAGCAGAGAGAAAAGATTAACAGTGTAAGCAGAAGGATTAGTAGTAAGGAAGAGGTCAAGTATGTTGGAGCTCTCTCCAAGGCGGTCAGGGATACGGGTAGGGTGCTGTACAAGCTCCTTTAGGTCATTAAGCATAGAAAAGGTGTAGGCTAGTTCACCAGGTGGATCAGTGAAAGGAGAGGAGAGCGAAAGGTGGTGATGAACATTGAAATCTCCTAGAATGGAGATTTTGGAGAATGGAGAAATGGATAGAATGTGTTCCATCGTAGAAGTAAGTTAGTCAAAGAATTTTTGATAATCAGTAGAAATAGGAGATAAGTAAACAGTGCAGATATATTTAGTCAGAGAATGACAGGAAAGCCGAAGCCAAGGTGTTGAGAATTCAGAAGAATCGAATTCAGGAACACGAGAACCAGATAGGAAGTTGCGTACATATACGCAACATTCACCTTTGGCTTTGAAATGAGTATAGAGAAAGTAGGAGGATACAGAAAAGGGTTTGCTGTCAGCTGCCTCAGACAGCTGAACCTCAGTTAGAAAAAGAAGGCGAGGTTTAGCGAAGGAGAGATGGTGCTTAACAGAGCGAAAGTTAAAGGAAAGGCCGTGAATGTTGCAGAAATGAAGAGAGTCAGACAGTGGTTCCAGGCAGCTCGAGTCGTTACCAGGAGAGGAAGATGGGGGCATTTATATGTTATGTCAATTTGCCTTAAAGTTTTCAGCAGGACGACGAGCATTGCTGGATATTTTCTAACTGTTGCTGCTAGGTGTTATTTTTTCGGCAGAAGAAATGCACCTAGTATTTGAAGGGGTTAAGCCATTAATGAAGTGAATAAATGCAAAAGCACTTAAATATACTATACATTAATTGAGTGGGTTACTCCAGACTTATAAGTGTAACGACCTAGCCTGATGAAATAGTGTTTGAAATTATTTTGATATAAACAGTGTAATTAGTTAGATGATATAAACATTTATTAGTTTGGTGATGTAAACATTGTAATATGTGTCATGATATAAAGAGTATTTAGCTGGGTGATTTGAAAATTACGAAGATTATTACAAGCTTATTATAACTGTCATGACCTAGCTTGATATCATATGAATTTAATTAGCTTGATGATATATAAAAAATGTAATTAACCTACAAAAAGCTGCTGTTTTGTCCCAAAAACAAGAGGAAGAAGATCTCCATGAATCATTTAGATCAATGATGGAAGTACAAAAATGTTGGAAGTGCTTCGCAAATGAAAGTAGAAGTAGAAATGAGAGGCTGTCAGCTCCTTCAGTACGATGATGTCTCCTAAATTTATATTAATCACCACAAGACGTCGGAATGCTTGCAATAAAGTGCCCAAGAGTAAACATATTTTGTTGTAAAACCAGAAAAAAGTTTCTGTTCTGTACTTTGCATGATCATAAAACTGTTTGTAGTCTGTCAGAAAGCCTACAATTTCAGTTCTCTGCTCGTTTAGAATGTCACACAGTTTCAGCAATGGAATATAATAGTACCATAATTTCATATTTTACCGATCCTAAAAAGGGGGCGGGAGGGGAGGATGAAGGGGAGATAATATTTGAGAATATTAAGTTCAATGGTGAGCAGAGCGGTGTGGTAACCTATGCCTTCCTATCAATATTGAGGGACCCAGTACAATATATGAGAGTAGTAACACTGACTCAGTGAATGTTGGTATGGAACGAGGGCTTTTAATAATATGGGTAGGACGGGATGTGTTGCAAAATGATGAAGCACTAAACAGCGAAAGGAGTTGGAATACAAATTAAAAAGAATCAGAAGAAGAGAGAGAGAATGAATGAATAAACGAACGAAATGAGGAAACATGGAGACACTGAAAGAACCAGACCACGAAGGGAAACGTTTTCTAACATACTATAACAGGGAACGAAATGTCACGAAAATCGGAGAAAAAAAAGAACGAAGGGGGCTACAGAGGACACCAAGGTTATTTACATAAATTAGATTGAGGAATGGGAAAGGAAAATTAAAATAAATAGAAGTAAGGAAAGTTATATTGGTTAAAATGTAAAAAAAAAAAAAGGGGGGGGGAAGTACATTAAGGTAAACTCAAAAAGCGAAACAACCTCCCCCCCCCCCCTCCAACAACAACGAGCCTAAGAGCCGAACATTGTTTTTTTCCCTGTGACCCTGGCTTCAGACCAGTTGTTCGGGGTAAAATTATTATTCTATTTCCAAATACTGTAAGCAAATATGTTCAGTATGAATTTATACTTCAAGCTCAATATTTTTAAATTTTGAATCCCTTGTTTTTATACATAACTGTTCTCACATGGTTAAGTGCAAACCTCTCATATGTTTAATTACTCTCAACTTTGTGAATTAATCAAAGTAACGTTCATGTCTAGTCTGCTTAACCGTGAACCTTCTGTTATACATTGTTTGTTCTGGTTCTGCACCAAGCAATGTGGCGAGGATATATCTTGACAAGGACCAGCTATGTCGTGGTGTGTGTGTGTGTGTGTGTGTGTGTGTGTGTGTGTGTGTGTGTGTGTGTGTGTGTGTGTGTGTGTGTGTGTGTGTGTGTGTGTGTGTGTGCTGCACGAAGAATAAGAAGGACAAAAAAGACAGCCTCGTTCTCACACACGCAGATTTATATATTCGTATGGGATAAGTAAATATTATGTTGTTTAACCTTTCCATACCCAAGGTACCCTCATGTTCAAATACATTATTCTAAAAAACAACACACGATTTTCTTTCGGGGAAAATTCTAGTGGACAAAGGCTTACGAACAGAAAAAGTGAATGGATAAAGAATAGGCTGTATATTATCCCTTATTTACTGCTCATGCAAATGTTTTGCCTTTGTATGCGTGTTTTATGACTGGATGTGATACAACAAAGCATATGAGGATGTGTAAGCATGTGCATACTCGCACGTGGACTAATATGTGCTATTCATGTTGGTCTGTGTGTTATTTATTGACAAGGGCACAGTTAATGTTGGTTAGTGCATGCTGTTTATGTAGGTTAGTGTCTGCTAGTTGTGATGGCCACTGTGTGCTATTTATGTTGGTCAGTGTGTGCTAGTTATGTTGGCCACTGTGTACTATTTATATTGGTCAGTGTCTGCTAGGTATGTTGGCCACTGTGTGCTATTTATGTTGTCAGTGTCTGCTAGTTATGTTGGCCATTGTGTGATATTTATGTTGTCAGTGTCTGCTAGTTATGTTGGCCATTGTGTGATATTTATGTTGTCAGTGTCTGCTAGGTATGTTGGCCACTGTGTGCTATTTATGTTGTCAGTGTCTGCTAGGTATGTTGGCCACTGTGTGCTATTTATGTTGTCAGTGTCTGCTAGGTATGTTGGCCACTGTGTACTATTTATGTTGTCAGTGTCTGCTAGTTATGTTGGCCATTGTGTGCTATTTATGTTGTCAGTGTCTGCTAGTTATGTTGGCCACTGTGTGATACTTCTGTTGTCAGTGTCGGCTAGGTATGTTGGCCGCTGTGTGATAATTATGTTGTCAGTGTCTGCTAGGTATGTTGGCCACTGTGTGATACTAATGTTCTGCTAGTTATTTTGTCCGTTGTATGATATTTATGTTGGTCAGGGCCTGCTAGTTATGTTGGCCAATGTCAGCTATTTGTGCTGGTCAGTGTTAGATATTCATGTAGATTAATGTGTGCTAGTTATGTTGTTAAGTGTCTGCTACATATGTTTGTTGTGTTTGTAAGGCAGTGTGTGCTATTTATGTAGGGCCGTGTGATCTGTTAATGTGATACATTTATGTTAGTAGGTGTTTGCCATTCATGTTGGTTAGTGTATGCCAGATGTGTTGGACAATGAGAACTGTTTATGCTGATCAGTGTTTGTTAGTCATGTTGGCCAGTGTTTGCTCTTTATGTTGATCAAAGTGCTTTATATCAGTCTGTGTGTGCTATTTAAGTTGGCCAATGCCTACGACGAAGTTGGTCAATGTTTGATATTGATGTTGGTTAATTTTAGCTAGCTATGGTCAGTGTGTACTAGTTACGCTGGTCTGTGAGTGCTATTTATTATGATAAGTGTGTGTGTGTGTGTGTGTGTGTGTGTGTGTGTGTGTGTGTGTGTGTACTGAACAGTTATAAAATGTAGTTATGTATGTAGTTATGTTAATGCTTGTGGCTGTGTCCGTAAATCCACCAGTTATTTCCTCTATTTCAAAGAAAAAAAAGATCTTTAGTCTTAAAGCCAAAATAGCATAGCCTCTGTGCAGTTCAACAAAGGATTTGTTAGTCATAAACTGCTGGACCTCGCCCTTTGAGACTGGAGGGACTTTTTCGACAGAGAATTGAAATTTTAATTGTATTACACAAGAGGAAACTAAAACAGCAGCACAGTTCTCATTCCCTTTGGCCCAGTAATAAAAACAAATGCGGCAAAAATATCAGAGTTCATATGCAAAGCTAAAAAGCTTTTAAGAATGCATGAAAGAGCACGGCCGCCCCCTGAACACAATATTCATGCATTGTGAATCCCCGACGCCAATGTTACTCTATCCTGCACTGTTTGTGCGATGCTTGTGCTGTTGTTGATGTGCATGGGACTGAAAACGTTGAGACAAATGTAAACATTGTGGTCTGGAAATTACACTAGAAATTCAATTATCGGTTTCTTTTGTTCGCGGGGCCCGGCTAAATCTGTTGGCAGTGGGAGTATGACGTAAATAAATTATGCAGGGCAGACACTGATAACGATACCAGAGCCGTCCCCACTACAAGCGATGAATTGCTCGGGTGAGTGGAAGAGAAGCATTGTTAACTGTATAGAAAACCCTCTCTCTAAAATATGGAAAGCTTGAATTTGTATGAGCAACCTTCAGAAGTGGAGGGCATATTAGCAAATAACCAGACGTCAGAAAGTGAACAATTATTGTGTCATAGATTAAGGCTGATGGTGGAGAAAAACAGGTTATGCACTTGTAATATGGGATTATGGATTAGCTGGGTATGTAGCACCAAGATCACCAAAGTATTTTCCCCCGAGATTCGTTAAATGCTATTTGCCGAATTTTTTGTAATAACAGTACCAGAATTAATGGAATTCGGGTTAAGAAGATGCGGGTCAACGAAGAATTAGTTTAAACCATCAACTTCCTTTCTGCAGAATAACGTGGAGCAAAATATGTAGGGCAACTACGAGAGAGAGAGAGAGAGAGAGAGAGAGAGAGAGAGAGAGAGAGAGAGAGAGAGGAGGGGGGAGGGCATATAAGCCAGTTACTCAATATGGTGAGTCATACAAATAGCGGGCTGGATATATTGACATCAGTAGGCCATAAAAGCAAGATAAGCAATGGATAACTTAAATCCAATAAAGTCAACAATCTTACCTTTGCCTCCTTCTTCCCTGAGGCTCACTCATTCTCACCCATATTATCACCAGGCGTTTCACATCCATTCCCTGTGTACCTGCGATTAATAAACTTCCCTACTTCTCACATAAATACAGATTTGTGATATTATCACGAATCTTTATCAAATAAGACAACTCATATGGCACACACACACACACACACACACACACACACACACACACACGCTGTCTCTATTGTAAGACTAGACTGTGTAGACTAGGGTTTGCAGCTCGCTAAAGCCGCGAAAAGTTTCACTGACGAGGCGGGTGGTTACTGTCCCTTCTGAGCAAAAGGTTGTGTGTGTGTGCGTGAAAGGTCGCAGCCTTGCCCTTAAATCGCACTACATTAGCTCTCAGCTCTCTTCCTGGAGGGTAAAAAGCTTACGATCATGACCATCACGTGATCCTTACCAACCCCGTGAATGACACACACACACACACACACACACACACACACACACACACACACACACACACACACACACACACACACACACACACACACACACACACACACACACACATTTCCGTGCTTTTATCCAGGAAAGGAAAAGCTGCAGAATTCTCCTTTCAGTTTCTGCCTTGTCAGTGAAAGTGGAGGAGTTAAGTAACGTGAGCAAGGGCTGGAGTGAATGGGATGGATGGCAACGGAAGGGCAGGAACAGAAACTGGATAAGACAGGGAAGGTGAAAAAAGCACATCTGCAACCTGAACGGGAAATTCGAAGAGAGGGGGAAGCAGAAATTGCCAGTACAATCCTCTCTGGAAGATGGAGATGGGAAAGCAAAAATTATTTGTAAGGGGAGATGTGTCTGCAAATGAGGAGGAAAATGAACAAAATATAAAAAGAAAGAAAGAATACATAATACCCCGTTTAGCTGATATGCTGGCGTATTATTGATATAATATGAAGTTTGTTACAAATGTAAATTTTTAAACTGTGGTCTTCCTCCGGTGCCATGTGGAGTTGGTGGGCGTGGGGGAAGGGTTTGGGGGTAAGGGTATAAGTATTGAGTACCGATGCGTCAGATCACTGTCATGTTGTTCCTCATAATGTTCATTTTGCCTGAAATGCGTACACTCTTTCGATACCATGTTGACCCAAATCTAAAATACATTTTATCAAAAATTATCACAAAATCTGTAGTTCTATTATAAACCATATGATGCAAGACATAGACCTCTTGGAAATCTGAAGGTGTAAATATAATTCATTTACGAAACTGTAAAAAAGAAATAATAATGTAACGTCGAATTAGCAACGCTCTTTCTTAGACTGTGTAGAAGCTCAAAAAATGTTTCTTAATGATATCAGCACCACGACTTGGAGAGACCTATTCCGTGCCATTGTGAGTTACTTAAATCAAGAGAAAACCCTGAGTCGATTAATAGAATTTGGCGATCCATTTAATTAGTAATGCATGAACTGTGAGGGAAGAGAAAGAAGAATTTTAATTATACCCGTAATGGTGGTTAAAAGCGTTCCTTAGGTTCTCAGTATGTACCCAGCGTACCCAGACGATCGATCAGCGCACTTCATCTCCTGAATAAGTTTCATGAACGACTGTTATCTGGAAAGATTGTCGAAAACCGTTTCCTTGCCAGCAGGAATGGAAGCAGGGAGAGGGATGGTGAAACAGATTGGATGAAATATAATACAGTCAGGGATGGAACGGGTCGGATTCAACAGGGATCAAAGAAGATCAAAGGCAGATAATAAGGGTGTTTTAGGGAAGGTGGGCCGGCAGAAGGAAAAGATAATTACGAGGAAGGAGAAACAAACAAAGAAGAGAGTAGTAGGTCTGTGAGGTGCATGGGAGGCTCAAACAGATTTCCTAATATATATATATATATATATATATATATATATATATATATATATATATATATATATATATATATATATATATATATATATATATATATATATATAACCTGCTTGAGGGGATCACTGGTAACACTGGATTGGGACCAGTACTCTAAATCTTCTACATAGGCAGTCTTGTGCTGTTTTCACTTCGTCTTCGCCTTTCGCATTACTTTTACTGTCCAGTATTTTAAATGCAGTGTGTTAAGACATATCCAAATTAAGCAATATCGAATCAGGCCACATATTTTTTTTTTTTTTCATTTATATATAGAAAGGAGAAATACAGTATTTCAAAACCATACTAAATATGTAGTGTATATGGTGAAATGTAATATAGCTGATAATACAATCTTCATATATCATAGAATATTGGTTTTCAGTATTGTATATAATGCATAAAACTAGGAACATTTTGCAATGAATGTGTGAGCAAATTTTGTCCCTCTGATGTTAAGAAAAAACGAAACGCGTCACCTGGAAATGCTACTTTAAACATGGGAGTTACATTTCACACACGAAACGTTGGCATTCACTGTAATCGAATAAACTCTCGTTAACGTATTCTTGCAAGGTGGACACTGAGATTCTCAGGCAGCTGAAACACAAACGGAACATGAGAAAATATTTTTTCTTTCAATCTGCAGAGGACTATTAGAGTTATCATTATTTTCCTGTTTTGATGCAGTAGTAGTAGTAGTAGTAGTAGTTGTTCCCTAGGCAGTCTGGCCGAACAGCCCCGAGTCCCTTAGGAAGGCCATGACCGAGACCGGGCTTTCCCACAGAGCTCTCAGAGAGTGTATGTTGTGTTGTTGGCGTAGGTGACTGTGTGCAATGCAGTCTTCCATAATGTGCTTAATAGTATGGGGTGCTGTGTTGCATCCTGGACAGGCATCAGCGACGGAGTCATCTAGCCTCTTCTGGTAGCTTAAGAGGGCTGGATGGTGTCCACATCTGAGCCTGGCCAGGTGGACCCTGTCGTCACGAGGAAGATAGGATTCAGAAGGGTGGATGTCAGGAGGCCGTGCATGCAGCTGTGTGTTGACTTTAAGTGACTGAATGGAGCGGCAAGTGCTGTGAGTGTGGATATGCTTCTGGAAACTGGTCTGAGGTGGGCGAGGGGGAAGAGATGACAGTATTTGTGTATGGTATCGTGTGCTGGGTGTTGTTTTGATGTTCCTTGGTGTGGGTGGATGTGCTGCCAGGTACTGTAGTGGATGTTGTGAGTTTGTGGAGGCTGCAGCAAGAAATTGGGTGCCTCTCATGTCTAAGTGATCCTTGACTTTGAGGACTTTGGTTTCTTGATGTAAGTGGTCTGTGGGTGTAGTAGCTGTGCAGCCTGTGATAATTTTTAGGACCTTGTTCTGTATGGTCTGTAGAGTGTTGTAGTGTGTTTTCATGAAGTTAGAAGCCCAGGCAGGGCTTGCATAATTCATCACTGAACATATGTATTGTTTGTATACTGTGGTGGTGGTTTCTTTGTTGTGTCCGAATGTTGTGTGGGCAAGTGACCTCAAAGCATTGAGTCTTGGTGTTATTTTATTTGTAATAATTGTGCTGTGTTGCTTAAATGACATTGATGTATTGTATGTTACACCAAGGAGTGTGTGTGTGTGTGTGTGTGTGTGTGTGTGTGTGTGTGTGTGTGTGTGTGTGTGTGTGTGTGTGTGTGTGTGTGTGTGTGTGTGTGTGTGTGGTAGGGGAGTGTTGTTTATGGTGAGGTGTGGGATGTGACTGTGTTCGGCTGTCCAGTTTGTAAGAAGAGTCACTGTAGATTTGGCTGGGGCTATTTTGAGCCTGTTTGTGGTGACCCATTCGTGTAGTGTGTTGAGGTAAGGCTGAATGATGTGTGCAGCTGTCTTTGCGCTTTGGTGCGTACATGTAAGTGTTTTATCATCTGGATAGGAAGCTATGTTATCTGTGGTTTGTGGGGTGTGGGTACGTCGTGCATGTATAGGTTAAAGAGTGTAGGGGACAAAATAGATCCTTGGGGGACGCCATTTGTGAAGTTTCTGATGTTAGAAGACTGACCGGCAAATGTTGCGTGTGCACATCTGCCTGCTAAGTAGTTTCCCAGCCATCTTTTTGTGTTATTGTGCATGTTTGTGTTGAGTATTTTGTTTGTGAGGTTGTGGCGGGGGATGGCATCAAAAGCTTTGCTAATGTCTAGTGTGATTAGGAGTTTTCTGTGTGGTGGCCTAGCTGAATTCATGTCATCGAAAACTCTCTGTGCAAGGTCTGTAAGAAAGGTGTTTGTGGAGTGTAGTGGCCTAAAGCCATTGTTGTGACTGGCCTAGGGGGATGTGAGGTGTGACTAGTTGTAGTACCAGTCGTTCAGTGGCTTTAGAGAGGGTGCAGAGGAGTGTGATGGGGCGATGTGAGAAGGGTAACGTGGGGTCTGTGTTGGGTTTAGGGATAGTGATGATATTGCCATGCTTCCAGATGTTGGGTATTATATTGTGTGAGTAGCTGTAGTTTGATATGTTGATGAGTGCTTGTATGCCTTGTGGTCCTAAGTGTTTAAGGTGAATGTTGCTTATAATGTCTGGTCCACAGGCAGATGAGTGCTTGAGGTTGTTAATGATGTGTTTCGTTTGGTTGTAAGTGAAAGGCGCGTAGTCTGGGTCTGTGGGGAACTGTCTCTTACGTTGGATGATACGTCTGTGTTCGGGATGGGGGTTTAGATGGCTGACTTGTGAAAAGTGATTGATGAGAGTGTTTGCTTGTTTTTTGTTTGAGGGTATGGTTTCTGTTGTTGTGATGGCAGCGTGTGACTGTGTGGCGTTGCTGTTGGAAAGTGTGATGCTGTTTAGTGTTTTGTAGAGTTTGCTGATGTTTGTTTTGTGGTCAAGTGTTTGGAGGTAATTTTTCCAGTTTAGTGTTTACTGTTCCGATATTTTATTGTTTATTTGAGTGTTGAGTTCTTGTATTTGTTGTACGGTGTCTTGTGTATGGGGTGTTGGGGAGTGTCGCAGTGTGTCCCGTTGTCTGATACACTGCGACACTGATGCAGTAGGAGAACTTGGTTAATGTCAGGTGTTTTATAGTAAAATAACATGGATTATCCTAGTATTAGTTATGATAAGTAAATGTCCCTGACAATCAGTGGTCATTGACGTATTACGGAGAGAGAGAGAGAGAGAGAGAGAGAGAGAGAGAGAGAGAGAGAGAGAGAGAGAGAGAGAGAGAGAGAGAGAGAGAGAGAGGATAACGCGGAAACTCTTGTGTGCACTTGTTTTCGAATGCGTAAGATTGCATAATCGTATTTTCAGATATATTTCACAGCATGTATTCAAAAGAGAACATTAAGATGAGGCCACGAGTAGAATGACATAGCTATATCACACACACACACACACACACACACACACACACACACACACACACACACACACACACACACACACAGTGATATAAGAGATGGAATGTGGTAATTCCAGACTGTTTGTTCCGAGTTAGAGAATACTGTGGACTATGAGCTGACAGAGTAGGGAGGACCTAAGGACAAGAACATCTGGCAGTAATTGTAGTAGACTGTTGACTCATATAATGCAACTGCTATCGCTGAAGCTAGCTAAGGGAATAAGTTGTATGGAAAAGGCTTCTCCCCTCCCACCATACACTACAGTCAAGGCAACCAGGAATAAGGCATTAAAGATCAGTAAGCGGTTAAGCATAGAATAACAGAATCTCAGCATCATACTAACCCTGATTCCCACCAAAGAAGTTGTAATGCCGGAGGATACAGAAACAAGGAAAATGAAAACCGAAAATATTGGAGCAATCATCGTGCTCTGAAAACCATGCAAATACTGTACTCATACATGACCCAAGGCTTTGAAATGTCGACTTCAACACCAAACTTCAGGAATTTCGTGGAATTTATGAAGTGAGCTTACATCACGCATATACAAACTATATGGAAGGATTAACATTAAAAAGACCCAAATGTCACAGAAAAACAGAATCAAAGAGGAAAAATTGATAAATTTTGAAAGCGGACGCTGGAAAAAATTGCGAACTAAGAGTGCGACAGCAAATCAACTGAAACGGAGAGAGAGAAAGAGAGAGAGAGAGAGAGAGAGAGCAGTCGACTAGGGCTGTGTTGTGGTGATAACGTACGGGGCTTTAAAGTATTAGTGAGTTCTCAGAACAGTACCCATATTTCAATATATGGGCTTTTTTTTTCGAAGGAAGGGGGGTGGGGGTCGCTGTTTCAAATTCAGTGAACACATTTCAACGCCAGTGTGTGATATAAACTTTTTAGAATCAAGTATTCGGAGCCATAAGGTGACTCTCCCATTTGTGAGTTATGAGATAAATAAGGCTAACATAATTATGTGCTTAATTTTTTTCAATATACTTTCACACATCTGAAACAAGTCATCGCCATGCTTTTTTTTTTTTGGCCCACACGTTACCGCAGTTACTCCAAATGGCACGGCTTCTTTCCTGACATAGACCTGCAACAGTAGTGGGACATGGTCAGTATGGCCCCGTGGTTTATCTAAATCCCCAAATGAAGCTAAAAAGACATTATTTACCAATGCAGGTAATTCTTGCTATTATTTATGCACACCACAACTCACATTGGTATGGGAGAATATTTTTAGATTTTCAAGCATATGCGAAGAGATATAATTACGACAAAAAATAATATAACAGTACGAGTAAACCAAAGTCAAATGCCTATTTCATATAAGCTGATGTTTCGACTAACCAATCAATCAATTAATCATTTCCTGTGGCATCCCATGAGATGCATTGGGCCTCGATGAACTCTCCATCAATATTTGTCTCTTGCCATCTCCTTCGGGTCCCACCAACACTCCTCTCCTGCTTCCCTTTTCAATGTCCTCAACCAGGTTTCCCTCGGGCTACCTCTACCTCTTCTTCCTCTAGCAGTCCACTCTGGCACATCCTGTATTAAACTGCCTTCTTTTCTGTATATGTGTCCCAGCCACTTCCAGCGAGACAGTCTCACATATTCATTAACTGGTTCCACTCTCGTAATATCCCTTACTCTTTCATTTGTAACTCTGTCTTCCCACTTTACCCCAAGAAGCCTTCTCAGTATTTTATTCTCAAATACTAATACTTTCTGATCTGTTGCAATTGTACTGTACCATGACTCATGCCCATAAATTAAAATTGGTCTAACCATGGACTTGTAAATTTTCACTTTAGTATGTACCGAAAGCATATTATTATTCCAAACAGAGTTCAACATTCCAACAGCTCGCCAAGCCTGTCTAATCCTCTCCTCAATTTCATTGTTTAATGATCAATTAGATGATACGATCGTTCCTAGATATTTAATGTTTTCTTCATTCTTCACCACATTATTCCCAATTACATAATCGATTTGCTTCTCCACGTTCATATTAATAATTTCAGTCTTTCCACAATTTATTACCAATCCAACTTTTTCTCCTTCCTCCACCAGACAATCAAGCACCCTCTGCATCTCGTAAATACTTCCGCAAATCAGTACAATATCATTAGCATAGTCCAAATCCATCAGCTTCTTATTTTCTGTCCAGTTAATTCCTGCACCTGTTTTCCTCACAACCTTTCTCATAACATAATCCATAACCAAAACAAACAGCAATGGCGAAAGAACTCCTCCTTGAATCACGCCTAACCTAACTTCAAATGGATCACTCAAAGAACCACCCACCATTACCTTACAAAAAGTACCTTCATGCAGGCTTCTAATAATATTTACAAACTTTTCTGGTATACCATAGAATCTCATAATTTTCAACATAGCTCCACGTGAAACAGTATCAAATGCCTTTTCAAAATCCACAAAACACACACTAAGTGGCATTTTCATCTCATTAGCTTGTTGCATTAGATGCCCTACAATAAAAATCTGATCATTACAACCTCGACCCTTTCTTAATCCCGCTTGTTCTTCTCTTAAAATTTTATCAATTACTGGCTCTATTCTGTTCAACAAGATTTTGGAAAAGACTTTTGCTACTACAGGTGTCGAAGTTGTCATAAAAAGCTTTGTGTTTACTAGTAGAGAAGTTATATATATATTAGACTTGTGGACGAGCGGTAGTTATACTTGAGTAGCTTTGTAAGTAGATAATCTTCTTTCCCATTTGTCGTGCAATGACAGGAGAGGTAAAGAATAGTATGGGACTATTTTTATTTGTCTTGGAAATATTAACAAGTCTCTCACACACGATTGAGTATGAGTAGAGTCCCTGTCTCGCTCTCTCTCTGCCTCTCCCAAGTTGCTAAGCCCTTCTCCCTGCGACCTGTCTGTTCTATGGCTAGCTTCCTTCTGAGCTCTCTTTCCTAAATTCTGGTGAAACAGGAGTCGTATCACGTGTGTTCCCTGTGATTGGAAAGTTCTAGAAGCCTGTGTGTGAGTATGTGTGTATGTGTGTGTATGGTCACGAGGCGCTGTCGTGTGCCTATAAAGCATTCCTTGAGTTAAGAGTGTGTAAGCATGTTTAGCATTGCTCGATTCTTGCAGACACAGTACCTTCTCATCATCCGACTTCCTGCTTCTATCTGTCTCTCTATCTATCTATTTATGTATCTATCTATCTATTATGATTTGTAATTATAATATGGAGTCCTAACATATGCTCGGTACACGCCACTGAAGGTCCTCCGACAGCAATTATCGTTGACATATGCTACTCTATTAGTATATAATATTGATTATAATATTGTATACATATAACATTCATAGTAAATAGCAATTATACAGTAATATTACATTTTAAACAAGTTGTATACATTTTGTGAGATGTGTATGTATAACAGACATACGCATATAATTGTGCAATGGTAATACTGCTAGGCTATACATTACATATTGAGTTAACACTTTAGTAATGTCTAATATTTTACCTAACTTGTATGATGATACTGGTAATACAGAATTGTGCTATAGTTGTATGACTTATAATATTGTACTAACATTGTGGTAATACATAATTGTAACATTTTATGAATTGTTACAAAATATTGTGGTAATGCATAATTGTGTTGGCCTTATAACTGTAGTTACATTTTGTTAATGGAACTGTTACATAAGTGTCTTGGCCTTATAATTGTAGTTAAAGTTACATAAAAGTTACATCTTGTTAATGCAACTGTTACATAATTGGCAAAGTGTAACATAATGCAATCGTTTGTCGTTACATAATTGTTACATATAGTTTGTAGTTACATAATTGTAGTTAAAGTTACATAAAAGTTACATCTTGTTAATGCAACTGTTACATAAATGGTACATATTGTTTGTATTTACATAATTGTAGCAAGTGTAACATAATGCAATCGTTGTCGTTACATAATTGTTACATATTGTTTGTAGTTACATAATTGTAGTTAAAGTTACATAAAAGTTACATCTTGTTAATGCAACTGTTACATAATTGGCAAAGTGTAACTTAATGCAATCTTTTGTCGTTACATAACTGTTACATATAGTTTGTAGTTACATAATTGTAATAACTGCAGTCCTAACATATGCTGCGGTCGATGATATGATGTGCCATGCCACTAGCTTGTGGAGACAACAATTTGCTTTTTTGTTTGTAGTTTATGTGGTATTTTGGCATTTGTAGTAACACTTACACTTATTTTCATTTGTTTGTTATGTGATCTTACTCCATTTCTCTTTCTTACTTTTTCTTTCTATTTTTTTTTTTTTTGTATGTATTGATTTTCTATAGTTTGTTTTTCTTCGCTTATGTACGTTTTTTCTATGTTGTTCATGGTTGCATAATTACTGGCTAACTTCCTTGGGATATTTTTTTAAAGTTTAGTTTATATTGCACAGATATTACTGAAAATGATATTATATAGTCCCATATTTTGTTATTTTATATAAAAAATATATACACTATATACAGTATTAACTATATACACTGACTTGTTGTTCACTTGTACCTATCGTGGGTAATATGTGTGTCAGCATTGTGTGGAAATCATTGTCTTCACGATTGTGTTGAAGATGTTCACTCTTGCTAACGTCATTTGTGTTGGCCATTTTTTTTTTTCTCTAGTTTACCTTGTAACTTAATTTATATGTTGCCACTAGGTAGCTTTAATTAATAAATGTTTATTACAGTTCTTTTAATCGCTCACTGAGTAAATGTGATGGTATATTTTCTTTATTACTTTGTAGATGTAATAATGTATAGTTGTATGTATGAAACACGTATTTTATGTAGGTATAAATGGTAACACTCGTTGGTAGTAAAGAAATGTTATAATAAATGAATGAATATATACAGTGTAGAATATTTATTGTTGGTGGTTATTTAGTGTTTGAGTTATGCAGATAACTGAAGTAAGTATGTGTATTTAAGCCGTAACTATACAGCACGTCTTATATGTTTGTTCAGAAGCTTATTGTCTATCACTGTGTATTGTATAAATGAAGTAACTATGTAACTCACTAATTTTTACCGTGGTGGGAATGGTGTGAGTGGTGGTGCAGGTGGTGAGTTGACTGACGTGGCGTATTTTCAGCAAGCACGCATGATGACGTCGACTTCCCACACTGGTAGCTGTGGTGAGTGAATGAGTAGCGATGAGTAACTTGAGTGAAGACGAGTGAGTAAGATGAGTTGTGAATATGGACTTGGTATTTGCTTCGGCGTCTTGACCTCTTGACTCCTGCGTAAGCGGTGGAGGTTGGGTGGATGTAGCAGAGAGAGGAGGGTGAGGTCAGGTGGTTATGAGTTATGAGTCGTCTCTCACTCTTCGTTTGTTTGTTTTGTTTTTCTTTGTCGATGTTTTCTCGGTCCTTTTCTCTTGTGATTTACTCGTTGTAGGATGAAGACTGCCGCTACTTGTAGGTGCGTGTAGAAGATTATACAGACGACTCGTAGAGTTGTTACTTGTAGTTGATTGTAGATGGTTGTAGTTCGCTGGTTCGTCGTAGAAGTTGCAAAATTGTTTGTATCAATATATTGTTAAACTACTTGCAAGGCATCCTGTGACCTCTTCATCTCTACATCAGCGTGATGATCGGGGAGACGGAGGGGGCTGGTTGGAGAGAATACTATCAGGAGCTATTTGTGAGTTGTTGGTTGTGAAAGGTATTCTTGTTTTCAATCTTGATATTTTGTAGGAATTCAATGTTGATTCGTAGACGAGGTTCGTATACGTTCGCTGCTACCAAATGTCATAAAAGGACTTTGTATTTACTTGTAGTGGAGTTTATATGTATTAGACTTGTGGACGAGCGGTTGTTATACTTGAGTAGCTTTGTAAGTAGATAATCTTCTTTCCCATTTGTTGTGCAATGACAGGAGAGGTAAAGAATAGTATGGGACTATTTTTATTTGTCTTGGAAATATTAGCAAGTCTCTCACTCACGAGTGAGTATGAGTAGAGTCCCTGTCTCCCTGTCTCGCTCTCTCTCTGTCTCTCCCAAGTTGCTAAGCCCTTCTCCCTGCGACCTGTCTGTTCTATGGCTAGCTTCCTTCTGAGCTCTCTTTCCTAAATTCTGGTGAAACAGGAGTCGTATCACGTGTGTTCCCTGTGATTGGAAAGTTCTAGAAGCCTGTGTGTGAGTATGTGTGTATGTGTGTGTATGGTTACGAGGCGCTGTCATGTGCCTATAAAGCATTCCTTGTGTGTGTAAGCATATTTAGCATTGCTCGATTCTTGCAGACACAGTACCTTCTCATCATCCGACTTCCTGCTTCTATCTGTCTCTCTATCTATCTATTTATCTATCTATCTATTATGATTTGTAATTATAATATGGAGTCCAAACAAAGTTATCCCCCTCCAATTGCTACACACACTTAAATCTCCCTTTTTTGGAATTTTTATAATCACTCCATTTTTCCACCCTTCTGGAATTCCACCATTATCCCAAGCCACATTAAAAAGTTTCAAAAGCGCATTCATCAACTCATCATTTTCCACCTTAAGCATTTCAGGAAATATTCCATCCTCTCCTGGGGCCTTAAAATTCTTTAACTCCTTTATACATTTTGCTACCTCTTCCAAAGTTATATCCCCTGTTTCTGTCTGCAAATCTCTCTCGACGGGCAAAATGTCCTCTTCAGCTGTGATTGGTCTATTTAGAACAGATTCAAAATGCTCTTTCCACCTTCCTTTTGTATCCAAATCTTTAGTCATCAAATTACCATTTCTATCTTGTATAGGTATTTTCTTCCTTCTCTCTTCAGTCCCAGTTAACTCCTTTATGGCCTGATACGCTGCTCTTGTACTCTGACCGTCATTTTTATTTAATTTAATTTCTGTCCTTGTTTCCTTTTCATCATATAGCCTCCACTTATCACGTCTAACGAGTCTGTTTACTTCAGAATGTAAACTCCAGTACTTTGCTCTAAGTACTTCAACTACCTGGCCAACTAAGATAAAATAATCTCTTGCTTCAAGCATGCAGCATGTTAGGTAAACTTTCATTGTAGACAGGTACTGAAGTGATATCATAAAACAGGAATTCAGAACAGGGAACAAAAACGTAATTGTGTGAAAACATATAAATTCGTACGGATCGTTACTGCGATACCCATTTTACTGGTAAATATTTCGGTAGCTCTTCTGATTTTATGTTTTCATGTCTTTTCTTGAATCCCTCATATACGATGTTTTATCATGGAAAATTAGGTTATGATGACGATAATGATGATGAAATCAGCTAGATACCCTATCACCACAGTCGCACTTATTTTCATTTTTATTTCAACATTTTCTTCTGCTATTCACACTCTCATTCTCCCTCACAACATTTCCTAAATTTCACTTTCCAGCCACCCCTCCTACCTGTAATATTACATTCTCTTGCACTCTCTGACTGTATCGTACACTCCTTTCATCCCACTTCCCCTACGCACGTATACTATTCTGTCTCTCATCCTCTCACCCAGACCTTCCCTCACCACCACTTACCTACCTCATCCAGTAGCGTAAGGTATACCACGGCCTCGCCAAACCGAAATTGGTTTTGAAGCTGTTTCGGGAATTGTTGTTTATGGTAAACGGTTAGTACTAGAGAATGCCACTGTTCACACTGAACCCGAAATTAGACGAAAGGTACGTTCAGACTGTTTGTGTATTTATGTTGAACAAAAACTTATGTGGAATATCTCGTTGCATTACTGAAGATTCCTGGCGAGCCGCTCACACCTCTGCATCATACTATGTCTGGATCAGGCGCCGCATATCCTCTGCCTTCATTCACTCTGCGTCAGAACTTGTTCGCTTACCGCCTAGCCGTAGCAGTGAAAAAGTTTTATGTTTATAGCACTAAGATTTCTTGCCTTCCAAGTCAATGAAGTGAATAAAAAATGTCAGGAGATAGATGTCTGAATGATGAATTCACTAGAATGGCGTTGAGTAAGGGGAGACTTAATTGAGGTGTTTAAGTGAATGAAGGGAATAAATAAGGGAGATATTATCAAGGTATTAAGAGTCAACATACAGCATGTAGCTACAAGAAATGGTTTTAGACTAGATTAATTTCGTTTTAGTATGGAAATATGTAGAAACTGGTTTGGCAAGTGACAGTCGAATGGAATAAGCTTATAGTGGGGTAGTTGCTATCCCTCCCATTAAGAGTTTCAAACACAGACTAGATAAGCATATAACCAATAATGGTTGCAAAAATATTTCCTAATGACCGATACTAATGAACTGTTTTTCCTTTTCCAGGTTTCACCACGATAGTCTTTCTGCTTTCTCATATACCTATAAAATGTCCACGCAAGTTTTTCTATACTGATGTTCCTTCTCACTTTTTCCTGCTGGCTTCGGGTGGAGAGTTTGGTGGGCGTGGGAGGGCTTTCTTCTCTGCTATCTTTTTATATTCTAATAGTTTAATCACTCTTGTAGGAACTGCCTAGCGTGGGCCAACTGACCTACTACAGTTATCCTCTATTCTTATGCTCTTATTTTCGTGTTTTCATTATAAAGGTCTAACACATGCACTCCATCATTAAATATTTTCTATACATGGCCTTACTAACTTATCACATTTCATTAGTCAACGCTTTCCATTATTGTGTGTTGACTTCCACACCACTTTCTGACTCTATTGAGGTACCTCATTTCACATAAAGAACTTAGCCCTTCTGCTTCTGGAGCTGTATAAGTATATCGGAAGCAGGAGGGGCCAGCGCTTCTTGTGCCGTATATGTATGCCACTGAGTTATGTGCCACACTTTGAAACCAGCTGGTTCATATCATCAGCTTGCCTCCTGTCATTGACTCCCACCCCTCTCTCTTTCTAATAGGATTGCGTCTTTATTTCTCTATTATCGCTGTTCTAACGGCTACTGTAGGCATGTCGCATCCGTCTGGCCTACAATCTCGCTCTCTTTCTGTTCAGTCTTTATTGCAAAAGTTAACTGATACTCTCATTCAATCGTTCATGTATTCTATCGCTATTTCAATGACCATTGCAGGCACGTCGCTTCATCCATCTGGCAGTAGCCAATATTTTCGTTCCTTTTCTGTGTGTTCTTCAATAAAAAAGCTAACCGATACTCTCAATCATTCATGTGTGTAACAAGTCAGCTCTGCAACTATTTTTGTCAACCTGTATTTCTCTCTGCCTATGACTCCCAATCTTTTAAACGCAGCATGTCCAGACATCTCGAAATGTATGAATATTGGAATCTGCTTTCTTTTGTTCATTTTTTGTTGATAAAAAAAAAAAGAGGTTTTTATTCTTTGGTTCTTTCATGTAATTATCCAAACTTTTCATTCCCTATCAGGAGGAGACCTGGGGCTCAGCTACTCAGTCCCAACATTTAATGCGAAAGTTACCAACCTCACGGACCCCTTAGCATTGAGTAAATAATAATCCCCAGCAAGCCCGTGGATGTAAACCTCCCTTTTTTTTTTTTTTTTTTAATGCACTGAAGAAGGAACCAAAGCCAAGGCCGGCATATGCTTCCCTCCAAGTAAAAACAAAAAAAAGATAACAAAGAGCCAAATTCAAGATCCGTTCATTTCGAGATGTATGGACACACTACGTTTGAAAGACATTAGATCATAGGTAGTAGGAAATATAGACAGAGGGAGACACTAGCAGAGATGGCCTGCTGCATACATGAAGGACTGGGAATAATGGTTATCTCTTGCACTAGAGTGCTTTACAGAAAAAGGATGAGAGTTTGTTGCTAGACGGGTGCTACGCACGCGACGTGATGGTGCTGGGATGCAAACAGACAGTTCAGAGGGGCAGTGACCATTGAAGGAGCGATAGAAAAGAGATAAAGAGGCAACAGTGCAGCGAAGAGACAGGTTGAAGGGCGGCAGTAGAGGAGGAGAGTTAATGAACTGAAAAGCCTTTGACTCCATTTTTTTGAGAAGAGCTGTATGTAGGGAGGCTCCCCACATGTGAAAGTTGTACTCTACACAGGGGCGAATAAAACTCGTGTGTAAAGTCAACAACTGTTCAGGGGTAAAGAAGGCACGGAGTCGGCTTGGCACACCTAATCTCTTGGAAGCAGATTTTTTCTTACCAAGATAAATCCAGACAGACTGAAATCTCAAGTATGATGCAAGACTGAGCTGAATATTGTCAGACATTAGAGGATACTCCTGCGGAAGATTTGAAAAGTTGATAGATGTATGAACTGAGTTTTTGATGCATTAAAACCAACAAGATTATTTTTACCCCAATCAGAGGTATGAACCTGGTCAGTCATTGGGTGTGCCATAGCCTCATCCCTGGTTTTTTGAAGTAACTGCTGAGATATGAAGCTGCGAGAAATGAATAGAAAGGTGAAGGGTGGAGTGATCAGTGTATGAGTGGATAGGGTTAGATGTACATCTTAAAAGGTCATTGATGAATAAAAGGAAGAGTTGGTGATAAGACAGAGCCCTGAGGAACTCCGTTATTAATAGTTCTAGAAGGAGAAAAACGGCGGCTCTCTACAACAGCAGCAATAGGACGACCAGAAAGGAAGCTAGAGATGAAGGTACAGATAGAATGATCGGAACCGAAAGAGGGCAGTTTGGAAATTAAAGATATCTGCCGGACTCGATCGTAAGCCTTTGAGATGTCAAGTGCAACGGCAAAGCTTTCGCCGAAGTTCCGAAAGGGGGATGACCAATGTAGAGGCACTTAAATATCATAACACACTACATAACATATAGAAGTTTGAGGAAAGTCTTGCTTAAATTTGAGAGATGGAGGAGAAAGCAGGGAAAATTCTACCTAGGGAAAGTCGCACACAGCGCAACATGATATAATGGAAAGTCACACAACACACCTGATGGAAATCACCACAGATTCATACACGTACCCACACTGCTCCTCTGAACTGTTTGCTTGCATCCCTCCACCTCTACGACGGGCGTGTAGCATCCGTCTAGAAGCAGTCTCTCATCCCTTTTCTGTCCAACTTTCTAATGCAAGAGTTAACCGTTACTCCCAGTCTTTCAGTTATGCAACAGGTCAACTCTGGAACTGTCTCCCTGTGTATTTCCTGCTAGCTATGATCTACAGTCTTTCAAACGCAGTGTGACCAGGCATCTCGAAATGATCGGATCTTGAATTTGACTCTCTTGTTTTTTTTTTTTTTTTGGGGGGGGGAGGGAAGGAATAGTTTGCGGGCTTCTGGCCTTTGGTTCCTTCTTCCTAGCATAAAAAAAAAAAAAAAAACAGTCATATATGGGGGAAATTGGAGAGACTGGTCAGAATGGGTTGAGACGCGATAGGAGAGAGAAGAGGTACAGTAGAGGGCATGATGTTAGCTAGCATAAACCGTCCTGACCTTGTACTGCTCTCGTCAAGATAACTCCCTTTTCAGAATAAACTGCAGTCAAACCCCAGACTCATCTTTATCTCTCTCATGACATCCACGACAAGACCAACTTGAAAATTCTTTCCTCTTACAACCTTAAAATCTGACATTTTTGGAAACGACTTAGCTACAGCCATGAGACAGGAAATGGTGGCAATCATGGTGGTGGTGGTAGCTGTGGTGGTCGTGGTGGTTGTAGCTCTGATGGTGGTCGTGGTGGTTGTAGCTGTGATGATGGTGGTGGTTGTAGTTGTGATAGTGGTGGCAGTGGTGGTAAGTTTAATGATGATGGTGGTGGTGGTGGTGGTGGTGGTGGTAAATGTGATGATGGTGGTAGTGATAGTAGTGGTAGCTGTGGTTGTGCTGGTGGTGATGATGGCGATAGTAGCTGTGGCTGTGGTGACTGTGGTACCTGCTCAAAAACGGCACTCATTTGGGCATGTGCTTTGCGGAACAACAGGGTCGCAATTGCTTGCTCCATAGCGAAGCATGGTTCAGGGACGACTCTGATTTGGACAAATACCGCGAGGCTCTTGTCCCCCCTGCAAGGGACTGGAAGGCCCCGAAGAAAACATTAATAAGAAATGCGGTATGGAGTGGTAGCACTGTCCTCAGATACCAGATTATGTTCAAGGTAGTCTGTGAGGCAACATTACATCAGTGCAGCAAGACTGATCTTTCTCACCTGCATCTTCGAGTGGTTTTTCACACTTCAGCCGAATTTATTCATCTTGAATGATAACCCTAATACCTAATGGAGTAACGAAGGCTATATCCAATTCCTCGTATTCAAGGAGTCTCACTTAAGAAGAAAGTCGTCCTTGGGTAACAAGAACGAAATATAAAAGGCGTCTCTTTGTAAAAGGATTAAGTAACATTGCATCCCCAATATTGTATTCCGTAGTAAAGCGAGACTCAACAAGAACTCATAACGATCATCATCATCACCATCATCAAAGTCCTGTTTACTTATTATTCCATAGTATGGTATAGTTACAGATACAGAAGGAAAAGAGAACATAAACATAGGTACTTACACTATATCCTATGCAATGGGTCTTATGCACTACACGGATGAAGTATTCCAGCATTTAACGCAGTCGTGCTTGTTTATCTATTCATTGGTGATTTATTTAACTTATCTGAATAAATTTTTCTAAATATTGCCTGGATTTAAAAAGACTGAGGTCAGTGCTTAAGAAATTATTAACTCAGTCTACGTAATGTCCGTGTTTGGTTTATCTTGAGTGTTCCTTTTTTCCTCTTTGATTGCTAGAGGTCAGCTATTTTTTTTTTTTTTTAAGGGTTTATAAAGCTGTATCTAACCCTTTAATTCGGAAAATCTGTCTTACGCAATGAACTCGTCAGGAGACTAAAAGAATAAAATACAGAAAAAATTCCCTGGAATATATTCTTTGAGGATTATTTATGACCTCTTGTTTGACGTGGCCCCCCCAAGTTGAATGAGGTCATCTCCAGTAGTGCCTGACTTTGATATGAGGAACATGGGAGGAGGCAAATGAGATTCAGATGGAACAAGCAGAAGCTGTGGCTGTTTTCGATGTTTGGAAAAAGGGAAACTGGGAATATAAAATGGGTTGAAGGAAAATTAAGAAAAGAAAAAACACGGGAAACCTAAAGAATGCGGGGATGGAGGGAGGGAGGACGAAAATTAAAGAGAAAACAGGTTATTGTGGGAGGAAGGCAAAAAATGCCAGCAAAATTATGAGAGAGAGAGAGAGAGAGAGAGAGAGAGAGACAGACAGACAGACAGACAGACAGACAGACAGAGACTGAAGTGTAGAGAACTGGGGACTAGAGGAAGGACTAGTAAAAAAAAAAAAAAAAAAAAAGGAGGAATGTAGGTCAAGAGGAAGAGGGAAGGAAACAGGGAGTAATAAACAACACGGGCAAGGAAGGGTAGGAATGGGGAGAGAGGAAAAGCGATGAGCAAGAGGAAGAACGAAAGAAATACAAGAGGAGAGACAAACGGAACAAGAGACAGGAGAGGGAAAGAGAAAAGAAGAGTCAGGATGTTTAAAACGAGGAACTCAGGCTCGCACAAGGTCACAGGGGGAAGAAGAAAATGGAAATATGATTGTTGGAAAGAAAACTGTTAAAGTAGTGAACGGGGAGTGAGAAAAGAAAGAGTGGAAAGAAGAAAAGAATAAGAGGAAGAATGTCAGAATGGAGGAGTAAAAGGAGGAGCACTGTAAGGAAAAAGACTGCAGAAAGACGTATTGAGTAATGACAAGAGCTAGAACAAAATGTAAGAAAAAAAGACAGGATGAAAGACTGGAGGGGAGGGTGGAATAAGAGGAAGCAAGAGTATAAATAAAGAGATGGGGAGAGAAGAATATGGCGTGAATGATGGATGGATAAAACACCTGGGAAAAATGAGCGAATGGGGACTGATAAAATGGAAGATAATAAGATGAGAACAAAGAAGCTGATGTAAGGGCCTGCGGAACGATAATGGAAAGGAAGAAACAGTGTCGTGCAAGGGAAATATAAGAGTGAGAAGAAGAAAACGTGTGAGGAAGGTGGAGGGAGAGAAGAGTCTCGCTAATCACCAGGTGAAATGTCGCTCGGGACTTTCAAAGGAAGAAAGACGGGTGAAGAAGATATAAAGGGGAAGGGAAAGAAATTAATTACGAGGGATGAAGGGGAGAAGAGGATGAAAAACGTAAAAGTGCAGCAATGCACGGTATGCATAAGGTAACAATATTAAACAAGAAGGAAGACCCACAAATTGCAACACCCGCTCCCATCTATTGATCTAAGGAATGAGCATTGGACTTTGCCCTCTGACCGTAACCTTCGGCCGATTGCTCTAACAATCAAATTACCAAATCCTTGCTGGCCCTTAACGCCGCCACCAACTTTGGCCCGAAACAAATCATAACTGTTTCTGTTGCCTTTACTTTGTGATCTTGACATTTGACCTTCCCCTTTGACCTTGACATTTGCCTGATTTTTCTAAAATCGAATACTTTTGTCCTTGAGTTACCTTTAAGCCTTCCACAAAGTTTAATCTAAACCGGATAAAAGTTTTCATTATGTCCTTGAATATGACCTTGACCTTTAACCTATTGCTTTCAAACACAGAAGGTGACCCACTTCGGTTATCATTAACACTTTAATCGAGTTTGGTTCAAGTCAAATGAAAATTATTTTTTAGTTGCACTGTTCGCACACAAACACGCGGGTCCATCCATGACCCTGTTCTGTGGTTCTGACGTTTGTTCTCGAAATCGAAAACAATCGTTTTCGCCTTACTCTCAACCGTTCCTACAATTTTAGCATAAACAGAATAAAAGCTATTTGAGTTTACCATAAAAAGCCACACTTTGATTTAGTCAAGTAACTGACTTTTCAACTATTCTTCTAAAGAAACGATAAGTCTGCCTCTAGAAAGTTCACTAACCCCTCTATCAAGAATATTTCAAATCGGATAAAATTTCAGTGATTTTAGTCTCTCTCTCTCTCTCTCTCTCTCTATCTATCTATCTATCTATCTATCTCTATCTCTCTCATACACACACACACACACACACACACACACACACACACACACACACAGTGGAAATAATGGGTGCCTGTGTGTAAGCGCTAAGTGACGTTTGAAGTCTGTTGGAAGCAGCCCTTAATTGGAATGACATACGAGGACCACTGAACCTCTGGGACTGGATTCATTGCTGAATGCATAATTATTCAGAGCCTTCGTGTAGCCAGTTATAAATATTCTTAATTAAAATAAGTTAATGCCAGTTGACTGTACGAGGGTCATTATTGAAGTCAAAGACTTCAGATGTGAGGGGGGAAGGTTTTGCGTCCTCTGTATTTCATCTTTTAAAATGCAATCATGCCTGCGGTAAAGACTAAAAGAAAGTCTGATTTCTTTAAGCAAAATCTTTTGAATTATCCGTTAATCATCTAAACTCGGTATTCATTATATCTGTATCCACTAGTAAACGGAACATAACTTTCTATGGTTTTAGTAGTATGCCACGACTTATTCCACCAGCTCGCATCACAGCTTCTGACAGACTGCCTCACAGCACCTAAGATACTTTTAGTTGAACATTTTTTTTAAACAATAATGTTCTGGTGAGTTCCCCCTCTCCTCCTCCCAGTTCATCAAATCTTCGGATACCCTGTAGTCTACTTGTGCAACTAAGCTCATAACACTGGGATGTTGTAAAGCCCTGGGTTTACTTTTCTAGTCTTTAAGGTCTCCTCCCTCCATCCCAATGCCTTTGTTTATAACAGCTTGTGGACATCATCTTAGTAACCCATTTACGTCTGCAGGTCCAGTCTATTGATTATTATTTTTCTAGACCTCGAAATTTAGATCGACATATTACTTTTCCCTTATCGGGAGTCAAAAGCAGTAAGAGAGCAGCTGTGTTTCAGGGTCCCTTCCACCACATTTTCTGTGAATAACAGAATGTGGGCACTATATCTCAGCAGCATAACTTTGCCTGTATTACTACTAAAACAGTACAAGTCTACAGTGGCAAATGATCAGCCTGTTGATATTAGAGGTCCTTTGTATTTACGGTACTACGCCTCTAATCTCCTAAAACACCTGCCCATGCACCACAGCTTGTGGACGTTGAAGCATCAGTGGATCTGAGGTTCTTTAACCTCATTTTTTTTTTTTTTGTTATAGCCTATCGACCATTGGGGCCAAAGCCCCTGGTAATTAAGGCCGAATATATATATATATATATATATATATATATATATATATATATATATATATATATATATATATATATACAAACATATATAAATACATACATACACACACACACTTCCATGCATATATACAGACACACTTTCATGCACACGTGAACATATATATATATATATATATTTGTGTGTGTGGTTTTATATTTTTTGGACCTTATATTATAAAGAAAAACCTAATCTAAAGACCCTAAATCTAATCACCTAACAGTATTAACAGTGCGGCCCTGGATCTCATTAGAATCCGTAGTGCAAGAAGCAATCGCCTGAAGGGCTAAATTCGAGTCTGAAAATATGACAAATCAGTCATGCCTAGAGTTGATACGATAGTCTATGGCTTCGTCAATTGCAAATAGCTCGCAGGCAAACACAGATGTATGATCTAGCAACCGATACCCGAGGACACATTCGGTCGACCATACCATGAGAAAGGAAAAAATAATAATTCTTTGACTGAGGTACTGAAAGTGTCCGACAGGTAGCCTAGTTGTCATGGATGATGTAATCATGATTATGAAATATGTAATGCTGATGAATGAGGTGAGAGTGGAGTTGTGATCATTTAAGTGGTATAATGCACTCCTGAGAAGAGAGGTTAGTGTTGCGAGGTAGAAGCGAGAGTGGAGAGAACAGAGGTATCTTTACATAGATGAGAGGCGTGGTAATGCTGAGGCATCGACATGAACAGTTCGTTCGTTCGTTCAAAAGATTCCCTGCACCTATAGTGCAGGCCGGGCACTACATTAGCCCGGTCAGTGGGGTATGGGCTGGTTAAAAAATAGTAAAGGGGGAGGACAGGACCTTGGGATTGCCCAACACACACGTCCTGTCTCCTGGCTGGCTTTGTGGTGTGTGTGTGTGAAACACACATGAACAGTTCGTTCGGTCGTTTAAAGATTCCCTGCACCTATAGTGCAGGCCGGGCCATACATTAGCCCAGTTAGTGGGATATGGGCTGGTTATAAAAATAGTAAGGGGGCAGGACAGGACCTGGGGATTGCCCAGCACACATGTCCTGTCTCCTGGCTGACTTTGTGGTGTGTGTGACACACATGAACAGTTTTGTGGCGGGGTATATTAATCCCAGAAGCTGGGGACTTGACGACATTTTAACTCTCTTAACTGTAATAAAACCACCATCCAATTTATGTTTGGTCAGGCAGAAAACTGTTGGTTAGGAATTTCGTTCTGGACTACCCAGTCACACAAGGATATGATGAAAGTAGACCAGATGATGTTGGCGAGATTTCAGATCGATGGCGTCTTTTTCTTTTTACTTTCGTTGATGCCCGGCGAGTATGCAGAATTCACTCAAGGTGGTCAAGGTATAAAATGGTAAACAAACAAACTCCACGCCTGAATATTAAGTGTCCACTTACCTCCATCCCACCAATAAAGCTGCCCTCCCCCCCTTATATCGCCTACAGCTGTAGTTAATTATTTTACACATCTAGGGTTCTAGTAAATAAATCAAGACAGAACAGCTTTTTTGTAGCACTGGTTAATTTTGGAAGATGGCACTGTTTTTTACATTACTGTTTTTCGTGACTGCAGATGGATTGTTTTAATGTATGTGTACTCCTCGATTTATCCGTGAGTTCTGTTGCTGATTTTTTTTTCTCCCCATTCCGCCATCAACATAGCTTATGTACTGTACACTAGTTACTGTACAGTTTTCATTGATTACGTTACACTTCAGTACATTACACGTTGGTCAATGTCAGATCAATATTCTCCACATTAGCTGCAGAGAATGGTCATCGCATTCCAGTGTATATGACAATTAATGAGGTCAGATATACCCCCCCTGGGGATAGGGGGGCTTTCAAGAATACTCCCCCAGTATCCCTGCTTGTCGTAAAAGGCGACTAAAAGGGTTGGCGGAGGGTTAGTGCCCCTCCCCGGAAAACAACTAACTAAAAAAACAAACAAGAAGCCTCGGACAAGGACTGACCAAACGATGACGACCCAGGACCGGACAAAGGACTTGGTAATGAGTACATGGAATGTAAGAGGAGCGAATGATGAGGTGAAAGAGAGAGAGATTGTCCAGGTGCTTGAGGGTGCGAAAGTGGATGTATGTGGAATAACTGAAACAAAATGGAGAGGAGAAAGTGTGAGAGAATGGGAGTATGGATGGGGTATATGTGCAGGAGTAGATGAGAATGAGAGGGCAAAGGAAGGAGTGTGTATAGTTGTGAGTAAAAGATGGAAGAAGAGCATAAGACAGTATGGATCAGTTGGGTCAAGGATTGTGTGGGTAAAGTTGAAAGTTGGAATACAAATGTGGGCGATTGTGTGTGTGTATGCGCCAACGCAAGATCGTGCTAGAAGAGTGAGAGAAGAGTTCTGGACAAATGTGGAAGTGTGCATGGAAAAGTTTGGAAGGAATGAGAGAGTGTTTTTGATTGGTGATATGAATGGTAAAGTTGGTAATGTGAAGGTGGATGGAATAGTTGGTGAGTGGGGTGTGCCTTCCGAGATAGATGAAAATGGGAGTGCGTTAGTGGACATTTGTGCTGGGAGGGGGTTGGTGATAGCCAATACCCTCTTCAGGCATAAAATGATCCACAGGTATACATGGCGAGTGATGAGAAGGGTGGGTGGTGAACTGAATGAAAGGAATGCAATGATTGATTATATGTGTGTGGATGAAAGGATGCGAAGATGTGTAAAGGATGCAAGAGTGTATAGAGGTTGGGGGAGTGGACTTTCTGACCACTACTTGGTGGTGGCCAGAATTAGGATGCAAGTGAGATGGAGGAATAGAAGAAGGGAAAGACGAGAGGAAGGAGTTGTTGCAAGGAGAGTGGAAAGGTTACAAGAGGATGAGAAAAAGGCAGAGTATAAGAGAGAAGTGGAGGAACGATTGGGCAAATATGAATTGGAGCAGATGGGAGACGTGGAAGGTGTGTGTAAGATATTTACAGAAGAAATATGTGCAGCATGTGATGTGGTGTGTGGAAGGAAGAGACGGCGGAGGGGGGTGCAAGGAACAGCGTGGTGGACTGAAGAGGTGAAACAGGCTGTGGCACAAAAGAAGAAAGCATACAATGAATGGGTGAGAAATAGGGGCGTGGAAGAAGTTGAGAGGCGGAAGAGAGAGTTATATGTGGAAAGGAAGAGAGAGGTGAAAAGATTAGTAAGAGAGAGTAAGAAGAGAGTGGATGAGGAATTTGGAAGGAATTTGAGTGTAAAGTGGAGGGACTGTAAGAAAATGTTCTGGAGAGAAGTGAAAAGAGTAAGACAAGGTGTAAGTGAAGTTAGCAGGGGAGTGAAAGATAAAAATGGTAGATTACTAGTGGAGAAGGGAGAAAAAGTGAGCAGATGGAGAGAACACTTTAAGGAATTGTTGAACGTAGAGGATGGAAGTAATGCGAGTATAAGTGGCTGGGGAATGGCTGGGAGAAGGAGGGAGGTGAGAAGACAGGAAGAAATCAGTAGGATAGAAGTTGTGGAAGCAATGAAGAAAGTTAAATCGGGGAAAGCCCCAGGAATTGATGGAGTGTGTGATGAAATGCTGAAGCATGGGGAGAGATAGTAGTAGAATGGATGTGGAAGATGTGCAGATTGGCCTGGGAGGAAGGTAGAGTCCCGGAGGATTGGAAGTCAGGTATAATTATTCCCTTGTACAAAGGAAAAGGGGAAAAAGAAGTGTGTGGTAATCATAGGGGCATTTGTCTTCTTAGTAAAATAGGAAAAGTGTATGGTAGGATACTTATAGACAGAGTTAGAGAAAGAACAGAGAAATTAGTTGGAGAAGAACAGGGAGGCTTTAGGAAGGGAAGAGGTTGTGTAGATCAGATATTCATTCTTAGATCTTTAGTGGAAAAGTTTCTAGAGAAGGGAAAGAAGTTGTATGCGGCTTTCATGGATTTGGAGAAAGCATATGACAGGGTGGATAGACAAGGATTGTGGAAAGTGCTAAGAATATATGGAGTAGATGGGAAGTTGTTGAATGCTGTGAAGAGTATGTACGATGGTGCGAAGGCTGCAGTGCGTGTGAATGGTGAACTAAGTGAATTTTTCTCTTTGAAAGTTGGTTTGAAACAGGGATGTGTCATGTCTCCATGGTTGTTCAATCTGTACATGGATGGGGTAATAAAAGAGGTACAAGGTAGGGTAGTGGATGTTGGAGTGTCCCTGGTGAGAGAGGATAGTGTTTGGAAACTCCCTGTACTGTTGTTTGCAGATGATACTGTGTTGTTGAGTGAAGACGAAGGGGAGCTGCAAGGCTTGGTGGATGAGTTTGAGAGAGTGTGTAAGAAACGGAACCTAAAGGTGAATGTAGGGAAGAGTAAAGTGATGGTCTTTGAGAGAGGTGAAGTTAGTGAATGTACAGCGAGGTTAGATGGTGAGGAATTGGAAAATGTGAGTACGTTTAAGTATTTGGGTAGTGTGATGAGTAAGGATGGAGGTTTGGAGGGTGAAGTGCTTGAAAGGGTACAGCAGGGAAGAAAGGTTGCTGGTTCCTTGAAAGCAGTGATAAGAAACAGGGAAGTGAGCATGGAAGTGAAAAAGTTACTACATGACAGTATTGTGATACCAACTCTAACGTACGGAAGTGAAGCTTGAACATTGTTGGAAGGACACAAGTCAAGAGTGAGAGCAGTGGAAATGATTTATTTAAGAGGAGCCTGTGGAGTCACGTGGAGAGACAGGCTGACGAATGAGGATATAAAGGAGCGTTGTGGTGTGGATGTGGATGTGATAGGAAGCGTTATGAGGAACACACTGAGGTGGTTTGGCCATGTGGAGAGGATGGAGGGTGAAAGACTGACGAAGAGAGTGTATGTGAGTGAGGTGGAGGGGGGAAGAGGGAGGGGGAGGCCGAGGATGAGATGGAGGGATGGGGTGGAGAGGTATATGAGAGAGGGGGGTGTGAGTTGGGAGCAGGGCAGTGAAATGGCGGGGGACAGGGCGACTTGGAGGCGATTTGTTTGTGGCCACCCCAAACGGAATTGAGGTGTCTGGCAATAGATAGATAGATAGATAGATATTCTTATTTAGTCAGAAGTTAGTTTTCATAATTATTCCAACCGAAATGAAGAAAACAGTAAATACCATTACCATGGTCATCTCCACTGTTCAGTAAACAAGTTTTCATATTTCTTCCTTTCGTGGTACTTCCTTAGACATGATTGTAACACTTAGAAATAGAGTTGTGCCACAAGACAGTTCTGAACTTTAAATGGAACTGACTCGATTAATCTATATGAAGAACACATGGTCGAATACATTAACCTTCGCTGACTGAAATTTAACAATGTGTCTTTAGTTTACATTCACCTCTGACAGCGATATCTTACATTTGCTCCCTGGAGATATTCATCACTGGCCGTGGCAAAGAACTCTCATACGTGAAAGATGCCTTTTTAGTTTGACATGTGACAGTGCTCGGAACAGACTTCACACATCGATAGTGGTAACACTCATTTGTTGTTCAGTGCAGCGACAAGTCATTTGATCTGTAAATGAGACGTCCACGGCACTTCCTTCCAAGATTTACAAAGAACTTCTGGTTACCATTTGTACACACACACACACACACACACACACACACACACACACGCACGCACACACACGCACGCACACACACACACGCACACACACACACACGCACACACACACCTTGCTGACGTTTTCCAGCAATAAACTTCACCTGCAATGTACTCCGGCATACATTAGTTTAGTCTAATGCCATGTCCCAGCAAACATAAAATGCATGGTCAGGTATTGTTCCAATGCTGGCACTCTGACCATTAATATATCGGACCAGTGATTATAAACTCTTGCTTCCGATGTTGGTCCGACTTACATCAGTTATCCGTTTCACCCCGGGATGATTCGGTACAATACAGGATTCGTAATGGGCCAATGATGAAAGCCTTAACCGTGCCTTAATCGGGTGTAAGTAATCGTGCCAATTTACAAGTGTGTGTGTCTGGATGGCTCGAAATTAACAGATCTTGAAATTGGCTTTTCCTTCCTTTGAGGGAATAACATTGTAAACTTTTAGGATTTAAATGCTTCTTAAAAAAAAAAAAAAAAAAAAAAAATCAGGATTTGAACCTTTGTCCTCTGAACACCTACCGTACAGTCCACACATCTGAGAGCTGATTTAGTGAATGGAGTCTCTCTTACCCAAGTTACATACATCTTTGAATACCTGTACACATTATGTTCCCAGCTCAGTATCTCGTAAAGTCCCGAAGTGCTCCCAAGTGATAGACTGTCTGAAATGAAACAAATTAAATTAACTGCCTGGTATGGGGCTCGAACCCGTGCCGCCAATACATCAGAGCCACGGACGACCTTCATAGTCATTACTGCAACTCTGACCATTTTATAGTCCCAGCTGTATATATTTTGTGTGTATACCAATGCCCCTTTTAATATTAATATTATAAATAATTATCTATTATGGATTCCAGAGGCAGTGGAACAGTGTTTTTCGGCAATAACTTTTTTATCTAAGCGTTGGATTACGATGATATTTTACCAGGGTATGTTTCAGACCCTGACCTAACTGGCGTCAGTATGGTTTATTACCAAATGTGGAGACTTAAAGCACGTATAAGAGGAAAATAAGCATGCGAGGTGACTGGTTAACCCATTGCTGGAGCGAGGATAGCGGGGAATTGCTCCGCCCCCTCACTCATATCGTGACGTCACTTTGACGTTGCCCATATAGACACCGCCCCCTAATCATCGTATGGATGAAATAATTATTGGAAAGGGTGGGCGTCTGCTTTGGTAGACGGAAAATGTTGCCTATTTTTGAAAAATAAGCCTTGTATTTTCGTATAGGCCTAAAAGGAAGTTATCCATTTTTAACGCAGGGATGTAAATTGTAATGTTATCATCATATATGGAAATACCATCCACTTGAGTTGTACAACTCCCTATAACCCCTGACTAAAGTACACTTCCAACATTACAAATGTGTAAATGGCGAAACGTGTCATATATAAGTAACATGATAGCCTTACATTGCCCATATAACATGTTGCCTGTTATCGTCACAGTGGAATGTATAGTTCAGCGGAGAGTAAGGAGACACCTGTTTAATAAGGTTACCTGAATATGAATTGTCACGGTGCCTACATAACGTCATAACTGTACGTCACGCTAGCCTCGCACTATCGATGGCTCATTCTGTCGCCTCGCATGCTTATTTTACTCTTATAAGTGCCTTAAGTCTCCACAGCTGGCAATAATCCATACTGACGCCAGGTAGGTGGGGGTTTGAAACATACCCTAGTAAAATATCATCGTAATCCAACGCTTTGATAACAAGTTATTGCCGAAAACCAGTGTTCCACTGCCTTTGAAACCCATACTAGTAAGCTGAAAACAAGTTCAGTTCCATAAAAACATTACTAAAAATAAGACTTGTTTTATAACAAGATAGTTGCCAGTGAAAGACTCCGTCTCTGTCGAAATTTCTGTATTATATAAAATATATTTCATTTATCCAAAATATGAAAGTGATCTGTGATGGATGATGTTGCCTACAATTCTTGACCCAGTTTCTAAGTTATATGTATATATCCATTCAATACATGTTTTACATCAATAGGCCCATCTACTGTATATATAAAAATATAAATTATATATATATATATATATATATAAAACCATTACTGCCAGGAATCGGTCCAATGTATGGTTGCTGTTTCATACCAGTGTCGGAAAAAAGTTTTATTTATATATTGGCCCAACACAAGTTTTAAATCAATTGACCCGATATAAACAGAATATCATGACCAGGAATCGGTCCAATGTATGGTTGCCGTTTCAGCAGTGTCGAAAAACGTTTTATTTATATATCGGCCCAACACAAGTTTCACATCAATGGCCCGATATAAATAGAATATTATGACAAGGAATCAGTCCAGTGCATGGTTGCCGTTTTCCCCCAGTTCCGTTATACGACACTGCTGGCCCGCCATTGCAATGTTTGCTGGGGTATTTGAGGTTACTGCACCTCAAGATACCTTTTTGTCCTGCACTGAACCAATCTTGGAAAGATTTATTATCGTCAGAATCTTCTAAAATCTCGTCAAAGGAATTTGTGTTATAATTCTGTACCGAAACTGGTTCGCTCCCTACCACTGTACACCTGGCAGCACAGCGACCTGGTAGAGTATTCTTGAAAGCGTAAAATTGCTGTCAACTCCAGCAAATCTTAATGTGAGCAGAGATTTTCTCCGACTCAGGCTTGCTCAGCTGCGAAGGTCGATCTTGGATTATACATTATACCCTTTTATCCTTACCCTTCTTTTCTCTTTTCAAATACAGTATGCATCTACCTACCTATTTGTCTATTGACAGACGCCTCAATGCCGTAAGATTAACCACAGAAAACTTGCCTCCACATATCCCTGTTCCTTGGCATATGGCTACCCTCCCTCCAATTCACACACCCCTCACCCCTCTCTCATGTAAGGTATCTCTCCACTCAACCCCTCCATATCACCCATGGTCTCTCACGCCTCCTCTCCCCCTCCATCTCGCTCACATGTGCCTTTGTAGCCAGTCTTTCATTGTCCATCCTCTTACCATTTTCAGTGTCTTCCCAATATATCCATCCTCTGTGAACCATTTTTCAGGTTTCTCCTCGTTTTTCCTTTGGTCTTTATATATATTCCATCATTAGTTTTATCAGCTACTTAGATATTCATTCATCTCGGTTATTTCAAAATCGTTTTATTGTTACGGTTTACCTGTCTTTCCCCTTTTCATTTCTCATTTTCTCTTATTTTTCTCCAACTTTCCTCTTACCATGATTTACCCATTCACCACGAGAACTGCGTCATAACCTATCATCACCATATAAAGTAAATATTATAGCACTTTACCTTTTTTTTTTTTTTTCTCATTAAGAGATGTCCTGTCAAAGATAATAATGATCTTCTGGTGGTGGCATGATCACATTAAAAAAAAAGGTGTCTTCATAGTGAATTGGTTAATAACTTGCTGAATAAACAAAGCATTAAAGAACAATGTACAGTAGGGTAACAAACTTGTATTGTAACATTCAAACCCTTAACCTGAATATATTTTGCCTGAATCTATCATTATATTTAGAAATACTGGAACGTAGCGTTTAAAAACTGCAAAAATAACCCATTTGGGTATACATTTACTTACGGATGTACGAGAGAGAGAGGGGGGGGGGCTCCTTCCTAATTATAATGATGTTCCATGCATTCTACTTCACTCTTAATATTCTTTTATATATATACTGCATCTACAGCACCAGCATCTGAGATGTGACACCATGTTATTATTATTTTTTTTTTTTATGTGTCCGACTCTGGGCAATGGCTCAGGGCCTATTTCTTGGGGGCAGTCACCTATCCCAAGGCCCAGTAGTCCTCCTACATCTCCACATGTCACCACTTCGGCGCTAACACCCACCGTCCATATTGAATACATGCTAGGACTGTCTCATACAGGACTGGTGTATTGGTATTAGCGGGGGTATTTTTACGACATGTCGACGGGTCATCTGGTAGATCAGGAAAGTCCGCTTTTTAGGAAATTCAAATCCTTAAACTGTTCCCTGCCCCAGCCGGGGTTCGATCCTAGGTCCATTAGGACTGCAGGCCTCCTCTCTACCGATTCAACCACCGCCTTATCGCAAATGCGACGGGAAACTGAACTGTGCCTTATCATGTAATTGAGTACGAAATAGAAAATTTATACAGACCTATGAGAACAAGAACTATCCATGTCATCATAATCATTGTCTATTCATTTTAGTATACGCGCGTGGAATACTGAAACAAACTGTCATGATTATTCAACGGAGAAATTCAAATGAAGTTAAAAACAAAGATGAGATTTGATTGTGAGAATAAGGTGAAGGTCACTGGACACTGTTAACTCAAACAGTTTTAATCCTATTTGAATCAAAGTTAGTGGCAGAGCTGAGCTTTGGCCAGGCATGCTGTACCTGTATTTTTTAAGTAACCTGTTTATTTTGAAAGTAATATGTCAAAGGTGATGGTTACAGGGCTCTGAGATAAGTTGGTGGTCGCAGGTGTTGCACTGAGTGATTCATTATCATCTTCTCCGTGATGGTCATTCGCACCATCGAATTAAACTTTTCTCTCATTTTTTTTCCATCATAGTTTTCTCTGTTGTCTTGCTGAACTTGCCTCCTTCCTCCCGCCTCTGCTTCACTCTACATTTTTATCCTTGTGTTCCGGCCCCAGCACCACCCATAAATTTACCCACATGTTCCGTGTTCTATCCCTTCCCTTACATTTTTCTCGGTGACTTCCTCCCTCCACACCTCGGCTGTCTTTTCCCTTCCTGAGCATAATTTCTTTCTCGTTTATCTCGATTTATGTTGGTGTTTTCCTTTTAAATATGTTTGGTCCAGCGAGTATTAAGAACCCAGTCATTTGATTTTATGATGCGGGTATTAATTGTGTTAGCCCATAACTCAGTCAGGACCACCATCCTTTTATCATAAAAATGTATTTCTTATTAATGTTTATAACATTCATTACATACATTGACAGTTTGACATTTTTATCATTTTTAATCATTTCTCTACGTCACATAATGGGCATAGAGGCAAAGGGCTTGACAACTCAGTAAAGGTATTGAGAACAGAGTAACCACACGCCAAACCCTGCATGCCAATAATGAACAGGGAATCCCAACATTCCCTCAGATTTACACTTCTTCGGGACAGCTAGACCATCAAGCGTCCAATATCTGATTATGTGGTTGCCAGCCAGGGTGTTCAATTGTTCCTGTATTTATAGGAAACGTAAACTCTTATATATATATATATATATATATATATATATATATATATAGATAGATAGATAGATAGATAGATAGATAGATAGGCAAGAATAGAGTGCGGAGAGTTTGCAAGCATAGAACCGCTCTCGATTCAGTACTACTCTTTTGAGATACTCTTTCTGAAGAAATAAACTGCAATCAAACCCCAGACTCATCTCTTTCTCTTGCCATCCACGACAAGTACAACGACACATTCTGTCCTTCTTAAAGTCCCTGCAGTCTATCACACTTCTGGAAAAGCTCGGCGACGACGACGATATTATACAGCATGAGACCATTGTACTACACTGTGTTTTCGATTATTAAGTTTAGTCTGATTCAACTGACTAAAGGAATAATGCAATGTTTTTCGGTCATAGAAATACATATGCAATAAAGGAACAACAGCTCTGATGAAAAATATTGTAGCTGATGTGAACTCGGACAATGTTGTCTTCTTACGGTCATGTTCCGTAAGCCAACACACTTAACGTTTTTCTATTTTTCTTTGAAGTCAATTCTAGTTCGTTGCACAGCCAAACAGATTATGCTCATGTATGATTCCCTGTGTTAGTTAAGTCTCCGACCAAAGAGGCACGGAAAGTTAGTCAGTCTGTTCATGAGTTGTTTGTGTGCATTCTGTCAGTGTGAGATGTTAATGTGTGTGGTTCGTTATTCTCACTCAACGGAACCATAGAGAAAATGGAGCAAAAGCCGTTGTATTCATCAGCTGTAGCAGTAAGTCATTTTTATAGTCTTTGAGGCAGGGCAGGAACAAAACGGAGAAACGAGATAAGAGACAATGACAACTGTGGTGACCAACCAGTGTAATGGCGCGGCACACCACCTAAATCACCAACTGGCCACAAATAACCCCGAAAAGGCGGCGAGAACGGGAAGGGGTGGGACTGGTCAAAGTGATGGAAGGAAAGAGGAACCGGGCGAGTTCGTTGCTGCAGGTAATAAAAGCAAAGCAGATAGAAGGTAAGTGGTGAAAAGGGAGGGATGAAACAGAAAAATGTCAATAATCCCCTTCAGATTATGCCAAGCGAAAATTCTGAGTGTTTCATGTCCTTCAGTATCACACATAAAATGAGATAGCCACATTTGTAATAACGTCATCTACACACACGATATCAGTTTCTGTTCCTACATTTATTTATTAGTTTATCTATTTATATGAATATTAATTATATATATATATATATATATATATATATATATATATATATTCATCCATCCATCATCCAATCCTACGTTGGCCCATGAGGAGCGTAGGAGTCCGGGGCTAGGCAAATTGGTCCTGACGTTTAAGATTAGAGTGACCAGCCTCACTCATCCCTGAGTGGCATTACGTGAGCAATAAATCCCAACCATCCCTTGGATATAAACCTTCACTGGCTCAACCCGATTGAAGTGCCGCAATTACCCACTAAACCACCAGGCACCAAAATTTGGTTATATGGTTACCACCCAGCGTAGTAAATAGTTTGCTGGTGTACAGGAAACCATTAGGCTTGTCAGTTAGTGTAGAGTCACCCACAGGCAGAAGGAAGAGGAAAGAATGAAGGTAAGAAAGACAGAAGATGTAGTGTAAAGTCCCCCGTAGGCAGAAGGACGAGGAAAGAATGAAGGAAAGAATGTCATGAGAGGATGGAAGGAAAGAAGAATGGAGGGGAGGAATGAGCAGACATCCGAGGGCAGCACTACATCGAGTGAGTGGATGGTGAGCGCCCCCACCTGCCACAAATATGTATGTACAACAGACATACGCATATAATTATGCACTGGCAATATAATCACAGTACCATGCCTAGACTATAGTAAGAATCAGTTGTATGTAATGTAGGTGTACTTATCTATATCTATCTATCTATCTATCTATCTATCTATCTATTATATTATATTATATATATATATACATATATATATATATATATATATATATATATATATATATATATATATATATATATATATATATATATATAATCATCATCAGCAGCAGCAGCAGCCATAACTAGTCCACTGCTGAACAAAGGCTTCCCCCAACCTTTTCCACGAATTCCTTGACTGAGCCAATCTTTGCCACGTTTTCCCTGCAAATTTCTCTATCTCATCTCTCCATCTCCTGTCTGGCCTTTTTCTGCTACGCTTACACTCTCTTGGTGTCCAGTCTGTCAGCCTCTTGCTCCATCGGTTATCCCTTATTTTTGCTATATGGCCTGCCCACCTCCATTTCTGTTCTTTTATAACTTCTATAATATCTTTGACTTTAGTCTGCTCTCTCACCGAAGTTGATCTTTTCCTGTCTCTTAAAAATATACCCAACATTGACCTTTCCATTGCTCTCTGAGAACAGATTAATTTATTTTCCATTGATTTTGTCAGTTTCAAGGTCTCACAACCATACGTCATAAATGATTATACATACATTATATACTTTTCGTTTAAACAAACTGGCAAGCTACTTTTCATAATGTCTCTTTGTTTACCGAAACCTTTCCGTCCAATTGTAATGCGTCTTTTTACTTCGCTATCATGATCTTTTGTTAAATGTCCCAAGTAGTTGTACTCCTCAACTTCTTCAAGAATTTCATCGCTTATTCTGACGACGCTCTTTGGTGTTTGTGGATTAAACATAACTTTAGTTTTACTCCGGTTCATCTTCAGTCCTACTTTGAGACTTTCTCTGTTCAGGTCATTTAACATTTCTTGCAATGCCTCCGATGTTTCTGAGATTAGGACAATGTCATCTGCAAATCTTAAATGGTATAACTTTTCTCCATCTATGTTCACTCTTTTGTTTTCTCAGTCTAGCTTTCTGAAAATACTTTCTAGGCATGCTGTAAATAATTATGGTGAAATTGTATCTCCCTGACGCACGCCCTTCTCAATCTTAATTTTTTCTGACTCCTTATGTAATTTAACTGTAGCAGTTCCCTCTTTATATATTATGTTTTCGAGCAGTTTTACAATGTTCTCATTCACTCCTTGTTCCCGCAATGAATTTATAATTGCTATGTGCTCCACTGAGTCGAAAGCCTTTTCGTAATCAACAAACCCTAAGCACAGTGGTTTATTATATTCCGTAGTTTTCTCAATTAGCTGATTCATTGTGTGTAGATGATCAGTAGTCGAATGCCCGCTTCAGAATCCTGCCTGTTCACTTGGTTTTCCTTCAGAAGTGTTGTTATTCTGTTCGTAAAGACTTTAGTGAAGAGTTTGTAAATGACTGAAATAAGCTAATGGGTCCATATTTACTAAGATCTCTTGAGTCACCTTCTTTTGTAAAGTAAAATAACTATTGCACTACACCATGTTTTGGGAATTTTCTTCTTCTTTTTTATACACTCACTAAATAAATAAGTGAGCAAGCCGATTTCGTACTTCTACTCCTGCATCCAACAGTAAATCTACTACTATTCCATCTTCTCCCGGAGATTTCCTTCTTTTCATACTTTTAAGAGAAATACTTAATTCGTCTTGTGTTACCTCAGGTATTTTACTTGTGTCAATTGAGAAGTTAGCTAGTGGTACTACTGTCTTTGATGCATACAGTTCTTTGTAAGATTCTTCAACTGTCCTCGACATCTTATCTCTGCATTTAATGACTTCACCGTTTTTTTTTTTTTCTTTCAGTGATGAAATTTGTTGCCTTCCTAGTACCAGTTTACTTCGGACCTGTGTCAGACTTTAACCTTTTTAGATGGTTTCTTTGATCTGATCCATGTTTCTCTTTCTTTTTTCTTCTC
>NC_137042.1:3178908-3293908 GCF_032717465.1 Coenobita brevimanus
TTCTTTTGTTGATAATCTTATTTAATTCCCCTCTTTCTATTTCATGTCTTTGTTTTTACTTTCATTTCCTTCCCTTTTTTTCATAAGCTTGAGTGCCATTTCTGAATACGTCTTGGCTTTGGTTGTATTAGGTTTTCCTACTACCTCGGCTGATTCTCTTAGCACTTTTGTTAGTCTGTCATTCAGCTCATCAGTGTCACATTCAGTATTACATAGAACCTGAAATCTGTTCCTCATTTCCAACTGAAAGGCTGCTTTGTTTTCGTTTACTTTTATTGGGCATATCTTTTTGTCTTTAATCAACTTCTTTCTTTCATTTTTGAAATTGAATCTGGCTGTGCAAGCCACCATTCTATGGTCACTACCTATATTTACTTTGTTGATAACTGTGACATTTGTGATCGTGTTATTCTTATCTGCTATAATGAAGTCGATTTCATTCTTTATTTCTTCATTTGGGCTTCTCCAGGTCCACTTTCTCCCTGTTCTATTGTGAAAGAATTTGTGTGTGCGTGTGTGTGTGTGTGTGTGTGTGTATATATATATATATATATATATATATATATACATATATATATAGTTTATAATATTTGTTTTCTTAGAACAGTCGATTAAAAATAGCAGACAAGTCTAAGTAATTTAGCATATTTTAAAGGCTTACCTTTTAGTTTAACCAAGTGGGTAGAATTTCAATGCATGGCACATTTATAATTATAGATGATGTGTGGACTATGGAAGTGATTCTTAATATGTTTATATGATACTTGAGTCTTGAGGTACCAAGAGATTTGTGAAATATTGGAAATTATACTGCTTTTCTTTAGAACACAGTAATATGTTTTTGTTATCACCTTTTATCAGATTAATTTTGACATTTCCAAGTTCCAACTAACTTAGCTAAGATTATTATGCTCTCAAAGGCGAGGAAAATTCACATGAGGCTCCCAGATGAATCGTTGTTCATTTATTCCATAAGGATTATTAAAAAAAAAAAGCTTCTTTTGTCAGCCAAAATCATTTTATTATTCTATTATTTGCCACTTTCACTATAATGCTTTATCATCTAAATATTCCAATACATACCTTCCTAGACCTCAGAAAGCCCCTGAAAGTACTTACTTTTCAAAAATTTTCCTGGGGGGGCTCACAGCGCCCCCCAACACCCCCCAGCTGCAGAGGCTCGCATCGATCGCCTTCCACCACCATTTCAAGAATCTATAGACATCTTTCTCCCGCCCCGTCCCCCCTCTTGTGAACTTTCTGGCTACCCCCCTGGTACTGTCACCATTTGGATATTCCGACTACGGTCTCATCAAAACATCATTCGTCAGGTGTCCACAACCTCCCCGTTCTGAACCAGTCATGGTGACCAGATAGTACTTTGATAGGGCAGACAGGGATGGATTTAGAAATTATCATGATGATATCCATGGCAGTCTTTCTTCTCCACTGACACCAGTTCTACCCAGTCCCACACTAATGACTTAATACAAGTTGATGTGGAAATGTTCATGCCTTGTCGAAAGTTTACCAAAAGACCGAATTCCCTAAAATGGTTCGACTACAGGTGTGTCAGTGCAATAGCTCATACCGTACGTATTTAGCATGTAGCTCTAACTTAATGTATAAAAACTATCAAATCCTCTTATTGGTCTTAAATTGCCACTGACCCCGAAAAGCAGTAATAAATCTCACTATAACAAAGTTTCTTCCCAAATAAGCATCCAAACTTTTAAATAATCCTAGCGACTATAATTCTGGTTAACTCTCAATTCTTTCAACAGTAAATTCAATGTCATTACCCATTCCGCCGCTAAAAAAATTACACGTAAACACTGAAAATAGTCCTCGTGGAGAAGCTAACATTCTTGCCAACACGTTTACCAGAATTTCTACCTCAGAGGAAGAAACTCGGAACGTTCCTCTACTAGAACTTGACTTTCCCCACTAATGAAGAATAAACGTAACATTCATCCTAGACAATTTACCAACCGGCAGACCTCAAGGTCCAGATGGAATTCCTTCAATAGTTTTACGAAAGTGTTCGCCATAGCTTGCCCTGTTTTAGCGTAGTTATTCAGGCAATGCATGCGGTCTTTTTTCTTCCATTATTCATGGAAAGAAGTCAACATCCACCCAGTTCCAAAGAAAGGAAGTTCATTTGATCCCTTTGATAACAGACCAGTAACTGTTACATCTATTCTTGGTAATGTACTTAAGTCTCATTAATTTGCACATAGTTAAATATCTCCATTTCAACAACCTAATTAGTGACAGACTGTGGTTTTCGTCATGAAAGATCCCCAGTTGATATACTCAGTCTCTTTACTTTTACCATCCGTCAATCAGAGAAACAATATTGAGAAACTAAACAGTAGCCCTTGCTTCTTCTAAAGGTTTTGACAGAGTGTGGCAACGTTTCCTGCAGTCCAAATTAATTTGCTACGGCCTATCATCTACTGTCCCACTGATTTGCTTAAATATCAGCGACAGAAAGGTAAGAGTGAAGAGTAATAGGGTAATGACGTACTCGTACTCGTATATTCCAAGTTCTATCCAGTTAATGCCAGTGCGCCTCAAGTATCAGTCCTGGCACCATCACTGTTCCTCATTCATATTAATGATATCTTGTCTGTCACACATAATCCCATTCACCCATACGCAAATGACTGAAAGCTTCACAGTTCCTTTACACCAGTCCTGTATGAGACAGCCCTAGCATGTATTCAGTATGGACAGTGGGTGTTAGCGCCGAAGTGGTGACATGTGGAGGTGTAGGAGGACTACTGGGCCTTGGGATAGGCTACTGCCCCTGAGATATAGGCCCTGAAGCCTTTGCCCAGAGTCGGACACATAAAAAAAAATTAAAAGAAAAATGATATCTTGTCTGTCACACATAATCCCATTCACCCATACGCAAATGACTGAAAGCTTCACAGTTCCTTTACACTTAACCACCCATTCACAAAGTTCTATATCTCTAACTCCCAACTCAGTAGAGCTATCTCCATAAATCAGGGAAAATCAAAACGAAACATATCCAGTTTACTAATAGACAGATATTTCCCGATTCCTATATTATCTTCAGAGCAACGAATATTCCTACTTTTAGCTTTTTTGCAATTCTCGGTGTTTCGTTTGCCAATACCCTCACTTGGACATCTCACGTTAGATCACTTGCTAAAACCGCCTTAAAGAAACTTAGATTATCGTACAGAATCAGTAACTACTCCACTAACGAGCAGTTAACTATGATTAACGAGTCGTGTGCGCTCTCAGCTCGAATATTATTCACCCTTGTGGATTGGATGTGGATAGGTTGCACTAAAACAACTGGACAAAATTCGGAAAGAATAATAAGTATTGTTAATAGCCCAGCAGTTACAAATGAACTACTTCAGTAAGACGGAAGGTTGCCTCTCTTGCATTAATTTGCAATACCTTTACGGGAAATGCACAGAGGAAGATGCATCCATTGTGCCACCTCCCCGTGCCTTAAGCCGTGCTACAAGGGCATCTGGTAGCGCTCATTACTTGACTGTCACAATGCCATATTGCAGAATATTTGCCAGTCAGAACTCCATTTTATTCCTTGAACTGCTTCCCCTTGGAACTTCATTCTCCCAATGTATTTCCTCCTCCCATCTTCAACCTACAGCAGTTCAAGTCCAACTCTTATAGATGTTTTCATGAATGGAGGACATCTGTAATCTGGTATATGTGTTTTTTTTTTTTAATTTTGATTTATGGTTAATTCATATGATCACCATCTGTAAGAAAGACAAAGAAAGAAAAGAAGGGTGCAATACCCTCCCGTGCATTAACTGGTTCGTTGAAAATAAATATAATCTGTTGATTTTGACCTTATCTCGTGCCCTTTATGTTTGACCTATACTTCTCAAAAGTAAAAGTCAGCCCTTTAGCGGACGCTCAACTCTTCCACAATATTTGTGTAAATCATTTTTTTTTTCTTCGGCAACACACAGACATATGGGAAGAACCACAACCTCTGAATGCCTTTCTAAAAATTTAACCAACTTTGTTCTTGTCCTACTCTCATACCTTCAGCTTTTCTGCCATGGGTAGCAGGCGGTACAGTAAGTATCCTTCCAGCAAAATCCCATTCAAAGAAACCCTTGGCAAATGGGATGAGTTGAACATGCGGGGTAAAACTTTAACCTATCCATATGAGCTTATTTCTTGACTTATGCTAAAAACAATAGGGGAATCATTTGGCAATCCCTATTCTAATCCGCTAAACTTCATTAAAATAGGATATTTTTTTAATTTTTGTTCACACACACACACACACACACACACACACACACACACACACACAGTAAAACTTATTTCAATCCCCGCCCTACAAGCGCGGGAACAAGGAATTAATAACATCAACCACCAGGCTTTCACATATGATGCTTGAATATCCTGGCCTAACTTTTAGTAACCTGTTGTGCATTTCCCTACCCTACCTTCACTTTCATTAACCCCTCTACTTTCATCGACATGTCTTCAATTTCACATCAGTGGCAAGTTTTGGAGAGCCTAGGGAACATAATTAAAGGTTCCTAACCAATTTTACAATACAAACTGTTCCATTAAAGCGAGTTGTTTTCGGAAATATTACAGGTATGTCTAGGTTGAAACATGCCCGCTTGTCTCTCACTAGCGATATTCGTACATGAGGTGCTGCACTTGTATTCATTAGTGATTTAGCGAAGCCACACTACGACACAACCACGCAGCAACACACCACATCACACAACACACCATACGTCACTCCTACACCAGACCCCATAAAATTACCCTCCCACAATACACCACACCGTGGCCAACAGCTGAAGAACCCAGAAGCTCCCGCATCTATTACCTTCGTAGCACCCGTTTTGGTTCGTCCAGTATTTGAAGTTAGTATTCACTCCTGTCTAACCGTGAAGGTTGTGTTAGCTTTAAGGATGATTTTATTTTTATAACCAATGAATATTTACATAACAGCCATGAGATTAAGTGACTGGAATATTCTTGCCCTATGCCGATTGTATTATTTGGCTTAGGAGGGACTTTTTTTTTTTTTTTACTCAGTGAATTTGATACACGATTTATTATCGCATATACTACAAGAGGCTTCCCCTACACTGCATCAAATGGTCTGTTGGGCAGCCAGTACAAAGATAATGGACAATGTAAACAAAGGAGCACAATAAACAGGATATGAAGGGCATGGAAAGGAAAACGGATTCGACTGAAAAACGCGAGATAAATGAACCGACTGGGAGAACAAAACACCTTGCATAAAGGGTGAATATAAGATATATATTTTGAATGAGACAAGGAAGACATATCTATCTATCTATCTATATCTATCTATTTATCTATCTATCTATCTATCTATCTATCTATATCCCTATCCTCTATCTATATATATATATATGTGTGTGTGTGTGTGTGTGTGTGTGTGTGTGTGCAGAGAGAGAGAGAGAGAGAGAGAGAGAGAGAGAGAGAGAGAGAAAGAAAGAGAGAGAGAGAGAGAGAGACTGATGAGACATATAAGAAGCGATTTAAAAGTGGAAGATGAAAACAAAAATTCATATCTATAACAATTTTCTGCCTAAACTGGTTTCTTTTCCTGCGACCTTATGATCAGAATCCACTTCTCTACCAGCTGGTCATCACTAATATTGCTTACATACATGCTTTTCAGTACAGTGACGTTTGTTATTTTTTTCTTGCTATCTGTAGATTATTTTATTCAAAAGTGTAGACAAGTATGGCTCCATAAAAGGTTAGTAACACGCTCCATGAAACCCTGTGTTGGGAGAGGTCACTAGCTAGTTGTGCAAAATTACCTACAAGTGAGAAGAGTCAATACAGAAACTCGTCGCTGTACTAACAGGAATTTGTCTTTCCTACACTTCAATATAATTAATTCACTAGTTTCACCTCTGAGATTCTCTCCTCTTACCAACCCCTACTTCTCATAATTACATTATTTCTGCCCCTCTACTCGTCTACCATCACGTATGGTAATTCATTCTAGGGACAGACATGCGCACAGTTTGTCCCTTACTCTCGGCTCATCTCTCATCATTTCTTCATACCAACAATCAGTTGACCATCTAATGGGTGCGTGCTGGGGGGAGGGGGGGCTGTGAAGCAAAGTTCTCTTTTCTCTGATTATTGTCCTAAGTAAGATCAGAGAGAATTAGTAAGGACAATAATATGTGCAGTAGCAGTAAATGCAAAACAGTTAAGGCTAAATACAGATGTTGCACTATACTGTATCTCTCTTACGTTTTTTTAATTACTACCCCTCCCCATTATTTCTTTTCGTATAGAGTTCAGTTTGACCAATCATCATTATCATCATCATCATCATCATCATCATCTTAAACATCATCATCACCATAATATACCAGTACACCAGTCCTGTATGAGACAGCCCTAGCATGTAATCAATATGGATGGTGGGTGTTAGCGCCGAAGTGTAAACATGTGGAGGTGTAGGAGGACTACTGGGCCCCAAGGAGGACTACCGGGACTTGGGGATAGGCCCTGATGCCTTTGCCCAGAATCAGAGAAGTAATATATATATATATATATATATATATATATATATATATATATATATATATATATTTATATATATATTGCTGCGCTAATGCAATGGGTGAGAGTAGTTGTCCAATGCAACAGTAAAATTACGCTAAACGATTATGGAACGTCTCATAATGAGGGATAAATATTCAATCATATTAATCTAATTCATTAATTATTTATTTGTTTATTTAATTTTTTCGCGATCATATGCAATCGTAATTTCATTACCTGATAAATTCACTATTCTCTCTTCTATAAATAATATGGTTTAGCTTACGAAGAAATTCTCTAACTCCTCCATAACAGAAAGTATCCTCTAAGTTTAAGAAAATCATTCGGTGATAGCAAAAACGAAGACGTCACCCAACTCAAGGGTTTAATTATTCCTCTAAACCCTCTTGCTTCCCAGCAAAAGTTACCACAAACATGGACGCAACCAAGAGGGAGAGATGGTAGGGCCCAGACCACCCCCTGTCTGACAGAACTGGCTACATGGGAAAGATGGCATGTAGTCATTTATTAATACATTAATTTATTTTTTCAGATACTGATATTTTCTCCCCTGAGTTGCTTGCTTTGCAAGGGACATATATTATTAATCAGGATATTCTGATAACAAATTTTCAAACAGTTGTATCTCAGGAAATACGAAAATAAAAAACCTATAGTTAACAATCCTAAAAGCTCTCTTGACCACACACACACACACACACACACACACACACACACACACACACACACACACACACACTATATTACTGGAAAATGTATATAACAGGCTGAAAAGAGTTTATTCTGCTTGCTGTCAGTCAATAGTAGGATGCCTGCAGGACCAAAACTTCTCCTTGGTTGAAGCTATGCCTACAACATATTATTCCCCATATTGGCGAAGTACGAATAGGAAAGAGGTATCTGTAGCAATGCCTGTGTGTCCCAGAGTCTGTATATGTGACTGGGAGAATCGAGTGGGTGCGAAAATAATGAAGTATTTAATGGATATATTAATTCGAGAGAGATTACGTAGGGAGAATAGTAAAAATTATGTCCAATCATCTCATCACTTTGAGACAGCTCTGAGATAAATAAAATGTCTTATTTCTAAGTAAATTATAAATAATTAAATAACAGCCATCACTGTATAGACAGAACTGACAATTCCATAAGTATAATAAGGCAGAACAATAAAATCTGGAAGATCAAGACTTGTGGTAATGTAATATATACTTTATTCATACACTGCAGCGTTTAACATTTTACCCGTCCCCGCCCCGGAGGGGCTCGGGGATGGGTATTGTTTTTCTGTCTGTTTGTTTGTCTGTCTGTCTATTCTAAAGCTTTACGCGAAAATTGCTGGTGCGATTTTGACCAAAAATAACAGGGACAGTGAGCTATGGCCTTCTGAGCACCTGATTATATTTTAGCCCAAACTGGTGAAGGTCTAGGCTGTAGGCCCACAAAAATGTTTTATTTTATTTTTTTGGCCATGCTCCTTTCAAATTCCTATCGATATGAGTTAAATCTACAGGCGTAGCTTTCAAATCTGCATACTATAGCATGCCTCATTGTATCAGGGGGGTCACTCCCCAGTTAGCGGTTGGGGGCAATGTCAGGTGGGTAGGGCCTCAAATTTCAAATGCGCATAAAATCGTCAATTTTCACCCGATTTACTCCAGATTTGATATGTGACATCTTTGCCTAGATATCCTGTTGTGTTTATGTCATCACTAAAATGACTGCCGGGGACGGGTTTGCTGTGCTAACGCTGGCACCGCTAACTGTTTCAGTTCTATTTCTGTCTCTCTGCTGCCTCCTTATTTCATCTTAATTGCTACTCACTTTATGGTTGCACTTTTTTGTGTTTTCTCTATTTTTTCCCACCACCTTTCTTTACACTTTACCGCCTGCCCTTTCTTCACCTTTCCTACACAATGGCCTTTCTTGCGCCCCCTTCGTAACAGACGTCAAGATAAATAGAGGGAAAATGACGACGGAAACGAGATGGATAAAGGGGTCGGAAATCATGTGTCCTGGCACTGAAACCTAGGTCATTTCCTGTCCTGGCAGCCTGGCACACCACACCACACCACCCGCCACTGAGTGCAATATGGTATAGAGGGAAGACACACTGTTAAAAAATAATGGTGAAAGTGAATTTTCGTTTTTTAATGTTTGTGACAGGAATGGAGTGTGGCAACATCATCACCACAAAATGAACCCATTTCGCGTCCCGTCACACACATTGCCTGATAACTGCCTGAGTCCTGTTACTTGGTGCCTATATTGATCTTAGCCCCTCTAACTCTCCTCCCGTCGCTAGGCTGCTCGTTTTTGTACTTTTTGCTCACCTGCGTCTTTCTCGGGGTGTTTCTTACTTCGTTTTTTATGGCTCTGACTCAAAACTCATAGCCTGTCACCTTTCTTTGTCCTTTATCCATCTTTGATAATCATCGTAGATAAGCAAACTGGATGACAATTCAATCTGTGTACTCGATCCATGAACATATGACAATGAGTATCAAATCCAGTGAACATACGTAAAAAGCAGATTCTTTAAAGGCAAAGGAAGAACAGAACATAAAAATATTGGGGCTTTTATAAACCTAACTCACGCTGAACGAGTTATGGAAGCATAATGAAAACTTTACCTTCTTGTAAACAAATATTCACGAAAGGTAAAGGAAGATACTCTACTGTGTCGGTCCGATGCCATGCCAACAGACTAAATAAAAGTTTGGGAGAATTCCTCAAACATAATGTCGTGCTGAGACAGAAAGGCTGACTTATTGACATAAAGAGGCACTGTGTGTGTGTGTGCTTCATAATACGTGTGGAGTACAAGAGAGGAACTCCTGTAGTGTTGAGGCACTGTGTAACCTTCATAGGCTACATCCAGGAGAACAGGAAACCAAAGAAATGATTTAATTATAAAGGTAAGAATAGATATATTCCTAATCATATCCACTAATTGATCACAATACTTATGTAAATTTCAGTCCCTTTACTTTCTCATAATCACTTGAGAATCGTTACACTTCTAATTAAGCTGAACACACATTATCGAATGTTTATGTAAATTCACTGAGTATTGGTCTCATAATTTTCTCCTCATTATAATCATAAATTATGTATCTCATCCCAGTCAGCAAATGTGTTATAAATCATCATCATCATCATCATCATCATCCGGACCTCCTTTCCCATGCTAGGGCTGGGCTGAGTAAAGAGTAGCACGTACAGGTAGCCTAAGTTTGCCTAGTCCAATGGACCACGTTTCCATTCATTCATCATTCAAGCCCCCGGAATCCTGGGGCGCGCCCATCATCCACTCATTCAGTGAAGGGATGCACTGAGTAGCAAGCCAAATGGTTTTCTGTACCCAGGAACCATTTACTACGCTGGGTGGTAACCATCAACCGGGGTTTTGGGCCGGGTTGTGTCCCCCAGATCCCCTATCCATAATCACTTAATCATGGCAAATGTGTTATTAATACTTTGTGTATATTTACTATTTTATATAATGCATTCTTGTTCAAATTAATAATTCTTTATATATATATATATATATATATATATATATATATATATATATATATATATATATATATATATATATATATATATATATATATATATATATATATATATATATATAATTTATTCGGTACATTGTCTCCTCAGCGTAATTTTACAAATCTCTTCCTTAATTTCATTTTTCAATTACTATGTTTTACATTATCAGCATCTTCTCTCTCATATACTTCAGAATCGCCCACGTCTTCGTGTCTCTTACTTTTGGGGTTTTGGCTAAGATGCATTGCCATCTCCAATTAATCTTAATCCATCATTTCAAACAGTACTGGCTTTGATATTTTAAATGTTCCTGACTGATGAATTTATTCTCTTTGGGTGAGATTTAAACTGGTATACCGCAGAGATTAAAACAATTCTTCATTAGGGAAAATATAACCCTCCTGTATGCATGGGTGTCATGCTGAATATATTTGTCTGGCGGGTGCAAGAATGAAACACAATAAATAACCGCACTCTAGCGATTACTGAAGGCTATATCTTATTCCGTTCCTAAGCGACGTCCCCATTAAGCAGAAAATAAAGTTATTTGGCAGCCGTAAAATAGAAAAGACTTGATCACACTAAGGATGTTAAATAAAAGTTGATGAGTGGGAGAGACCCTAATTGACACCGTGGAGTGGTTGATGTGTCCAAGTCTCTCTCTCTCTCTCTCTCTCTCCTGCGTTTTGGTAGTCTCAGTTTATACTCTACATTTGAGAGAGAGAGAGAGAGAGAGAGAGAGAGAGAGAGAGAGAGAGAGAGAGAGAGGAGGTAACTAGGGACAAAAACAAGAAAATTCATTCAATATTTACTTCCACTGCTCCCAAACATATTTTCTCACTAAATTTGTAATTTATTTCAGGCATATCTCAATTCCATTCTCCTGTGAGAAATTTTTTCAGGAAATATAATAGCCTTTCCCTTGTAACATTTTAAAATACGAGACTTTGATCTCTTTCCCGATGATGACCCCATCTGATATTCAGTCGGGCCTTTGATCTGTGAGTGACGTAAAAAAGACTAAAATACCTGATGATACTCGCTTGTTTGTGATCTGCCTCTTCGCCTCGTTTGGTCAGCAGGCAACGTATTCGTAAATCTCTGCTGAACCTGTATCTTTTTTAACTAATAGTTCGTCCAATATCCTCACTTACCTGTCTATTCTTTGTCTTCTGTCCTTATAATTATGAGTTCTCCCTCTCCTCACCACTCTTATTTTGCATTTCAAGTCCCATCATTATGTTGGGTTTTGTTGTTTTCACGTTTACATTATCCACTCATCCTTACCCCATCTTGTCCGATCATTGACTCTGGCTTTATTTCAACCTTTCAATTAAGCAATCCCCATTCCTTCCTCCACCCCTCTCCCGAATACCCTCCTATCTCTCCTCACCTGGACACTACGGTCACTCACACCCCACCCTCCCTAAATTGGAATTATTCAATGATGAACTTCATTTTCTCTCCTCTAGGCAATCAGTCTTCTTTACGGAGTTTCAGATATCCATCGATTTGATTATCTACCTATTTAAATAGATAGATAGATAGATAGGTATAAATATAGATACGTATGTATGTATGTATACACTACAATCTAGAGACAGATCCTTTTGGCTCGTGTTATGACTGAAGAAAAAGTTTTACTGTCAAGCTATTATTGACCATAAAAAAAGAAATGCTACTGTTTTATTTTGTCAGTAATATCACTGACCAAGAAGGCAAAACTTCTGTGATGGTGTCAATTTTTGTTTACAGTATGCAGCTATGTCCGTGCCTCTGCTCACAAAGCATTCCACGAGAGCCTGATTTGATTTTCATTAAACTTGTCTTATACAATGTGTGTGGGTCTAAGAAGAAGTGGTTTGTCTTTGGTACAGATTGATCAGGTGGAAAAGTTATGGTTCAGGGTCAAATATCAGAGTGCAGAAAATATCTCATGAATGCCTGATGTTATGCATAGGTAACCTGGCACATGCACTGTGTGTGGGGATGGCTATACCTGATTCAGTTTGGTTCAGGTCGATCACAGGTCAAGGTATTACAGGTTCACCTGCGGCTTGCTTGTGCTGTCTCAACACCCTCTCTAGTCTAGGAGAAAAATTCATGTCATGAAAATATTTGGGTGCAATTACGTGCAAGAACTGAAGTTTACAGGACAGAGAGCTAGAAATGTTATGGGTGCAGCAGGAAAGAAGGATTGCTTTAATTTTTAAATGTTTAGTAACAGGGAATACGGAAGAGAGCAAGGAAGTAAAGGATTTGCTGGATGACATTATTGTAATACCTACTTCAAGGTATAGAGGTGAATCATTATCTCTTCTGGAAGGACACGAGTCAAGAGTGAGAGCATTGGAATCAGTTATCTGAGATGGCCATGTATAGATTGAGACAGACCCACTGGAAAAATGTGGACAGGAAGGAGCGTTGTGGTGTTGCTGCGAATGTGCTGGACAGCACAGCTGGGCACTTCCGCTAACACTTTCGCAAAATGCAAATTCCGCAATTGCAGAATTGTGATTTCGTTGCGGATTAGCAGTTTATACAAATTTTACTCAAATGTGCGGTTTTGCGTTTGCGGAAGAGCTTTATGCAAACGCAAACGTATGCCCACAAACCAACCTGACCTCTGAGAACTCTGAGCGGTTTGTTTGCTGGTTTATTTGTTTGCTTGTTTTTTGAAGGGTAACAGGGACCTGCTCAAGACGGAGTTGTTAATTGCTGGAGGAGTCTGACTGACAGGAGTGAGACTGAGAAAGTTAGAGCCGAGAAATATGTATACAGGTAGATGGATGGATTGATTGATTGACTGATTCATTGATTGATTGACAGATAGACGGGTTGACAGATTGATAGGTAGATCGATGGATAGATAAATAGATTATATATAGGTTAACGCTAGACCATTATGTTCAGATGAAGGAAAGCTGTGGCTGACAAACGATTATAGCATCCACCTTATCTACAGAAAAAAAATGCATGTAATGTTTCCCTTAACATTAATATACATTAGCATGGATAATTAATGAATGTTTCAATAAAATAAAATAAAAATCAAGAGATATACTTACCCTGAGAAATTTCGAATAAATGGAAAAAGATACAGTGGATATTAATACCCGTGACATGAGAAGCCTTCATCAATTGGTATAAACTGATACAGAAGTAGAGGATTAAACAGAATTGCTTTATCAACATCCCTGATGTGATATATCTCTCTGTCGGAGTATTCGGTTCATTATCTGCAAGATTTGGAGTACTTCCTTTCCTTTTTTTGCTATGCTTATCTAGATTTACAGTATTTTCGAAAAGAGAAGGATTAAATGTGTGTGTGTGTGTGTGTGTGTGTGTGTGTGTGTGTGTGTGTGTGTGTGTGTGTGTGTGTGTGTGTGTGTGTGTGTGTCTGTGTGTGGTGTGTGTGTGTGTGTGTGTGTGTGTGTGTGTGTGTGTGTGTGAACGAATAAACTTCAGACAAGGGCAAGGGGCAACAGCTAACTGATGCAGTTCTAACAAAAGTGGTGGAATACGTCATTTTTTCTCAGCCTATTCATCAACCCCAATCCCTTAACCACCAGCAAAGCTCTCCCTCTCATGTGTTCCTTTCTTAGAACTTTTTCCCGTCCCTAATAACTCCTTTTCATCCAGTCAGTTCCTTTCCCACAGGCCAACGCTCTTTGCATATTTCCCCCGAGCCAGTAAATATCCCACTGCCTGCTCTCCTCTGACAATGTGACACCTTTAATTAACCTGCGAAACCTCTGATATTGTTTATAAGCCTTTATGATTAAAGTTGTGGCCTAATTCTGAGAGAGAGAGAGAGAGAGAGAGAGATTGTGTGTGTGTGTGTGTGTGTGTGTGTGTGTGTGTGTGTGTGAAGTTAGTATACATTTTTGAAATCCTAAGTTCGTGTGTGCATGTTTGTCTCAAGTGCAATAATGTGTGAGGACCATCATGCACGAGCGCAAAATATGTAAAAAAAATCTCCAACAGCAACAGTGTGCTTTACTCACCCCCGAGAAAAATTAATTTATTATATATATATATATATATATATATATATATATATATCATCCCAGAAAAAAATGAGTTGTATATATATATATATATATATATATATATAGATATATATATATATATATATATATATATATATATATATATATATATATATTATTGTTACTGGCGTAGTTAACCCCAGTAGCGAATGGGTGAAATAGAAATGTGTGATACCGTAAGGAGACAGGCGGGTCATCAAGAACAGTAAATATTTTCTTGCCAGTTTACCGGGTTGTAAGGGGTGCCCCTCGTCCCCAGCTGTGTTTACTTAGTGGTCAACTGGACTGATAACACACCAGATGTTTTTCTCACAAACTGCATAGGAATTCCTCTTGTCCTTGAAATACTGGGTGTGACATAATGTGGGAGGAGCCAAGTAGAGAGTATTTGCCAATTGACGCCTAAAGAACGTTTGCTTTGCCTTCTTACTGGAACGTCAGTGGTCTTGTGTAAATTGTGTAACTTCGCCATTGGCTCCCCTTCGTAGCAGGTGCCTCTGTACTTGGTGAGTGGCTGTAGATATTCCATATGACAGCCAAGTGGTTAATTAGCTGAGAGAGGTGGAGTAAGTCTGCTTTTACAAGCTCAAGGAAAGTGTGAACAGACACATTTTTGTCTCATTTTGTACACACATACCTGTACACATTTTTGTCTCACTTTTGTACACATTTGTACACATTTACTGTCACGTTACACTTTTGTCACATTGTGTTGCACTTTTCCCCAACACTACTCAATACGTGACTTTGATTTCAAGTCACTGTTTGTGCACCATTTCCCTAGATTTAGGTTCACTCCTCCCATTTACACTAGTGTGTGATTTATATCTGGATTATTTCACTAAAGTCTCCACGTTTCCTCGACCTTTGTGAGTACTTAGCCTCCACTGAGTGTGTTCTGGTTAGGTAAGAAATAACCAGTTTTATATTTGTATTCTGAGGCCTATATGAATCCTCTTTTGTAAAACGAACTTTGGTTTCTTCTTTGGTTGTGTATGTTATTGTGTACAGTAAAGTCAAGTTAGTTTTCTTGTAAGCTTTACCTTATCCCTTTTGGTGACTAATTAAGGACTAAGAGTGCACCGTAATATGCACCACCATAACAATATACTGTAGAGAGAGAGAGAGAGAGAGAGAGAGAGAGAGAGAGAGAGAGAGAGAGAGAGAGAGAGAGAGAGAGAGAGATACGTAGAGAGATAGATAGATACTGTAGATAGATAGATATATAGATATAGATATAGATATATATAGATAGATAGATAGATATTGTATATATATATATATATATATATATATACAGTAAAAGTCCCATTATTCGGCATCTATGGGACCAGGATGATGCCGAGATGTTGGATTTACTCGGAATAATCAAAAAACCTACCCACTCAGTACCTTAAATATATTGGTGAACACTATGGTCATCACCACTTATGGTATTACAACTGTTTGGAGAGAGTATACTGTACAATACTGCAATCAATACAGTACTGTACTTGAATCTGAAAAAAAAAAAAAAAAAATATATATATATATATATATATATATATATATATATATATATATATATATATATATATATATATATATATATAAATTAGTGAACATATACAAGTGTAATGACACAGTAGGCATTACAAGTCAGATAACACTTCCTGGATGGGCTGAAATGATACATAATATTACCTACCAGCTCAGTACATCACTTGTATTGGTGAACTCATCACTACTTATGTTATTACAAATATGTTTGGAGTGAGTGCTGTATACAGTGTTTTTTCCAAACACAAAATAAAATAGTCTGAAAATTGCATAAAATAAAGTGAAGGAATATGAATTGGTAAGGTCTTTCTGATGAAAGTTAATCGTACATTTAGCATTCATTCTTTTTCTTCGTTTTTTTGTTTACATGTGAAAGGGAGAGTATTGATGGAAACAGTAATGTATTCCATTAACCCCTTAATAACCTCCGGCATTGAACAACCCATTACAGTAAAAACTGTGAACAATTATGGGAAGGGAAACAAAGCTTACTGACATGTTTACACGACTCTACGATACGATTCCAAGCAGTCAGAGGGTCAGTTAATCTCAGATGTTTTCGCCCATTTGGTAAAATCCACAGTAACTTTGTAACTTCTTCCTGTGAATCATAGCATGGGTTTAGGAAACTAAATAACACATTGTTAGGTGCGCCAGATGATTATCTTCACATCTTTAAGCATAATGGAAGAAATTTAATCCCTCTGAGCACGTTAGAGTAAGTTTTCTTCCATTCTTCTATCCAATTTGTTTTTCTTAAAGACGTGAAGATAATCGTCTGGCTCACCTAGCAATGTTATTTAGCTTTCCAAACTCCATGCTTATGGATTCGCTATGAAGTCACAGAAAAACTTATAAAGTTTTCGCGGGCATTTACCAAATGGGCGAAAACATCTGAGATTTTCAACTAACTGGCCATGACTGCTTGGAATCCTAGCATAGAGTCGTGTAAACGTACCAGTGACTCTTCGTTCCCTCCCCATAATTGTTCAATTTTCTCTTATAGCTCACACTGACTTCATATCACTGACATCGGTACTGTAAAGGGTTGTTCAGTGCCGGAGGTTATTAAGGGGTTAATGGGATATATTACTGTTTGCATCAGTACTCTCTTTCACATTAAACACAAAAACGAACAAAAGAATGAGCGCTTAATGTACGTTTAACCTTCATCAGAGAGACCTTCAGCAGTTCATATTCCTCCAGTTTATTTTTAAGTATTTTTCTGACTTTAGGTTAGGGTTAGGTATGGTTAAATTATTAGGTACAGTTAAACCTCATAATTAGATTAGATTTAGTTAAACAGGACAGTCCCTTCCTCCATTATGCTGAGGAATAAAAATACTAGAGCTGTCACAGCCGCGCATTGTGCTAAAAACAATGGGGAAACTAATTTAACAAAGCACCATTATTTATGGGTAATGCATTACAGTATCAGTGGTTCATGGGCTACGCAATTACCAGTAAATGACACTTTCAGGAATGCGTCCAAGAATGAAAAAGAATGTCAAGAATTAGCGAGGGGGCTTGGAACGTAACCCTCGCTAATGTTGGAGTGGGTGGTTGCTGTACTGTATGATACTATCCAATATTGTAATCAATATAATACTATACCTGAGTCTGAAAAAATATAGAAATTAGTGAACATACAGAAGTGTAATGAAACATTAGGCCTACAAGTCACAGATAACACTTCCTGGACTGCTGAGATGATTCTGGACATCTGCCCGAACAATCAGAGATTTTCGTTAATGGGACTATTTCCTCAAAACTGCCGAAATGTCGGATCTACCGAATAATCAGCTGCCAGAATAATGGGACTTTTTACTGTATATATATATATATATATATATATATATATATATATATATATATATATATATATATATATATATAGTATCCATCTAATTATCTCTCTCTCTCTCTCTCTCTCTATTTATATTAATATGAGGCAAATAGGCAGGATGCAGGTGGGGAAGGCAGCAGGTGTGTCTGAGTTGACTGCCGAAATGTTGAAGGCCCCAGGAGATATAGGGGTGAGGTTAGTCACTGACCTAATAAATATGATTCTATATGAGTGTGTTGTCCCAGATGATTGGTTGAAAAGTGTAACTGTAAATTTGTATAAAGGGAAGGGTGATGCCCTAGAAAGAGGAAAATATAGAGGTATAAAGCTTTTGGATCAGATAATGAAGGTATTGGAGAGAGTTCTAGAAGGTATGATTAGAGAAAGAGTGAATATTGATAAGATGCAGTTTGGGTTTGTACCAGGCAGGGGGACCACTGATGCTTCAGGAGAAAATATATTGGGAAGAAAAGGGATCTGTATTTTGTTTTTGTTGATTTGGAAAAGCCCTTTGACAGAGTCCCTAGAGAGGTGGTGAAGTGGGCAATGAGAAAGCATGGCTTGGAGGAGTGGCTGGTTAGGGTGGTTATGGCTATGTATGTGGGTGCTCGCACCCAGGTAAGAGTGAATGGAGATTTGAGTGATGATTTTTCCGTGAACATTGGTGTGCATCAGGGGTCAGTTTTGAGTCCCATGTTGTTTATCATGGTACATGAAGCCCTCTCACGTGACTTCAGAAATGGACTGCCGTGGGAGATGTTGTAAGCTGATGACTTAGTAAGCATTGCAGAGAACGAAAGGGAGGCGGAGGAAAGATTTAGGGAAGTGGAGAGATGGTATGGGACACAAGAGGCTTAAGGGTAAAATGCAGATAAAACAAGAGTGATGATATCTATGGTTGGTGGCGATACAGTCAAAGACGAGGAAGAGTGGCACATGGGCAGTTTGCCACAAGGGCCTGGGATGTAATTTCCATCTTATGCAGTGTTTGTGATAGATGGGTGCACAAGAGATGTAGTTGGTATCAGAAGGTAGACTGAGAGATAATGCTGATTTTATGTGGATACGGCATGTGTCAAAGGAGAGCAGGTGGAGATTGTCAGGTGTGAAAGGGGATTGAACTTGCTGGTGAGTCTTTTGAGTGTGTGGAAGAGTTTTGTTATTTGGGAGACATGTTGTGTGCTGGAGGTGGGGGCTGGAGCCCCAGCTCTGTGGCCAGGGTGAGAAGTGGTTGGAAGAAGTTCAGGGAGCTGTTGCCCCTCCTGACATTGAGAGGACTCTCCCTACGTGCTAAGGTGTCTTTGTATGTAGCATGTGTTAGGAGTGTAATGCTGCATGGTAGGGAGACCTGGGCAGTAAAAAGGAGGAGGATATTCGCAGGCTCTCTTCCTTTCTACATATAATACCCCCTCACGTGTCTGAACTTCTTCCATGCCCCTGTTTCTCATCTATTCATTATATGCTTTCTTGTTTTATGCCACAGCCTGTCTCACCTCTTCATTCCACCATGCTGTTCCTTGCATCCCCTTTCGTCTTCTCTTCACCCCACACGCCACCTCACATATTTCATCTGTGAATATCTTGTACACACCTTCCACGTCCTCCATCTGCTCCAATTCATATCTACCCAATCGTTCCTCCACTTCTCTCATATATTCTGCCTTTTTCTCACCCTCTTGTAACATTTCCACTCTCCTTGCATCGACTCTTCCTGCCTTCCCTCCCTTCTTCTATTTCTCCATTTTACTTGGACCTTGATTCTGACCACCACTAAGTGGTGCTCAGAAAGTCCACTCCCCCAACCTCTATATGCTTTTGCATCCATTACACACATTCTCATCCTTTCATCCACACACACATAATCAATCATTACCTTCCTTTCATTCAGTTCACCACCCACCCTTCTCATTACTCACCATGTATACCTGTGGATCGTTTTGTGCCTGAAGAGGGTATTGGCTATCACCACTCCTCTCCTGGCACAAATGTCCACTAAAGCACTGCCATTCTCATCTATCTCAACAAGCAGACCCCATTCACCAACTACTCCATTCACCTTCACATTCTCTACTTTACCATTCATATCACCAGTCAACAACACTCTCTCATTCCTTTCAAAATTTTCTATGCACACTTCCACATTTGTCCAGAACTCTTCTCTCACTCTGCTTGCACGATCCTGTGTTGACGCAAACATGTACACAATCGCCCACATTTGTAGTCCATCTTTCAGTCTAACCCACAGAATCCTTGAGACAACTGATCCATACTCTCGTATATTCTCCTTCCATCTGTTACTCACAACAGTACACACTCCTTTTGCCCTCTCATTCTCACCTACTCCCGGACATATACCCCATCCATATTCCCATTCTCTCACACTTTCACCTCTCCATTTACTTTCAGTTAATTCACATACATCCACTTTCGCACCCTTAAGCACCTGGACAATCTCTCCCTCTTTCACCTCATCATTTGCACCCCTTAGATTCCACGTCGCCATCATTTTTATGTCCTTTGTTCGGTCCTTAGTCGTCATCTTTTGGTCAGTCCTGGTCCGAGGCTTCTTGTTCGTATTTTTCGTTAGTTGTTTTCCGGGGAGGGACACTGACCAACCGCCAACCCACTTGCTGTCACGTAGGAAACACGTGTCGGTTGGTTACTAAGTTACCACCCAGCATTGTAAATGCTTTCCTGGTTACAGGAAATCATTTAGCTTGCCACTCAGAGCTACCCTACAGTATATATATATATATATATATATATATATATATATATATATATATATATATATATATATATATATATATCTCTATCTATATGTGTGTGTGTGTGTGTGTGTGTGTCTGTGTGTGTGTGGATGAGTAAATTGGGAGTGTATCGTCCTGTCTCGGCTACTCCCCTTTCTTTTGCGGAAAGCAGCTTAGGTATATATATATATATATATATATATATATATATATATATATATATATATATATATATATATATATATATATATATATATAATGCTTCCCTTTTCATTGCGGCTCACCCTTATGGTAGTGGTGCTTAATGGAGATGGTGACTGACAGTCTGTTTGGAAGTTGTTGATACTGTATCTTCTGCGCTGGCCTCTACAGTACAACGAGGCTTTTTCCCGTTTCCCTTGCAGATCTCTGGTCCTGTATGTCTTTCCACTGACCAAGCCTCCCCTCCTACACAGCCAGCTGGTGTCATCAGCAGAGTGCCACAGCAGCGCCGGCTGGAATGCGACTTACAAGGTAAACACCTCCATACGTTACAATTATTCTAGAATCCCCCAGGAAAACTGGGCACATTGTTTTTTTACGACACTCGCACGCGCACCTGGCTTTCTTTTTCGCCACATTTCTTTCTCTAAGTAAAATGTTGTTGTCTTTGACAGATATGAAGCGTTTTTGAGTAATTGAATAGAAGCACATTCCATCAAACAACGAAATAATATTTAAATATTAAACACACACACACACACACACACACACACACACACACACACACACACACACACACACACACACACACACACACACACACACAATGAACATTTGAAAACAAGTTCCATTCAACACTGTACTGGAATGTCCCCATATAGCAATTTATTTTTAAATTGTCGTTGTCCTAACAGTGTTAAATTCCTGTATATTTCAACCAAATGATTTCAGAATTTTCAAAATTCATTCTCTCTCCTCACACTAACCTCTCTGCCCTGATTACTCTTGCCCTTACTCAACCTGCTGTCTCGTGTGGTAATTCATTTTGAAGAAAGAGATTCTTACACACTTTCCCATTCACATTCTGACCCTCTCTCATCTTTCCTTCGTAATCAACTCCCCCTCTTTTCTACCCCCCCCCTCTCCCTGTGTGTGTGTGTGTGTGTGTGTGTGTGTGTGTGTGTGTGTGTGAGCGTGCGTGCCCGCGCGCGCGCTTCGGGGAGGAGGGATGGGGGCAAGTGGATATTGTGTGAACAGCTTCGAGCCTGTGTTGCAGCGTGGGACTGCACAGCTTTGTTGCCTAAGATCCACAACAAAATATTACGTATAGCACATGAGTTATCATAGATGCGGAGTAATTTTACAATGTCATTACAGTTCCACTAAACTGCATTATCAGATGGAAAGGATTTACATCGCAATTCATTCATCATTATAATAATCAATCTGTAAATAAAAGAAAGGTTTATTAGAAATTAAAGACTCGTCTAGCTGACAAAGATTTTTATCCCACAGTCATAACCACTTTTCCTTCTATCTTTTATAGCATCATCACTATTATTGTTCGATTTTTCTCTTTTATATATATCTATATCTATCTATATATCCATCTATATCTATATCTATCTATATATATATCTATATATATATATATATATATATATATATATATATATTTATATATATATATATGTAGATTGATATATATATATATATATATATATATATATATATATATATATATATATAAGCACTTCTCACCCTACATACAATCTCTATCAGACAGCCTAAGCCACTTGGTAGAGATACATTTGTTGTATCGTCCCCGATCGTCCCCGTCCCCACTTCGGTAGGGGTAGGCCAGTCCTACAGTGGACACTCAAACTTCTGACGAGATGATATATATATATATATATATATATATAATTATGATGCCCAGATAAATTGAACTTTCAATTTATTCAAACGCAGGTTCAAATGTGTATTGTATACCGAATAACTGTAGAAACGACGAGATATTTAATCTCTAGGCAAAAATTAATGGTCGTACTCGGACTGACAAGTTTGGTAGGGGGCCTAGTTTCTACTCTCAAGAACCGTCTCGTTGGCTTTGGATTTCTCCTCCTGTCTTCCGAGACAACTTATAGGAAGAAATACTTTTGCTCTTCTTGTCAAGTGAGAGTTGCAGTGAAGTCTTAGATGAGTCTGACCTCTTTCTATTTGACGTCGTTGACCACTGAAATTGACTGCAAGACCTACTTTCCCTGTTTGTAGTGTGAATGAATTGACCCACCAACTCTACTGGGTGTAAGTGAAGGAAGTCACTCGGGATTCATGCAGTTTTGAAGAAGGACAGGAACCCTTTGGTGCAGAAGTCAGCATTCTGAGTCCCTTGGATCATCATCCTTCCCACCCTTCTTTTAGGAGGATCCTCCTCGCCTACTTTAGACTCCATGGCCTCCACCACTTCCTGCATCTCCACTGATGCCTGAGGAATGAAGACAGCAAGTGCAGGTGGCGCATCAAATCACCTGACGCAGCATCTGCGACTCCTTTGCTGCTGGCGTGGTAGTTGTTGATGTCCTTCAGCATTTGGAGGTCATTCACCGAGCCATTCACCACCTCATGAGCTCTGAACCAATACTATACGTACACCATCAAGGAAAACAAGGCAATGACTCTCGGTGCCCGCTCCTCGTGAGATGTCAGGCGGAAATGACCCAGAGAGAGCCAGATCTTCAGCACGTACAAGATCTTGGCCATCCAGTGAGCCATATGCATCACCTCTGGAGCTTTGAAGTTCATGCCATGTGGTGGCTCACTGCCAAGGAAGATGAAGATTAGCCTCAGGAACTCCTTGTAGTCATCCGTCATGTGTGCTTCCTCCAAAGCGGACCAGACAAATTCCAGCACCTCAGTGACAACTTCTGGGAATCAGTCAAGGACATCTCGCACAAATGGGTCAGTGCTTCAGACATGGAATGCATTGTGGTCAATGCAGGTCCATTTTTCCCTGAATCGTCTGAAGACTCAACATCAGGGCCACTGGAGGCACCAAACGTCTTCTTGAAAATGTTCCTGATTAGAACCTCAAACACGTGATGGCGACAGGCGAAATGAAAGAGGTCCCTGTCCAAAGCAGCCTCTATCCTGATGCACACTCCACGTTGCCGTCCAGTGTTGCATGTGGTGGTGTCCAAGCTCATTCCCACGATCTTTCCATCAAGGGACCGGTTCTTCAGTGTTTTGATGACTGCGTTTGCTTGTTCTTCACCTGAACTGGCTGCTGTCCTCGGAAACCTCAGCAACTGAGAGGTTTCTACTGGGTGGGGAATATCTTTCCCTGACACAAAGATTACCAGCCTATTCACCTTCTCATTTCCAGTCAAAGCAGGCAGAAGGTTGGAATTCCAGTGCACGACCAGCTGCCTGAACCCCGATGTTGTAGCTACTTGCTCTATAATCTAAGCAGCTGTTTTGCGCCAATGCTTCCTCCTCGAGGACCTGAAAGTGTTGGAGGACAAAGCCAAATGAGACACAGCGTGGCCAGAAGTAGCAGCAACTTCTGGAATGATGTATAAATCTATCTATCTATCTATCTATCTCTATCTATCTATCTATCTATCTATATGTATGTATGTATCTATGTATCTATCTATATATATGTTTTATGCAAGGAAGAAGGAACCAAAGGCCAGAAGCCATTCCTTCCAAGAAAAAAAAAAACAATACAATACAAAAAAAAGTCAAATTCAAGATCCGTTCATTTCGAGATGCCTGGACACACTGCGTTTGAAAGACTAGACATCAGAGGAAGTAGGAAGTACAGATACAGGGAGCCAGTTCTCTAGTTGACCTATCGCATAAATGAACGGTTAACTTTTGCATTAGGAAGTTGGAAAGAAAAGGGATGAGAGCTTGTTGCTAGTTGGGTGCTATGCACCCACTGTAGAGGGGAGGAATGCAAGCAGACAGTTCAGAGGAGCAGTGACCACTGAAGTAGCAATAGAAAAGAGATAAAGATGCAACAGTGCAGTGAAGAGACAGAGGTTGAAGGGAGCCAGTAAGAGGAGGAGAGTTAATGAGACGAAAAGACTTTGACTCCACACGTATATAGAGTCATCAACTGTACAGGGGTAAAGAAGATATGGAGTCGGCTTAGCACACCTAATCTCTTGGAAGCAGATTTTACAAGCGATGTAATATGATCTTTCCAAGATAAATCCCGAGAGAATGAAACCCCAAGTATGTTTAAGGATCATGCAGGATTGAGCTGGATATTATTAAACATTAGTGGGTACTCCTGTGGAAGATTTTCTTGGGTTAATAGGTGTAGGAACTGAGTTCTTTATGCCTTAAAAACAAGTATATTTTTAGCCTGGTCAGAGATACGAGCCAAGTCAGACATTAAGTGTGCCATAGCCTCATCCCTTGTTTGTTGAAGTAACTGCTGAGATGGACGTTGCGAGAACTGAATAGAAAGGTGAAGGGTGGAATCATCAGCATATGGGTGGATAGGGTTTGATGTACAGTTTAGAAAGTCATTGATGAATAAAAGGAAGAGAGTTGGTGATAGGACAGAGCCCTGAGTAACACCACTGTTGATAGATCTAGGAAAAGAACGCTGGCCGTCTACAATAGCGGTTATAGAACGACCAGAAAGGAAGCTATAGATGAAGGCACAGATAGAAGGATAGAAACTGTAAGAGGGCAGTTTAGAAATTAAAGATTTATGCCAAACTCGACTGTAACCTTTGAGATGTCATGTGCAGTGTCGAAGTTTCGCCAAAGTCCCGAAAGGAGGATGACCAGGAGTCTGAAAGGTAGGTGAGAAGATCTTCAGTGGAGTGTCCCTGATGAAACCCATACTGATGATCAGAAAGAAGTTTATGATAGGAAAGATGCTTTAAAATTTTCCTGTTAAGAATAGTCTCGAAAACTTTTGAGACAGGATGTTAAAGCAATTGGGCGATAGTTAGAGGGTTGGGAATGGTCACCATTCGTTGGGACTGGCTGAATGAGAACAAACTTCCAGCAAGAAGGAAAGATACAAGTTGATAGACAAAGGTGAAAGAGTTTACCTAGGCGGGGTGTAAGCACAGAAGCACAGTTCTTGAGGACAACAGAAGGGACCCCATCAGGCTCATAGGCCTTATTAGTATTGAGGCCAGTGATGGTAAAAAATACATCAGCTGAAGAAATTTTATTGTCAGCCATGAGGAAGTCAAAGGAGGGAAGTGATGCAGGAACAGCACCAGAGTCACCTAAGGTGGAATTGGAGGAGAAAGCCTGAGATAAAAGATCTGCTTTATCAGTAGAAGAAATAGCTACAGAGCCATCAGAGTAGAATAGAAGAGGGAAGGATGATGAGGTAAAGTTGTTAGAAAGGTTTTTGGCAAGGTGCCAGAAGGAGCGGGAAGAATTCGGGTTGGAGAGTTGAGAGCATTTAGTGTGGATGAAATTATTTTTAACAGAGCGAAGAACAAACTTAGCACGATTCCGGGCAGAAACAATGAAGATACGATTCAGGGATGAGTTAGCTCTGGTACCTTTTATAGGCCCTCCCCTTGTTATGGACAGCATTAGAACAAGCATGATTAAACCAAGGCTTTGTTGCATTAGTCAAAGGACATGAAAAGGGTATGTATGCCTCCATGCCCGAGAGAATAACCATCGTAAGCGCAAGACACACGCAGATGGCTCTCGACAATTGAAGCAATAATCATTCCAGGGAAAATCAAAGAAGTGCTGCTTGCTGACATGACCAAGACAATAGGTAACATGAGCAGCATGATGTTACTGTGTCTAAACATCTACCATTCACCTGAAATATACAGGAAAGGAAGGAAATCAAAAAGCAACGAGCAAAAAGCAGAAACTTCATGGTAGTTTCAAACCAGAAATTGTGCGTTGGTAGAGAAGAGCACATGGGGTTCAGTTTCTAATTTACTACGCTCCTGACCACCCTTAAAAGATGTAAATAACGATTTCCTAGATTCGGGCACAATACGCCGTTATAATTATATTTAACTACGATATGATCCCCTCTTATCTAAGGTCATATGTGTGTGTGTTTTGATGGACACACATCAAGCCATACTCCCCCCCACCCTCTCACCTCACCTTGATCCACACCCTGGGTATCGGTGCCATGTAGCGCCTCAATCACTCGCTCGTTATGCAAAGTGTGTGTGTGTGTGTGTGTGTGTGTGTGTGTGTGTGTGTGTGTGTGTGTGTGTGTGTGTGTGTGTGTGTGTGTGTGTTACCACTAAACCTCCCCCCACACCCACCCATCACAGTATATATCTTTTGGCGTATGTATGGTCACATCTGCCAACACCGCACACCACATTCTTACATAATTATGACTCACATTGTACGTACATCCGCCTCCCTATAAATTCCAGACGAGTACAGTTCAAGAATCCTGTGTTCCGGACAGACTGCAAATGTGACAAAAACAATTAATCAGGCCAAAGTATACAGAATCGTGTAAGGTGGAACAGTATCATTTTATCATACATCATTAACAACACAAGTTATGAGTATTTAACCTATAGCATGTCGGTTCTGTCAGTCTGTTTATCTCTCGCCATAATCCCGGCGTCGCCGCTGATGAACTGCTTCCATATCACCCAGTCCTCGCCCATCTGGCTGCCCACTCTCCACCTCCCACTGCCCTCTCTCATATGCCTCTTCATACAATCCCTCCATCTCATCCTCTGTCTCCGACTCGCGCTCTTCCCGCGCCTTCTTTACTCCCTTTATATGCGGTACATCCTCCTTGTCAGTCGTGGAGATGAGACCCATGGGGTGAATAGGTCCATGATAGGAATAGGCGTGTCTTGTAAGATATATCCATGGGAAAAAGTCCATGCGCAAAATGGACCGAAAAGGAACATATATACTCGTAGATCCTGTCTAACCAGACGGCTCGATCCCATAAGAAGTGGCCACAAACAAATCACATGTCGCCCTGTCCCCTGCCATTTCGCTGACTTTCTTCCAGCTCACACTCCCCTCTCTCACATATCTCTCCATTACATCGCTCATCTCATTCTTAGTCTCCCCCTCCCCCTCTCCCATCCACCTTACATACACTCTTCTAGTAAGTCTCTCATTTTCCATTCTCTTTACATGGCCGATCCATCCCAAAATACTTTCCTTGGCACTTTCAGTCACATTCACCTCAACACCACAAGGTACATTTACTTCCTCATTTGCTTGTCTGTCTTCACCCAACTCCACATACCCCTTAAGCTTATTTCCACTACTGTGCTCTCATTCTTGACTTGTGTCCTTCCAACAGGGTCAAAGATTAGCTTTTATGCTTTGAAGTGGACATCGCTTAACTGCCATGCAAAACCCTCCACCTCTCGTTTTTCAAGCTCACTTCCCTGTTCCATATCACTGCTTCCGGTGACCTAGCAAACCATTTGTCCCATCCTCTACTTTCTTCATAAATTCAAGGTCTGGTGTCTGTATATAATACTCTCTCTCTCTCTCTCTCTCTCTCTCTCTCTCTCTCTCATCCTTTGCTCTGATTACTCATCATAACATAACCTCTTTTCTCCACTCTACCTCTGCATTATATCTGGTTTACAGTGTCTGAAATCTAATATATGTTCCTAGTCAACCGATTCCCTACACTTAATGTCTCCTCAAGAGTAGGTCTTACCAGTCTTTGTCATTATATGCCGACGGAGAGACTATCTCCTCTCATTAGCTGAAAGACATGCATCTGACAACAGCAACTGATCGTCTGCAAGAATTACTGTACTACATTGTGATCTGGCCTCGATGACATGGCGCGATTCGCTGAATGAACTACAATGCTGTGAGTCTGAGGCCTGTGTGTTTTGATTTAATTTAAGGGTATTAGCGCTGGATGCAATGCTATGAGCCACTTATTAATGGCCTGTGATGGGTTCTTGACAGAACCCATTGTTGAAATGAAATAGAGCTTATATAATATCACCCTTTTTAAAAATCCATTATTTACATTATTTTATTGTGTAATTTCAGTGCATAACAGTCCCGCACTTTTTGTGAACCAAGTGCAAAAAGAAAAAATAAAATGAAAGGAGAAAATCATATAAAAATGGTGGTGGAGTAAGTGGAAAGAAAAAGAAAATCACAGAAAAAAAAATGAAAACATTAAAATGCTAATGGTGGTTGTTATTGTATCACAACATGCACGAAAATCCTGAGGTGGTAACCTCGGATACGATGGGTGCCAAGCAGACAAATAGCACTTAAGCACTTTGATTTCTATATCATCTAGTGGATTATGTTTTAAAACCTTCTTCGAGCATTATGTCCATTACACTGAATTATTCGCTATACACATGAAGCTACGGGAGTTTAACTATATCTGCAGAGAGAGAGAGAGAGAGAGAGAGAGAGAGAGAGAGAGAGTTCGCTGTAGGGAGGGGTGGAAAGATTGAAGGGGGGGGGGGAGAAAGATCAGGTGTACTAACCCTTAACGCGTGTACACGGCTTCTGTGCCAGTGATAGTTGCAATGGTTATCGAAGCACTGGATGCCGATAACTAATTTAGTGTGTGTACGTACGTAAGCACATCTAGTTCATAAAAGAGTTTTCACAACTCACTCTTCTCAATTATTGATCGTCCATCAATTAAACAACTGCATCTGTCCTACGTCCGCGATTGGTCATACTTGACCTTATAATTCACACCTTCCCTTTCTTACACTTCATCTGTTTTCTCGTCCCCCACGACGCCAGTGAGTAATGTTTTCCAGTCTTGAACGCCTGTGGTGCATATAATAACATTTATTTAAATTTTTTACTCTAATACTGCAACAGCAAACCTGAAATTAACTTCAAATTTCAGTGCAAAATTAATTAAATATAAATCCGTCTCCCAAAATTTGAAATGACTGTCACATCTCATGCTAATGGAAAACAGTATTGGAATAACAAATCGTATAAGTTTGCCATAACGACGAAATATTCCAGGGTTTACTCCTCCAGAATCGTAAACTTGGAGTTATTACAACCCTGGCTAGAAAATTTCTCGTAAATCCGAGTGACATTACCTTGCTGGTGCTCCTGGTTATTTCTTTTCACTTTACCTACGTCTCTCTCTCTCTCTCTCTCTCTCTCTCTCTAGATATCGGTAACAGAACTACTTATGTCCCATTGTTCTATGAAATATAAGAGTTACACACAATGTTTTCTTTCTAAAACTTCTCAGTAAATAGAAATTCACGTTGATGTCTCGACAGTTTTCTAATAGTACGGTTATTTGCGTAGCATACGTAGTACTTCTGTCTACAGATAGCTACGGCATAAAAGGCAAGACTTGTACATTGCAATTGAAACGACTACTCGACCCAGAAATAGAGTCTAAAAACACAATACAAATAACGAAATTCACGATTACTATTATAAATGCGACAAGTACTCTCATGTAGCTAAAAAATATATTCATATCAAAACTTTATAAGAAGTACCAAAATCATAATTACCATTAATCATGCAAGGCCACATATTTATCAAGTTTCATACCTGTACAATTTCATTTTGATTAATCTCATTTACTAATTTATCGATTTCAGTAGTTTTGAACGTCACTTGTTTATTTTGTTAAAACCATGTAATGATGTATTCATCGCAGATAAAGAGAGCCTGCCTTGTGGAAAGGAAGGTGCCAACACCTTCATATCCCCGAGGTATTCCGACGCAACCACAGAAACAAAACAGCTGGTCAGCCATCCAGCCTTGCATCTCTTCCCAGTACAGCCGCCACACAGCACCTACACACATCCAGCTCTGAATCAGGAGGATTTGCAGTCTTTGCACCTATACTTTACCTCTTAGCGTTTATGAAGCTGATGCGACTCAAACTAAAAAAAAAAAAAAAAAAAAAATATCTCTAGATACTAATTTCAGTTAGAACCTATGTCTGAGAAGTAAAATGACCAGGTTGTAAAACCTTTTATTTTTCTCCTTTTTTTTTTCCCCTCGCATAATGCCACTCAGGGATGGGTGAGGCTGGTCACTCTCATCAAAAAAGTCAAGACCAACTTGCCTTGCCCCGGACTCCTACGCTCCTCATGGGGCTGCGTAGGATTGGATGATGGATGGATGGATACTTGCTGCACCTACAACGCTGAGGCACTAAACAAACACCTGCTTATGCTCATTCTACTCACTAAAATACACGGAATTTGACAGAAAATAATAGAACCACCACAATTACGAACCTCAGTTAAAGAAACGAACATTTCCATAGGATTGCAGAATGATCTGTATACAGGTACATTATACCGACAGGCTTACTCGTATGCAAACTGACATTATGAGTGAGGGAATACAAAAAATAGAACATGAAAAATTTTGTTCATATAGTGCGACCTTTGGCCACATAAAACCCTAAAAAATGTTTAGAAAATCAAATGAAATCCATGTATGGGGGTATTAGACATCAAAGTTTTGCATCAAGTTTGAAGTGAATCAGTGAAAAAATGAGAGCCATACACAAAACTAAAAAGCAGATGAGAAGAAAAAACGGATTAAATAAAATATGCAGATACACTAATGTCCACTATAGTGGAGATATGTAAATATCCAGAACTCATTAGCGCCACAGCTCCAAGTCAAACAGGTCACACACTAAAACCCTCTGAGCATTAAACACACAGTTCATATATAAATCCCTCTTCGTCCCCGAAACGTCCAGTATATATATATATATATATATATATATATATATATATATATATATATATATATATATATATATACTGAACACACACACACACACACACACACACACACACACACACACACGCACAGAGGGAGGGAGGGAGGGTAGGGAAACCTTCGATCTCTAGCTTCAGTATTTGTCACCAAAATTGGAACGATGATATTTTCTTCTGTCATTGCGGGATGCATTTTAATCTTCATCAGAGTTACAAGGCAAGCTAGGATAGCGTTCAAATTTCATTTTTCCATAAAGAACACTCCAAGTGATCCTTCTCAGTCCTGAATTAAAAGTTTACTGATATTTTTACCGCTTTTGCGTCATGCCCTGCAGAGAGATCGCATTACAGACAGGTAGATGGACAGGTAGACAGCTACGAACTTAGGACGAGATACAAGTATATAATATTACGTTTATGGGACGTATTGCCCTGCTTCTCTGTGTCATATTAGCTTGTGTCACGCAGGACACAAGTAGGCGGTCAGTATTCGGTTTCCATTTTTTTTTCTTTAAGACTAAAAACACAAATAAACAGGTAGCTAACAACATGTATCTTTGGAGTTTGTTGATATCTCTTAAAGTTTTTGCGTACCGTTTCAGACAAAGGTTAAACTTCAGACAGATTAATGGACACTAACTTTGTATGACCTAACTACCAGTAAGTACATACCTATGTGTTGTTATGCCCTTCCCTGTCATATTTACGGCTATTCTGGCACGGCGCAGGCACGTAGTTGTCTTTTACACATTTTTAATTTGGCTTAAAGCACACTCCAAAGAATCCTTACTAACTCTTGCTCCTGGAGTTTGACCATATCACTTACTGTTTTTTTTTTTTTTCCTTGAAGTTCCGAACATGTTTCTCACTGCTGACAGTGTATGTACAGAGAGAGAGAGAGAGAGAGAGAGAGAGAGAGAGAGAGAGAGACTGTAGCACCAGTCGAGCTGGGCAGTACTCCCGATGTGGATGGCAAGCTGGTGATAGGGAGAGCTGGAGCTCCCGTTTCACCAGCCCTCAGGACTTGATCCTGACCATCTCCCTTTCCCGAACATTTTTAGTGTTTACATTCACATAAAGAGTAGGGCAGCATACTCTCTTCATACCTCTACCTTCAGCTGTCTACACCACACTACATGCACGTAAGCTATCACAAGTTCTATTCCCACTCCTTTTCGCAATGGCCACTGCATTATTACAATTAAACGAGGTGGCATCTCGGATTCCCATCACCAGCAGGGTAGGGCTGTTGACACAGCGTCCTCCCGGTCACCATCAAGCAACTGTGCCGGCAGCGACTGTTGCAATTTCCAGTCATGCTCGGCAGTGAAGAAGTGAAGGTGTGGCCTTATACTTCACCAATATCCGTGGTCTGAGGACCAATCTAAACTCAGTTCTTTTTTCCTACAGTCCATATCCCCTCTGGCCCTATTCCTCACAGAACCTCAAATCTCACCCTCTACCGAAATATCTCCATTTTGTTTTCCTGGTTACCATCTCCTCACAAACTTCTGTAACAAGGGTGGTACCTGTTGTTATATCAAATCTGAATATGCAGCTGACACTGTTTTAAACTTCACTTCAACTAATTTTGACTACTCATTTTATAAACTAAATTCTCTAAATATTACCAAATATCTGTGTAGTCTATGGCTCACCCAGTGCATCTTCAGAACCCAGTGTATTTGACTCCATATCCACACAGTTGAGTAACCTTAACCTTGCCCTTAGCACCGAAATTACCATTTTGGGTGATTTTAACATACACAATGTTGAATGGTTATTGCATTCTGCCAGGACTGACTATGCTGGTCTAGAGTGTGAGCTATTTGCAGAATCGTTTAATCTCCTGCAATTGGTAAAGCAACAAACCAGAACACCAGATAATCCTGACCATAATGCCCATCTCTTGGATCTATTCCTGACAAATAATCCAGATCAATACAGGATAGAGGTACTGTCACCACTTGCATTACTTAGCCCCCCAAACCTATCCGGTCTGAACCTGTCAGGGCGACCCGATGGCAGTTTGATAGGGCAAACTGGGGTGGATTTAGAATTTATCTTGCTAACATTCCATGGCAGTCTTTCTTCTCTAGTGATGTCAGTTCTACACAGTCCTACATTAATGACTTAATACTAGCTGGTATGGACTTATTCATACCAAGTCAACAGTTCACCACAAGATTGAACTCTCCAAAATGGTTTGATAACTGTGCCAGAGCAACAACCCAAAAGTCATTAGCATTTAACTCTTACTTAAAATCAAAAACATCTGAATCACTTTGTCAATTTCAAATTGCTAGAAACCATGCAAAAACTGTAAGAAATCTCTTTAAATCAAACTTTCTTCATAATCAAGCATCAGAGCTACCTAACAACTCTAATGACAGTAGAATATTCTGGTCAACTCACAAGTCTTTCAATAATAACTTTAACAAATTATCATCTATTCCCCCACTACAATCTTCGGATGGCAACATTACAAATGACCTGCATGGGAAAGTGAATATCTTTGCCAGTACATTTAGAGGAAGTCAGCCAGAATGTCCCAGTACTAGAACTTGACTCTCCTGAAGTTGTTCCACTTAAATTACAGACAAGATACGTAAAATCCATTTTAGACAATTTACCTGCCAATAAAGCTCCAGGCCCAGATGGAATTCCTCCAATTGTTTTGAAAAAACGTTCCCCAGAACTTGCTTCTGTTCTAGCTAAATTATTCAGACTACGCATACATACTTCTTCATTCCCTAATTCATGGAAAGAAGCCAATATCCACCCAGTTCCAAAGAATGGAAGTTCCTCTGACACCTCTGGTTACATATCAGTAGCTGTCACATCCTCTCACGGTAAAGTATTTGAAATTTTAATTAATAGCTAAACATCTTGAATCCAACAACTTAATTACTGACAGACAATATGTTTTTCACCAGGAAAGATCCATGATCGACATACTCAATATCCTGACTTATACCATCCATCAATCAATCGACCTACATGGAGAAACTCATGCAGTAGCCCTTGATATTTCTAAAGCTTTAGACAGAGTATGGCACTAATCCCTGCTGTCCAAACTTCCTTGCTATGGACTAACGTCTTTTGTTTTTCTGCATTCCCCATATCTCAGTGACAGAAAAATAAGAGTAAAAGTAGATGATGTAGATTCTAATTTCCACTCAGTTAACGTCTGCGTGTCACAGGGATCGTTTTGGCACCAACCCTGCTCCTGATTCGTATTACTGATCTCTTATCTGTAACCCATACTCCCATCCATTCATGTGTAGATGACTCAACACTTCACAGTTCATTCACACTCAAACACCCTTTTACAAAGTCTATTATCTCTAACTCTCAACTCACTACAGCCATCTCTGATCTACGATCAGTGAATGGCGACAAAACAACCTTGGCTCATTTAATGCTAGTAAAGCCAAATATATACACTATACTAATAAACAGATATTGCAAAATTCGTATATTACCTTCAGTGCTACTAATAATCCCATCTCCAAAAATACTGAAATTCTCGGTGTTTCACTTAACAATGCCCTCAGCTGATCCTCTCATGTCAGATCAGTTGCTAAAACCGCCTTAAAGAAACACGGATTGTTGTACAGAGTCTGTAACTTCTTCACAGACGAGCAGTTAGCTATAATTTATAAGTGTCGTGTGCGCTCTCAGCTTAAATATTGCTCACCCTTGTTGAGGGGATGTGGAGAGGTTGCACTATAACAACTAGATTAAATTCAGAACAAAGCTGTTGGAATTATTAACAACCCTGCTGTTATAAAAAAAAAAACTTCCTCCCCTACAAGTAAGAAGGAATGTTTCCCCCTTGCATTATTTTACAGATATTTTTATGGCAATTGCTCAGACGAAGTTGTGTCCATTATGCCACGCCTCCATGCCTTGCCTGGTGGTACACGGGCATTTGGTAGTGCTCATGACTGGAATGTCTCTCAGCCATATTGCAGAACTTCTGCCTATCAGAATTCTTTTATTCATTAATTACATCTCTCTGAAACTCGCTTCCCCAGAGTTGTTTACCCCCAAACTTCAATCTACAGATGTTCAAGCACTCCTGTTACAGATTTTTTATGAACAGAGTACGCCACTAATCTGGTGTATGGATTTTATATTATTCATTTGCTTTTCCTTCCTCTGATCTGTTATTTAACACACACACACACACACACACACACACACACACACATATATATATATATATATATATATATATATATATATATATATATATATATATATATATATATATATATATATATATATATATATATATATATATATATATATATATATATATATATATATATACACACACACACACACACACACACACATATATATATATATATATATATATATATATATATATATATATATATATATTGCCAGACGCCTCAATCCCATACGGGGTGGCCACAAACAAATCGCCTCCACGTCGCCCTGTTCCCCGCCATTTGACTGACCTGCTCCCAACTCACACTCCCCTCTCTCATATACCTCTCCACTCTATCCCTCCATCTCATCCTCGGCCCCCCCTCCCTCTCTCCCCCTCCACCTCACTCAGATACACTCTCCTCATCAGTCTCTTACTCTCCATCTTCTCCACATGGCCAAACCACCTCATTGTGTTTCTCCTAACACTTTCAATCACACCCACATCCACACCACAACGTTCCTTTACATCCTCATTTGTCAGTCTGTCTCTCCATGCAACTCCACAGGCTCCTCTCAAGTAACTCATTTCCACTGCTCTCATTCATGACTTGTGTCCCTCCAACAACGTCCACGCTTCACTTCAATACGTCAGAGATGATATCACAATACAGTCATGTAGTAACGTTTTCTCGTCCATGCTCACTTCCCTGTTTCTTATCACTGATTTCAAGGAACCAGCCACCTTTCCTCCTTGTTGTACCCTTTCAAGCACTTCACCCTCCACACTTCTATCCTTACTCATCACACTACCCAAGTACTTAAACGTACTCACATTTTCCATTTCCTCATCATCCAACCTCACTGTACATTCACTGATTTCACTTATCTCGAAGACCATAACTTTACTACTCCCTGCATTTACCTTTACATTCCATTTCTTACACACTCTCCCAGACTCATCCACCAAGTCTTGCAGCTCTCCTTCGAACTCACGTAACAACACAGTATCATCTGCAAACAACAGTACAGGGAGTTTCTAAACAGCGCTCTCTCACTAGCGCAACTCCAACATCCACTGCCCTACCTTGTTTCTCTTTTATAACCCCATCCATGAACAGACTGAACAACCATGGAGACATGACATATCCCTGTTTCAACCCAACCTTCAAAGAGAAAAATTCACTCATTTCATTATCCGCCCTCATACATACTCTTCACAGCATTCAGCAACTACCAATCTACTCCATATATTCTTAATACTTTCCACAATCCTTGTCTATCTACCCTGTCATATGCTTTCTCCAAATCCATAAAGGCTGCATACAACTTCTTTCCCTTCTCTAGAAACTTTTCCACTAAAGATCTAAGAATGAATATCTGATCTACACAACCTCTTACCCTCCTAAAGCCTCCCTGTTCTGCTCCAACTAATTCCTCTGTTATTTCCCTAACTCTGTCAATAAGTATCCTGCCATATACTTTTCCTATTACACTAAGAAGACAAATGCCCCGATGATTATCACACACTTCTTTTTCCCCTTTTCCTTTGTCCCATCCATTGCCAGACGCCATGTATCTCAAACGGGGTGATCAAAGGCTTAGAGTTAATTGTTTTACAGGGAGGGGCACTAATCCTCCACCAACCCCACTTGACACGTAGGGACGCCAACAGCATCTGGTGTTCCCAGGCGGTCACCCATCCAAGTACTAACCAGACCCAACGTTGCTTAACTTCGCTGACCGGACGGGAAGCGGTGTACTCAACGTGGCATGGCCGTTGTACAAGGGGAAAATTTAAACCTGACTTCCAATCCTCTGGGACTCTACCTTCCTCCCATGCCAGCCTGCATATCTTCCACATCCATTCAACTACTGTCTCTCCCCCATGCTTCAGCATTTCACCACACACTTCATCAATTCCTGGGGCTTTCCCCATTTTGACTTTCTTCGTTGTTTCCACAACTTCCATCCTACTGATTTCTTCCTGTCTTCTCATCTCCCCCCTTCTCCCAACCATTCCCCAGCCACTTATACTCACATTACTTTCATTCTCTATGTTCAACAATTCCTTGAAGTGTTCTCTCCATCTGCTCACTTTTTCTCCCATTCTCCACTATAGTCGCGGCGCATGACTCTGAGGTTGTCATTATCGTACCCTGGCAACTTACCATTGAAAAGTGCGTCCGATTTCGTATCATAATATACACGAATCAAAACATTAACCCGCCGTGTCCCGGAGACGTGAATTCACGTCCTCACATGATGTGCACTCATATCCCAGAGACGTGAATTAACGCAGCAACATTGCAGGTCCCTAATTTGCACAATTTTCAATTTTCGTGAGTGATTTCGCGAGTGATTTTTGGCACGTATACACGGGACACCTTCCTCTTTTCCTCTACAAGATGCCAAGCAGTGACAATGCCTTACACCGCATAACCTCTCCCCCCCCCCTGCACGCCATTGTCTCGGCAATTCACCTGTTACCAGTGACCTGGCCAATAAAGACATTCAGGGCCAGAGTGATTCCCCAATCGATGACAATGTCGAGGACAAAGTTTACATAGCATTAGAGGAAGAAACAGTCAGAAATGATGATCAGGTAATGTGGGAAAAAAAGGTCATGAATGGTGATGAGTTAGTGAGTGAAACAATGCTTATAATGCCTATATTACTGTTTGAAAACCAATATACTCTTGTACTACATATAAATTCGTACCAAGTAAATAAATAAATACTGTTTATGAGTGGATAAAATAGTTAACCTCCCATAGAACTCGTTTTCTTTGGTGCCAGCCTGTTAGAAAACCCAGTCAGGTAAGGAGGTACTCGTACCTAGATCGAGTATTTTAAACCTCAGGTGAGCGATTTCTCTATGAATTTTCGATGTTTCTCACCAAAAGCGGATGTTTGAGCCAAAAAAAAAAAAAGGTCCAAAAATGTCGGGACTGGGGCATACCACTGCCCAGAAAACGTCGGGATGGGGCAGGTTAAGCACGAATATATTATACACGAATATAATTATACACGAACATATTATACACGAATCACATGTGTCTCATGTTATACACGAAATGGGAAGCACGTTTGAATGGTAGGTTGCCAGGGCACAATAATAACAACCTCAGAGTCGTGCGCTGCGAGTATAGTAATCTACCATTTTTATCTTTCACTCCCCTGCTAACTTCACTGCCACCCTAACTCTCTTTACCTCCTTCCAGAACATTTTCTTACAGTCCCTCCACTTTACACTAAAGTTCCTTCCAAATTCCTCATCCACTTTCTTCTTTCTCTTACTAATTTTTTTACCTCTCTCTTCCTTTCTACATATAAATCTCCCTTCCGTGTCTCAACTTCTTCCACGCCCCTGTTTCTCATCCATTCATTATATGCTTTCTTCTTTTGTGCCACAGCATGTCTCACCTCTTCATTCCACCATGCTGTTCCTTGCACCACCTTTCGTCTTCTCTTCACCCCACACACCACGTCACATGCTGCACATATTTCTTCTGTGAATATCTTGCACACAACTTCCATGTCCCCCATCTGCTCCAGTTCATATTAACCCAATTGTTCCTCCACTCCTCTTTTATATTCTGTCTTTTTCTCATCGTCTTGTAACCTTTCCACTCTCCTTGCATCTACTGTACTCCTTCCCCCCCGTCCTGCCCTTCTTCTATTTCTCCGTTTTACTTGGACCTTGATTCTGACCACCACTTGGTGGTGGTCAGAAAGTCCTCTCCCCCAACCTCTATATGTTCTTGCATCCATTACACATCTTTGGATCCTTTCATCCATACACACATAAACAGTCATTGCCTTCCTTTCATTCAGTTCACTGTCCACCCTTCTATGTATATCTCTGGATCATTTTGTGCCTGAAGAGGATTTTGGCTATCATCAACCCCCTTGCGGCACAAATATATATATATGGAGCCTCTGTGGCACAGTGGTAATGTGTGCATTTTTGTACACTGAAGAACGAGGGTTCGCGCCCAGCCAGGGTAATAAACTCTGGGAGCGTTCTTCAGGCAATGTACTGCATTGGCGGATACAAAGGGGTGCTGTGGTTGAACCAGTGTCGCTTACTATAAAGTATGCTTGCACCCAGTCGGCTTGTGTGGGGCGATTACACTTGGTTCACAGACTACACACACATCCAAAGCCACTCCAACACTACAGTTACACTTACAAGCACTTCTCACCCTACATACAATCTCTGCTAGACAGCCTAAACCACTTGGTAGAGATACATTGGCTGTATAGTCCCCACTTCGGTCGGGATAGGCCTGTCCTGCAATGGACACTCAAACGGCTGATATGATGATGATGATAAACATCTCTCTCTCTCTCTCTCTCTCTCTCTCTCTCTCTCTCTCTCTCTCTCTATATATATATATATATATATATATATATATATATATATATATATATATATAAATATATATATGTTTATTTTCCTGCTATAAAAGGAACAGTACAAGCGTCGTGTTGCATTTTCCACAATCAGTAATCTGGACCATCATTCTCAAAGTTTTGATCAGATGCCTCTCATGATTAATGTTGTTTTTTTTTTTTTTCAAGATGAACAATATACGCGGAAAGATTACGAGTTCTCCTTTCCTTGTCTTTCCTGCAGAAAGAATCGCAGTACGACAGGGACTTGTTCAAGTTCTGTTTGTGAAACTCAGCGCTGTGGTTTGCCCCTCTTTGCATAATACAAGCTCTAATCACAGCCACTTTTAGCGCACTTCACTTTTTGTCAGCTTTCTCTTGGCCTCCTTATTATCATCATTGCCATCAGTAACCCAGTGGCACGTACTATGAATAACAATAATCATGCAGATTAATACGTTCATTTTTGGCTACGACAATCAGGCCGCCATTTTATCTCCTGTGTCCATCGCCCCTCTCCGTAGTCCACTACACTACACCATGCACTGTGTTCGACCATTTGTCCTGGTCAAGGAAGGATAAATAACACAATTGTTATGCGAATATGTTACCTTGTATGGTAAAATCTAGGGAGCCTGCATCTGCAAATATGGACTAAGTCCCATCCCCTTCGTAAACCATGGCTGACGGACTGTAGTCAGTCAGAGATGGTGAATGAAGTGGGTAATTTAGATGCAAATGAGGATGTTTCACAGTTATCTGACCCGTTGCCAAACAGTGGTTTATGCTACATGCAAGGTAGTTACACATATAACACTATTCACTGAAAATGATCATTCATCACGCCACCACGTTCAGTATCTACCTTTGTCCTCTCCACTGTCTCGATGGGTTTATGAACACGTGACTCCAGAGCACCAACACAAACAAGAGCTCGTCATCGCTCGCCTCTTCTCCTACAATCACCTTATCTCGACTACCCCCTACGCGCACTTCAGCACTTCTCATAAAAACGACCTATTACCTCTGTGTAGGGGCTGCCTAAGTGTCTTTTTTTTATATATATATATTGTCCTGAGGTGTACATTCTCCATGTAACATAACAATACACCTATGTCTCAAACAAAGCATACTGCGCCCCCACGTCCCCACACATCTATTCTGTTCGCCAACACTTTCATACACCGCCACCTGGCGAAAGGTACCAAACTCTCTTTTAGTCATCATCCAGTTAGTATCACTATAGGCTGTGTTTTAAACCAGAGTGATAACACATCACTTACACAAGCTACAAGAAAACAGACGGGACAAAATTCACCAAGGAAACTGAACAACACTTCATTTCATAAATGACAGACCCAACACTAACACCGACAGACACATTAAGATATTTAATAATATCATACTTAACGCAAACACCACATGCACGAGACAACAGGACACACCACAACTTAGTATTCACATCAGAGATACCGGTACCTCCCCACATAATACAACACACACACACACACACACACACACACACACACACACACACACACACACACACACACACACACACACACACACACACACACACTACACCATCACAAGACTCCCTAAAGAAAGTAACAAATTGCATTTCAAATCATAATAAAGAAAACAGAAATGAAGGCCTTTGTAATAACATTGTCACTCCATAGATCCCTCTCGGCTTCACACAACAGTCAACAATTGCCAAGTCATAAACAAGTACCTCCAAGACCCATACAGACATTAACTCCAACACTCAGCTCATCCCCTAATACAAAGATCAAACAAATGTACTAGTAAATTACTGTGTTAGCCTAAATTACCTTACGACAAGACACACCTGAGTCCAAAAAAACAATGTTTTCTCTATAGACAGTCCGTTCCACTGGACCACAATGTTACTCCATTCATTCCAGGCTATACATACAGCACTGTAATGAAAACAAAGATTTCTATAAGCACAGGGCCGGATGACATTACCAACCTACATATAAATTATTTCGGACCACACGACTTTGAGGCCCTGTCAAAGAACTACTCATTCGTAGGCTCCATTGTAGCATTTCCAACATGTAGCATTCCCAACAACTGAAGATATGTAATAATCATTACTAAACTCAAGCGGAATTAAAACTAAGCAAACCCCTCTTAATACAGGCCCATAATCATACTCAGCACACCATAGAAAATAACTGAATTCCTAACAAAGTCACACCTCATATTCCCCTCTTTTTTCACAACATGGCTTTTGAGTACTCCACTCCACCAACACCTTACCAACCACACCCAACATGTATTTGACGCTATCATCTCCACGAGCCTGGACAACAAACTCTGCCTCCAACAGCAGACATTAGTAAAGCTTTTGATGCCATCCCCCGACGCAAAATGATCACCAAAATGTGCATCACAAATACGGAGAATAACACCAAACGCAGGCTTGTCAACTGTCTACCTGGGAGACAAGCAAACGTTATATTCCTCGGAAGGGAGTCTTGAACACGAAATTGCCTAATCGGGATTCTCCAGAGCTTCGTTGTATCTCTTCCACACTTCAGCCTATACCTTCATGATATTGCAAAACAGCAATGTATTTAACACCACAATGACTCACAAATATTGCCTTATTCTCAGGTGAATTAACCATAACACCACACCTCATCAATACAAGCCTTCTTGCTGCAGCAAGACTACCTCAATATATTTATGGCATGAGTCGAGGCAAGGGTAACAAATTGACGGTTGTTCCAGTCAAATCTACCATCACACTCATCACTAGTGACAATCATAAGCACAGGCATACCCATAACAGTTCTCTTAACGATGTACCTGTGCCACGTAGCCCCTCACTTGAGATCCTTGAAATAACATGTGATGCTGGAATCACATTCATGAAACTCATGCAGCACATAAAGAGGTGATGCAGCTCCTAAATTAAAAGCACTTGTGGCGCTCGCAGGGACATATTTTGGGCAACAATAAGAAACACTCTCCCAATTCTTCATACAGTATATTAAAACAGCAGTGTCCTATGATTCCCTTGCATGGCTATCATACTATCTAACACTCAGTACAGAATATCATAGACCAGATAAAATTATACTCTGTGAATCATCACATGATGCGTCAGTACTTCTCCCACAGCTCACTTGTTCTATGAAACTTAACCCCTGCCTGTTACTGAATAAGGTCATCAGCACAAAACCATCTCCAGACCCTCTTTAAGATGGAACATCAGTGTTTGTGAACGATTATTGATATATTGTACATATGATCAAATATAACACGATTAAATGTGAATGTATAATCTACTATATAAAGGGCACTTTCTGTCTGTTTGTCTGTTTGTTCACGAACCACTCCTTCAATTTACGTTTTACCCGGCCTTAACCTACATATCTGGAATCCTTATGACCCAAGGATAGGAAGGTTTTAGGGGGTCAAAATTCAGATCTGGGTCATTTGAGGTCACCGGTGGCGTGTTCACCTTTATGGCCCGGGCAGCGCCAGGTACCCTTGCAGCCCAATTATTGGCATGGAAACTCGCACGACCTTCTGTTCGGACATACGCTATGCGAGATTGACTCCGAGATCATTTGAGGTCACTGGTGATAGTAAACAAATGCACAAATACTGTGCGTTAGTCCCTGAGTGGCATTACGTGAGCAATAAACCCCAGCCATCCCTTGGATATAAAACTTCACCGGCTCAATCCGATTAGAGCACAATAATTACCCACTAACCACCAGGTGCCAAAATTTGGTTATATAGTTACCGCCCAGCGTAGTAAATAGTTTCCTGGTGTACAGGAAACCATTTAGCTTGTCACTCGGTGTAGAGTCACCCATAGGCAGAAGAAAGAGGAAAGAATGAAGGAATGAAAGACAGAAGAGGGAGTGTAAAGTCACCCGTAGGCAGAAGGACGAGGAAAGAATGAAGGAAAGAAAGATAGAAAAAGATGGAAGGAAAGAAGGATGGAGGAGAGGACAGGGCAGACACCCGAGAGGAACATTACATTGAGTGAGTGGATGGTGAGCGCCCCCACCTACCACAATCATATATATATATATATATATATATATATATATATATATGTGTGTGTGTGTGTGTGTGTGTGTGTGTGTATTTATTTATTTATTCCCTAGGTGTAATGCTTACTGTATAGACCTGCCGACTTGACCGCAGCTAATAATCTGCCAGTTGAAACGTTCGCCATAGCTATATTTTTATGTACGGTAAACCATAACAGGGTCCCTGATGACGTCCACTTCTACTCGTACGTGTCGTAGGTCATACTATAGATAACTTCGTTCTTGCATATCATTTTTGGGGACCTTTTCCTTATCCATGAATTGACCATACATCCATTCTAAACATTGAGAATTATGGCATTCATGTTCAGAGCCAGACTGATCACTTAAAAAGCAAATCTACCATTACGACCTCTCAGACAAATTTACTTTAAGATCGAAGTAGGTCATTACCTTAAGGGTCCATACATGTCATGGGTGCAAATACTTTTACATGAAGTTAGCTCCACAGGTTTTATTGTCTGACATACGTTGGTTCAGCTCCTTAGAAACAATATAGGATGGAAAGGATACATTGGAATGTTGAAGGGTGGTGGCCCACGACAGGGTAAATGCACCGTGTGAATATGGACTTTGGAGTCAGGCTTGTGGTTGACGCAGTTGTTTTTATGATATTCAATTATTCACCACATCATAGCATGTGATGAAATGATAATAATGGACGGTATGGAGTGGACTGGTGCTGGGTATTGCCTCTTACGGGGAGAGCTATATGTTGTGAGGCTACAGGGTAGGCCGGTAACGTGCAAGTTTAATATTAGGATTGAAAAACAAGGACAAGGTACTCGAAAAGGAGTTTGTGAGAAAAGTGCATTATTCGAAAGCGGGTATTGTGTAATGGGCGATGTTGATGGTGGGAAGGCGTGAGCCTCAGATTCTTCTTAGGAGTTTGATGTCGTGTATAGAAAAAGAGGGAAGAGGTTGTCGTAAAGCAGTAGGTAGGATGGGCTACGCTGGTGAGGAGTAGTTGGATGGCACTGGGCTAGTAGGCTACACGCTATGACAAGGGGAGGTGCGAAATGTTTGGTTGTCAACGTGACGATCGTATTTCAACACTTCTTTTAAACCACAAGAACAAGGAGAACAAGAGCAACATCAACAAACAAATAATTGCCTTATGTCTTGATGCAAGTAATAACTGTAGATATACGAGTAATTCTTGGGTTTGCCTATGCCTGTGCGATCTAACAAGAGGGAGGGTAGAGGTATTTGCAAGATCATATGATCTGACGGTCACATATGGAAAGTTGAGAGCGTTAAATGTAGAGAACCTACATTCCACGTTACAGAGCGCAGTCATCATAAAGGCAGAGACACAAAGCATAATTTAACTGCATTATGAGTTCCACAAAATGCCTCATAGAAACTGAGGGGCTGTCTACACATTCGAGATCTCTGCCTCTCGAATGCGATCGTCAGCTTTAAGAATACGGCCATTAGCCTCTTGCCCTTACTACCACCTCCTGAATTTCTTAATTAGTTCGCCGCTTTAAGTTGCATTAAACTCTAGCTATTACGGTAAATGAGACGGCATATCTGGTTGGCCCTCGGAAACTGCACTCTTGTTTTTGCCTCATTTTTCTTGATACTGCAATGTAAAAACAATAAAAACCGTCATTATACACAAACGCCCGAGCGCACACCTGGATGTTCAAAAGTGATTTTTTTTTTTTTTTTTTTTTTGCCAGTCGACCTTTGGGGCCGAAGTCCTTTGTCATTATGGCAAATAGGTATAAATACACACACACACACACACACACACACACACACACACACACACAAACACACACGTATATATATATATATATATATATATATATATATATATATATATATATATATATATATATATATATATATATATATATATATTATTACATACGTAAACACAGACACATACATAAACACATACAGTACATCGTTTCTATTTATTTCGTTTCATTTTTGAAGGCTGCAACATGCTTCCATGCATTAGCCTTGGTATGGCGGCTCTCCATGCTGCTCGATCTCTGGCAGCCTCCGTATTCAGTCTCATATCCCTGAGATCACCCTCAGTGACCTCGTCCCAGGTCTTTTTCGGTCTACCTCTCGAAGCCCTACCCCCAGTGTTAACATTTCTCACCTTCTGCACCCAAGTATCATCCCCCATCCTCTCCACATGCGCAAACCATCTCAATCTACCTCTCCTTATCACAAAACCAGCACACTCCAGTTCCATCCTACCTCCCAAATCTTCCATCGTGAATCTAGCCCCTCCAGGTCTCTCTCTTAGGGACACACTGCACATCCACCTAATCATTGTCATTTCTGTACGTTTGAGCCTCCGAATATCCTCTTCCTTTACCGACCAGGTTTCACTGCCAAACAATATTACACTCCTAACACATGCCGCATACAAGATATCTTAGCGTACAGCCACACCGGATGCGACGAGCCTGGAGGTAGCGTCGAACGATGAGCAGCGAGGTGAGCGTCAATGCAATGCCTGTCCACACAGGAAGCGGTAACATCAAGCACGACAGATAGTGAGAAGCTGTTCATCGGTGCAGACATGTCATTGTCCAAGCTATCAAGCCTAAGGATCTCAGTAGGCAGTATGTGACATTCTGGAACATCGCAAAGCAACGAGCATAGAGGGTGAGTGGAGCGACAAACCTCCACGCTCATTCAGTGTGGCCACCCACATAGGATTTAGTGAGTTTTATCATGTCACCTTATCCCTCCCCACTTGTCGCATCCAATGCGGCCGTGCCCTTAATGTACGGCCACATCTGAGGCGACGAGCGGGGAGACTTGAGTAGGGAGGGATGAGGCAACACGATAAATCTCATTACATCCTATGAGGGTGGCCACACTCAATGAGAGGGATGGTTTGTCACTCCGCCCACCCTCTATGCTCATCGCTATGCAATGCAGCGCGTTTCAAAATGTCACACACTGCCTAGCAACATCCCCAGGCATGTCTGGACTGATAAACATCTTCTGACTCTCCGTCGCGAACGAGGCTGCCACTTCCTATTTGGACTGGCATCTCGTTGACGCTCACTTCGCTGCTCATCGCTCAACGCCTCCTTCACACTCGTTGCGTGCAGTGTGGTCATACCCTTACCCCAGAGGGAGAGCCCTCTCAATGTCAAGAGATGCAACAACTCTCTGAACTTATTCCAACCACTCCTCACTCTAGCCACTGAGGTAGCTGCAGCCCAATCTCCAGCACATAACATGTCTCCCAGATAACAGAATTCTTCCACACACTCAAGAGACTCACCAGCAAGTTCTAACCTTTCATGCCTGACAATGTCCACATGCTCACCCTGCACACATGAAATCAGCATTATCTCGCAGTCTACCTCTGATACAACTACATCTCTTATGTACCCACTTATCACAAACACTGCACAAGATGGAATTACTTCGCACCCCCTTATGGCAAATCGCACTTTCCACTTTCCCTTTTCCCTGACCAGCCCTAGACACCGCCACTTTTGTTTTATCTGCAGTTACTCTTAAGCCTTTGTGCCCACGTCCTAAATCCTTCCTCTGTCTCCCTTTCATTCTGTGCAATCAACACAAAGTCATCAGCAAATAACATCTCCCACGAGAGTCCATTCCTCAGGTCATGTGAGAAGGCTTCACGCACCATGATAAACAACAAAGGGCACAAGACTGACTCCTGATGCACACCAGCATTCAGGGAAAACTCACCACTCAGATCTCCATTGACCCATACCCGGTTGCAAGCACCTACACACATGGCCATAACCTCCCTAACCAGTCACTCCTCGATCTCGAGCTTTCTCATTCCCCACTTCACTACCTCTCTAGGGACTCTGTTTATGGGCTTCTTCGAATCATCAAAAATAAGTACAGTTCCCTTTTCTTTCTTATATATTTTTCCTGAAGTTGTCGAACAGTGAATAAGGCATCAACGGTCCTTTTGAATGACAAATCCAAACTGCACCTCATCAGTATTCACTGTTTCTCAAATCATACCTTTTCCAAATCTCTCCATTACCTTCATTACCTCGTCCAAAAGCCTTATGCTTCTATAATTTCCTCTTTCCAGGGCATCATCCTTGCCCTTGTACACATTTACAATTACACTATTCAGCCAGTCATCTGGGACAAAACACTCATATATACATAATCGAATTTATTAAGTCAGTGACCAACCCCACTCCTATATCTCGTAAGACTTTCAACACATCAACAATCAGCCCAGACACACCAGCTGTCTTCCCTACTTGCATCCTGCCTATTTGCTATGCACACAGTAGCAGTGCCAATCAAAGACCATGGGCCGGACACTGGATCAGCTGGCTCCAAACCTTCCTTGTCCCAGTCAAACTCCTTATTCAGCAATCAATTGTATTGCCATCTCCATGCGTCACTAATATCCCAACTGTTCATTACTACTTTTCCTTCATCATTGTTCACACACTGCTCACCTGTGATATCCCTGTTTTCCCTCTTCATCTAACTAGTCATCTTTAATAACATATTCTTCCTTTCCACACTATTTAGGTTATCAAGTAAAAGTCTCTGTGACTCAGTGACTCAGACATTGCCAAGTAAACGTCATTTCTAGTCATATGTTTGGCAGCCAAGCATTCCTCTTTGTTACCACACTTTTTCCATTACCGGAATTTCCTTGTGTTCTCCTTAACTGCAGCGTCTGCTTCATCCCGTCGCCAAGTTACTTTATGTCTTGGGGGGGAATTTGTTCATCCACACACTGAATCAGTAATTCTCAAGAGGTTGTTCTTGAGGGCTCTTTAATGTTCATTAACTCAGAAAGGACATTTTCTGACAGAATAAAATATTTCTGTCGTTTCCTAGAACGAAATAAAAACTACGTTATCACCACTTAAAGGTGTCCTTAAACGAGTCCCTAATCACCACGATACCTAAGGTCACCATGATAAAATCAACACCCAGCCTTTTACACCACTGCTGCTGCGCCAGACATCATAAAACCAGTAAAGTGCGCTCTGTGAGAGCGGACGAGCGAACAAGTGTTTGTACATATGCCTGTCATCAAAATTTAATCTTGGAGTAAACTTTCAGCATTTCTGGTGAGGTAATTGAACAATAACAGAAGAATACTTGAACTAAAACATATTTTTTCACTATTTCTCCTCCCCCTCCCCAACACACATGCGCACGCGTGATCAGCTATGAAAGTGATAAACAAGTCATACCTCGCATGTGCCACTTTCTTAATACTTTATATCGATTTCATAGTGGAGCGTGTCAATTGAAGCCCTCGGTACATTCCCTTGGAAAGCTGGGATTTTCAAGGGGTTTCTTTGGCCGGATTAGTAGCTGGAAGACCCCCCCCCCAAAGAGGGAATCACACCAGCCGCGAGCCGATACATATTTAGCACGGCTCGGAATATGACCTTGGCCTAGACCTACTTTCACCAATTTAGATCCCGTATATTTTAATCCCTACTACACACCTGTTAAATTTTGTGATGATATCTTGAGCGGTTGCGAAGTTATCGTGCTAACACACACACACACACACACACACACACACACACACACACACTGACACACACAGACACACACACACACACACACACACACACTGAAAACTATACTTGTACGAGATTTTCATCACTACTACACACTTGAAATTTTTTTTGATAATATCTTGAGCGGTTGCGAAGTTATCGTGGTAACAGACCTATGGACCTTGGCCTACTTTCATTAATTTTGAATTCGAGATTTTTTTTTCCCTACTACACACCTGTAAAAAAAATTTTGTGATGATATCTTTCACGGTTGGGAAATTATCGTGCTGACAGACAGACAGACAGACAAATTGAAAACAATGCCAGCTTCGCTATGGCAGCTGGGAAATTTATAGCTAAAAACTAAATTTATTCAATGTATCTACTACCTGCTCAAAAAAATCTCTTCTCTATCTTACAAAATAGAAAAGTATTTAACCTCTGAAAACCATCGCGGTCGGGCCGTGCCGTGTCGGGCCTGACCGGGTTGTGTCGGGCCACTCATTTCTCAACATCGCTTTGCACGCTTGTTCACTTCGCTTGCTGCGCTTCCTCGCTGATAATAAACACTCCGGTGCTGGTGTGTGACCAAACCACAAGAGGATCAAATAGATATTAGGAAGCTATTAACTACAAAAATTTTTTCTTGAATTTATTCGTTAAACTACCCGGTGTAAACTGTAGGACACTCTCCGTAGGCAGGAAATGTCCATTATGTAAATACATATGTTCAGATACACAGTCAGTATACAGTAGAGTAAGGATGTGCGGTCAACAAAAAAATCGTCACACATGGGATCAGTGAAATTTATCTGTGCGATGATTATACGCGTTTTTCAGTGCCTCTGGCAAGTTTGATTATTTTAAAATTGAAGCTAATGTGTTACTACAGTACTTCAATGAGCAACAGTGTGTTAAAATATATGGGATTTCTGAAACATGACTGACCGAATGGTATTTGTTAAAATACTTCCTCTATTTCAAAACGTAAGAACATATGGCAGCAACCATACACTATATTTTTTATACTTGTACAGGCTGGATGAAAGCTCCTGTCAGACGGGGGATATGTCACAGTATTGATGGTGGTGGGAAAGTGTGTACAGTTCAGAAAAAAAAGGTTGTTAACCCACGCGGAAACCTCCTTTCATAATTACATCACGAATATTAAAGCAATGTTCCCGGCAAAGTTGAAAGTGGTTCAAGACTATAACTTTATGAGTTGGTGAAAGTAGTTTTATAGGGAACAGCCACCTAAAACTTTAACCATTTCAGTGCGTTATCTCTCCCTCCCTCCCTCCCTCCCTCCCCCCCCCTCTCTCACACACACACACACACACACACACACACACACACACACATACACCAAACATACTGTTCAGCTTAAGAAGGCCTCAAGTGTTGACGGATTAGAAATTATGTCCATGAATGCTTTCATTGCTAGATATGTCCTCTTAACTGTCGAATTATTTTTTCAAGTTTTAGGGAGCGTTGCAGAGACTTCTTGAAGTGTTGGGGTAAAAACTAAATAAACATATATGTATGTCAGAAAACACGAAAAGAAATAAGTGTTGTGCAGGATGGGTCCAGTGGTTCCCATCTCCATGTGCATTTGGTAACATTACTTGCCGTGGATAAAGTACAAAAGCAGTGCTACCAACGTGTATATAACCAATGGGCATATTGCAAAGTTCAATGTTTGTGGTGCAAGAGTTTTTTTTTTTTTTTTTCTGTATGAAATATGCATCGACTATTTGTTTGATCGAGTATACGTCTTCTGTGGGAGAATATAACTGATATTTTTTAAGTTCTGTCCTGCATTACGCATGAGAAGTATATGCAGCTTTACCAGTCTATTGACGAAATACATAACTCGGCCAGAGAGTTGGTTATTTGATAAATGGCATCATTCCTGGGTTTCCGAGACGGAGCCAAAATTATCTGTAAAGTGAATCGAACACTACTCTGGTGTAAGTGATTACGAAGTTAATGTAACAGAACTGAAATAAGTTACATTACAATCTATATCCCAATATTATCTCACTGTAACACCAGGATTTGAACTTCTAGTATTATCATAATCGTCTCACTATGATCGTCCAGCCACACGTCGCTTCAATGACTGTTTCTCTAGTTACCCCATACCTGGTGCTGTACAGGTAGCGGGATGCTTTAATGCGATGGCACTCATATAAATGGGTGGCAAAACTGTCCGGCTATGCAAATGTCTTAACCTCCGATCGGACAATGGAGGACTGTGAGAAAAGGTCTACTTCAGCCTGCAATTCACTGGGTTCACATGATGAGCCAGGAGTCAACAATATTTACGGTACTTGTCTACGTGTATAGGTATATAGGTTTTGTGATACCATGCCATGGGTACAAAGGCAACAGGAACACAGCCATTGGCTAGCTGAATGTTGGTGGTGGTACATACAGTGCGGTCTAACCCGTTTTTTGTCCTACCGGTGTAGCAATTGTGTACGGTAAGTCCTGTTTGGTCTGCGATCTCCTCCAGGCCTGAGTGGATGGTCTGGCTGGTCTTCACATATCAACTACAGTATAATCAAGTGGAGGCTTGGACTGGTTCTCATAAACATTGGTGTTTTTAACCTGAATAAAATTAAACGATATAAGGGAGTGGCGAGAGCGCCGGTGTTGAGGCAGTTCAGCCTCTATTCTGGGAATGTAATTAACTGTTACTTTTTTTCAGCGGAGGTAGCATTCGATATTTGCTGGGTTAACTAGTTTGTAAATGAAGCATGGTTTAGACTCCAGAGGGAAAACGGAAATATCATTTTTATCATTTGTACCTCTTAGTCTCCCTCTTCAATTAATGAATGGACAGTTACATTATGGGAGATTTAACTGAGTAAAATTTACTATTGGCGCAACAAATCAACAAGTGCCTATTTTTTATACTAATTTTGCACCTGATGTCTCTAAAACTTTCTACGCTTGGGAGTTTTCTGTGCACCGCTCTTCGCCTACGGAGTTGTCAGTGTGCCAAGCTCCAGCAACTGGCTCAGTCAATATACGTACCCCCCACCCGCATCACCTGTCAGGTCAAAGTCTGTCTACCGCCCTTCATTTACAGGTTCGTAGTTAGCGTCAGGCCTATTTCCTGTCAGCTAAACACTCATCAGACTGCCCTATGCCTACCAGCTTGTTTCATTCATTACGCCCGTATTCTACAGGCTGGTAGTCAGTGTACTGCATTTCGCTCTCTGATAAGTGTGCAGCCTACCGCCCCTCACCTACCAGATTGTATACGATCTTTGCTTAGCGTCTCGTCTTCACGAAAGTCAGTAGTCAAAACAACTGAATTCCCTCATTAAAAGCGTTTTGACTATGCGCTGGTGGTTCATTTACCGGCAACCTTGAGAAAGAACGAATAGGATGGTTCACAAACTCCCGAAATTTGCCAGTCTTCATCCGATAACTTATTTGAAAAAAACGCGGTCAATTAAACCATTATTTGGTGTTTCCTTTATCACTGTGAATAAACTTGATTTTTTTTTTTTTTTTTTTTTTTTTTTAATAGTCAAATTGTCCCTTTCAAAAATCCTGCACACGGCCGTGGAGGTGGAGCTCGCTGACACGCAAAGAGAGAGAGAGAGAGAGAGAGAGAGAGAGAGAGAGATGGATTATGGGAGACTGATAATCATTATATACAATGGGAAGTACAGACAGTTGAAATAAGGGCGCTGGTGGCTTAATGAACTTCTCAGTGTACTTGTGTCACTGATTCAGTGCACACACTATACAAAACATAGTTGAGTGGCAGATCAGTAAAGCTACAACTGATCTAGACACATTGTTGTAAAGCTTATGAAGTGATACGAAAACATTATTATGTTATTTATGTGACTTTTCTTAAAATTATGGTAACCTTAAAAGTGTGACGTAGGTGACTCTTCTAAGAATTATGAAAACATTTTAGGCGTTATCCATGTGATTTTTTTTTTTCTAAAAATGCACCACCACACTGAAAAAAAAAAAAAAAACACGATTATTTCCTTTCTTCTCCTTCCAGACACTTTGCCATTCTTTGATCACCATCCAGCAGTCGGCTGAATGAGTTACCTCCCCTCTCTCCACTTCCCTTTATCACTCATTATCAGTTTATTCCTTCTCAGCCTGCTTGAACATCATTAATTTTCTGTCATCGTGTATTTCTGATCAGCTAGTCAGGTCAGGTGCGGGTAAGGGGATGGGTCTGTTATGATGTGGCAGGGGTAAACCAGTTCTGCTGTCGGGCCCTGCTGCTGATGTCACTGATTGCATTGCCCAGTTGACCCTTGTGCGGTGTGGTGCGGTGAGGATCTGTCCGTTCTCCCCTTTGGGGCTAAGATGCAAATGAATGTGTTTGAATGGATGAGTAAATGGAGAGTGAGTCGTCCTGTCTCGGCTACCTCCCTTTCCTTGGGGGAAGCAGCCTAGGTATATAGATAGATAGATAGTGTATTTCTTATTACGAGTACCAAGAATTAACCTCTTGTAGTGAGTGAGGTTTGAACAAGAGAATGGTGGATGTAAAGCAACAAACGAGGCAGACGATGATCCAAGTTATCAGTTCCAGTCGTGTCTGGCAAGGGTAGTCTTGAAAACATTATGCCCGGGTAGGGGCAGCAACAATACCACCCTCTTCTCCACCGCGCGGTGTAAAAAATAATAAAGGGGGCAAGAAAACATACGAACTGCGAATCCACATTCCTTGTATTAGCTGAGTGTTTTGGAGACGCAAAGCACATAACTGCACTTTGCTTTAGATAGCCTCGCGCCTCCTGTAGCACGAAATGTCAGATTGTACCAAGTCGGACATTCCTCTGTGATTCATGTATGCCAAGACAAGAGCCAGTATCTGTGTTTACAAGGGAACATGAGCTAAAAAGATAATGATAAAAGTAATATTTTCTTGGACCATAATATGCATTTTACATCTCATGTAATGTACTCATACACACAATTGCATAGAAAAATATAGTAACACATGTACTGTAGGGTTTTCTTATTCTAATAACTGGAGCACTCCTTATAGAAGATTACACTCGAAAAAACAAAGTATATCTGGACAGGATATTACCACGAGTACACAGGATTTTAGTAATTTTTAAAGACACCCTTGCCTTCGGTGATCTTTTTAACAAATAGTATATAATACTTTAAATCCAAACTGTAATATTTTACAGTTCGCTGTTGACAGCTCACATAACTCATGCCGCATGCAATCTGTGATGAATAAATGACCAAACTCTCCCTCTCTTTGTCTCAGCGAACCATTCACATAATCATTATCCTAGAGCTTAGCTATGGCCCCAAATAATTATTGTATTAGTAGAAGGTAAGAGAATTTTACGCAACCCAGTGCGTCAGACGTAAGACAAACACAGGTCGAGTACTCATTAAGTCCATATTAGAACCCTTGAGAGGTGATTTAACTTGTCCCAAGGCTATGATAACATATTCAATTGTTGGGTGTGATGCGAGGTACTTGGAAATGCCATTAGGGGAAATTACCAGAAATAATTCAGAGACGGCGGGACGGGGACAGACTTTTTTCTTTTTTCTAACTCGTCTTGGGAGTCACAAATGAAGAGAATCCTTATCCACTCACGAATCTAGTATGGGAAAATCACAGCTATTGATAGAATTTATTTCTATGTCAGTAACAGGGAGATCCCAGGTCGTTTGCAACAAACAGCTGTTTTCTCATACAACTGTCATGCAAGTCGCTCCATTTCTGTCTGCAGTGACACAATTTCTTCGATAGGAGAAAAGAATAATGAAACCAGTTGGTTTATTATTGTGTTCATGGGGTCAGGTGGTATTATAAACATTGTGAGTTTCTGTAGGTGGGTCAAGGGAATTCATATGCATCTATTAGGGAAACTTTGTTGTTTTCAGTTTTAGGGATAAAGTATTAATTGCCATCAGCCACCAAATTATACCTGGTCAGTAATTATACGTTTGGTCTGCCATAACGTCTGGTGTATGCATCACTAAATTTGGATTCTGTGTCAGCTGTCTCGCGTGCAACAAAGTTGTACTTTGTCTACCACGAAAACTATGCTGTCTGCTATGAAACTGTGCTCTGTCAGCCATCAAACTTGTGCTCCGGCTTCCACAAAACTTATGCCTTGTCTGCCATCTATCATGATCTCTGTTTGTCACCAAAAATGTGCCTTCTTTCAACCCCCAATTTTGCTGTCTACCAACAAGCCTGAGCTGTCTGCTAACAAACTTGTGTCTTGTCAATCAACCGACATAGTCATGTTTACCACCAAACTTGTGCCTTTTCCGCCACCAAGCCTGTGCTCTGTCTCGCATTAAACATCCACACAGCCACAAAATATGTGTTGCCTTCCACCAATGTATTATTGTCTACTCTAGACATTAGTTTTGTTTACTATTATTGTCCTCCATTATCCGCCGAAACTGACCTCACTCCCTTAACAAACTCGAACTCCTCACACCTGACAGACAAAAAGAAACACAGACGTCACATAACACCACATTTTCTTCCCCTTGAAGTCAATTCCTTTGCCAGGCTTTAACTTTGCTGTATATGACAGAAACTGTGCATTATATTAAAACAGCAAAGTAAAAATAATTTTCATAACAGAATCCGTCGCTGCATGGATAAATTATTATTATAATCGAGCGGATGTTATCCTAGGTCAAAATATATTCCTTGTCAAACAACAGATTTTGAATCCGGGAATGGAAAGAAGCTTTGTGGATTTAGCACATGAGTACTTACCCAGTACACCAAAGTATAGGCAGAACACAATGACAGAAGCAGGACACAGATGGGATATGAAACACGGCATTTGCAAACATGAAAGCTTTGGTTTCACCCTGTTTAAGAGAATTTATGTGATACGTATAATGAACAATAATGGAGGAACATAACCCAAGACTGAATGCACGAGTTAAAACTGCTTTGAATGTTAATGAGCGATTCCTTCATAAACTTTGTAGCTGGATAAAAATAAATTAATTAGATGTGGTTAATCATATTTACTGAAATGGAAGCAGACTTTCGAAGGTTTGAGTGATGTGTGAATTACTGTGTGGTTCATAATACTGTGCATGCTGTTGTAAAGTTTTACTTTTGTGCTTTATCTTGTTTGCTCCTGGATCATTCCTTCTACGTAATCTCTTAGGTGTAGATATAGGTTACGATATAGATAATGTACAGGATGTGGGTTGAGATAGTGGAAAGAAAACCAGTATCACTGATATGGAATGAGAAGTTGGTGGGATGAGACAGGTCTACTGTGCATCTGAGCACCAGCCGCAGTAATGTAAGTCCTTAGAGTGATGTCCAGGGATGGTAAAATGAGTTGCACTGAATATCTGCCACTGTACTTTTCTGCAGTGTGAATTTCCGCCACTCTTAGAGAATCCAATGAGGTGTCGGGGATGTGACTGAGGAGATAAAAGCACGCTAAAAATTACTCTTGTATAACTGATGAAATAAGCATAGCAAAGAATATATATAAATAAACAGACGTCTAGCGAGTAAGAAACTGATATTGCCTATGGTTGTACTGATCTGTTACACTGGCTTGGTCTTATTCGTACGGGGTCCCCAACATTTTTCAAGCTATGTTCTTTTTCTTTAGGACAGTGGTTGTCAGTAGCTGCAGGCAAGGCAACAATCAAACCTGTTGTGGGAGTGTCATGTGGTGTGACAGGGGCAGTTGGGCTGGCTGTGGCCAGATGTTAACGACAGGAATGACAGTATGGTGTGTATGAGGAAAGCTGCAATGGCTCTAATGTGGTAAGGTAGCTCGCTGGAGAGTGAAAAGAGGCCGAGGCCGTTGATGGTTTGACCTTATTTCACTAGCGTGTAGGAATTTGGTGGCAATGAACCCTACTTAGGCAGGGCACTTAATTATACTGTATTATCATCTCTAAGGATTCATCGCCAAAAGTAGCATGACAGTTTAATAAGTAATATCCTTGCTGCAATGGCCCACTTGTCTCTTACTTCTTGCTATCGCCATACTGTTTTATTTTGCTTGCATTACACTGCTCTGAGTCACCATTAATATGTATCCGTGCTACCAGCAAACGATATTATTCAGATTCGGGAGAATCCATGTACACCAAAGGAAGTAACGACCAAGTAGTAGTAGGGGTAGGCAGCCCCGCCCAGGGAAGTACTACCGCCAAGGTAACGGGAGACTCAGGGAATAGCCTGGATTCCATATTCTCTCCTAGGCCTTGGTAGCTGGTTACACATCTTTCTGCCTCAAACATCAGAGGGCATCAGGCTGCCCTCTTTACACAACACACACATCCACATTATACCACATTGCCTTAAACCAGCAATCCTCTCTCCAGAAAACACCAATCTTGTCATTACATATCATACACATTCCACAACACATCTCTGCTCTCCCCCCCCATAATAAGAACCATGGCCACTGCTATACTGAGAATTAGTGCGGTCGTTTCTCGGGTGACCACCACCGGCAGGGCTGGGTCGTTTGCACTGGGCCCTCCCGGTCGTCATCAAGCGACTGTGCCACCTCCAGTGTTGTGGCGCCCTAAATCTGCTCGTCAGTGCAGTAAAATTTTTTTTGCAGTATTAGGGGACTTCACTCCAACATCAACTCAGTTCAAAATTTCCTCCAGTTTGAATCCCCTGAGCTGCTATTTTTGTAGAGACACAAATAAGCTCCACCTCTGATTTAGTTAGATTTAATTTTCCTGGTTAAATCTTGATTCAAAATTTCAGATCCAAAGGAGGCGTATGTTGCCTTGCTAATCAGAAATTGCCCTGGAGGAGATTACTAAATTTAATTGTCCTTATTTCAACTATTCCATACACAAATTAAATTCTTTTGGTAAAATTAAGTATTTCTGTTGTGTTTATCGTTCCCCTAATGCCCCTCCAGAGCCGAGTTTATTTGTCTCTCTGTCTTCACAACTAAGTGTCCACAGCATTAATACTGCTTCAGAAATTACTATTCTGGGTGATTTTAATGTCCATAATGTTGAATGGCTCACTTATTCAGCCAGAACTGATGACTCTGGTCTTGAATGTGAGCTATTTGCAGACTCATTTAATCTCACTCAGTTAGTCAGTCAACCCACCCGTGTACCAGACAACCCCGATCAAAATCCCCACCTATTGGACTTGTTTTTAACAACCAATTCAGATAATTATAGTGTCGAAGTGAAGTCCCCCCTCGGATCCTCGGATCATTGTCTGATTCAAGCCACCAGTTTCACACCTACCACACCCTCCTGCTCTGAACCTGTCGTGATAACTAAATGGCACTACGACAGGGCTGACTGGGAGGGACTCCATAATTTTTTCATGGATGTTTCTTGGACCTCCTTTTTCTCCCAAGATGTAAAGTCCACATTGGGCCACATACAGGATTTCATTAAAGTCAGCATGGAAACATTCATTCCCCATCATAGTTACAGAATAAGATGTAATTCTCCTAAATGGTTTGATCACAATTGTGCTAGTGTAACAGAACATAAAACAATAGCCTATAACACTTACACAAGAACCAAAACCAAAGAAGCCTTTAGCTATTATAGAAATATCAGAAACGATGCTAAAACTATCATCAATCTTTCTAAATCAAACTTTCTGCATAGACAGGCTAACAAACTACTAAACAACCCAAATGATAACAAAATATTCTGGTCAACCCTTAATTCATTCAAAACTAACTTCACTACCACCTCTTCCATTCCACCGTTACAGTCCCCCAATGGAAATCTAGTGAGTGACCCACGTGGAAAAGCCAAACTTCTTGTTGACATTATTTCAACAAACTCAACCCTAAATACAGAAAATTACAATATTCCTGTACTTGATTTTGATTCCCCTCAAATACCTCTTTCATGATTCATGCCAGATACGTACAAGCTGTATTACAGAACCTCTCAACAGACAAAGCTACTGGTCCAGTTGAAATGCCTTCAATAGTACTTATAAATTGCTCCTCAATGTTGGCTCCTGTATTGGCAAAATTTTTCCGCTTATGCATCCGTACCTCAAGTTTTCCAGTCTCTTGGAAAGAAGCAAATATCCATCCTGTTCCTAAAAAGGGGGCAACTTCTGACCCATCAAACTATAGACCAATTGCAGTAACTTCCATTCTCGATGCTAATTAACAAACACATAATCAAGCATCTACAAATCAATAAATTAATCAGTGATCGGCAGTATAGATTTAGACAAGATCGTTCAACTGTAGACATTCTTTGCCTTCTTACCCATCAGATTAACGAAACAATTGACCAACATGGTGAAATACACACAATAGCACTTGATATTTCAAAAGCATTTGACAGAGTATGGCACCGGGCCTTATTGTCTAAGACGTCACACTATGGCCTTGCATCACTGGTTCTTCTAATTTCTTCTTACCTTCATAATAGAAAAATACTGGTCATGGTAGATAGAATTTATTCTCAGTTTCATTCCGTAAATGCTGGCGTACCTCAGGGATCAGTTTTGGCGCCAGCCCTCATTCTCATTCATATAATGACCTCCTATCTGTCACGCACAACCCAATACACTCTTATGCTGATGACTCGACCCTTCATATTTCTTTCACATTTAGTACCTCCTTTACACAATTTGATATTATAAATTCCCAAATAATCACAGCAATTTCTCTGAACAAGGACCTTTCTAAAATTAATCAATGGGGACAAACAAATCTGGTCTCATCTAATGCTCAGAAAACTAAATACATTATTTCTCCAACAGAAAGAAATCCCTCAGACTCTCACATAATTTTAAATGATGTCAGTATTCCCATATCCACTACAATTGATGTCCTAGGTGTTACTCTAAACCTCAACCTAAGCTGGACAGCTTATGTTAAATCCCTTGCTAAAAATGCTTCTAAAAAACTGGGACTTATGTACAGAGTTCGTGAGTTCTTCACTGACGAGCAGATGGCCACAATATACTAAAGTCATGTGCGTTCTCAGATCGAATACTGTTCACCACTGTGGAGTGGATGTGGAGCAGTTGGATTGAGGCAGTTGGACAAAATTCAAAATAAAGCCATTAGATTAATCAATAATCCTGCCATCACGCAAGACCTTCCTCCATTATCAGTACGTAGAGATGTTGCTTCTTTAGCGTTATTTTATAGATATTTTTACCGTAAGTGTTCTGACTAACTGGCTTCAATTGTTCCTCCCCTTCACATTTTCTCCCGAACTACTCGGGCAGCTGGGAGCGCCCATGAATTCACACTCTCTTCCCCGCAATGCAGAACCTCTTCTTATCAAAATTCATTTATCCCCAGAACTACTATTCTCTGGAATTCACTTCCTGGGGGTTGTTTCCCACAAACATTTAATCCACTTCAATTCAAATCAAGTTGTTATAAATATTTTATGAATGGAGGATGCCTTTAGGCACATGGACTTATATTTTTCCCTTTGTTCTTCCCTCCTCCATTGATTATCTATTAAAAAAAAAAAAAAAGTAAAACAGATAATCTCAGAACAATATACAGTTTATATATACGGTACTGTACAGAAATACAAGGGTTAGCAGGCTATGAACAAGTGAACATCAGTTCAGAAGCAAGTTCATGTGGAGACTATCTATATACAACTGTGACTAGAAATTCGCCGATATTTCTATGACGATCGTGGCAATGGAAGCTGGCTTTTCTATGCTTGTGAAGTAGCAAAATAAAGCACACACACACACACACACACACACACACACACACACACACACACACAAAATCGGGAGGAATAAGGTGTCAACAATATATTTCTGGCGATCTCGCCCGACGCGAAGACGAGAAAATTGCCAGAAGTCGCGACAGGTGAAAATGTCAGTCTGTTCATTTCTTTCACGAGAACAGTAATAGATATCGAACTGTTCCTCTTTATATTAGGTCTGGGTAATTCCAGAAACTGATAGAAATAAAAATCTATTGTTCACAACACGACGGCGCGAAGTACTTGGTAATCGCTACACATGAAAATATGCGTTTTTTTTTTTTCGGCATTTTGGTCTTAACTGCTCATTATGGGCTCAATAACGATATGGAAACAAAGTGATACTTGCAAACATTTTGTGATGGAAAGGGTATTGGCCCTGCAAATTTTTGCAGACAAGCACTATAGTCGTGGCACACGACTCTGAGGTTGTCATCATCATATCCTGGCAACCTACCTGTAAACAGTGCGTCCGATTTCGTATCATACTCTACAGAAGTCATATTATTTTACACGAATATATTATATACGAATATTAATATACATGAAAATATTGTACACGAATCACATGCGTCTCATATTATATACAAAATGGGACGCACTGTTGACGGGTAGGTTGCCAGGGACGATAATAAACCGAGTCGTGCGCCGCGACTATAGTCCACATACATATCTATCTATCTATAGATAAAAAGACTTTTTTTTTTTTTCAATGAGTATGATGGCTTATTAAAACGATCATCATAAACTAGTCTCTTCTCAACAGAAATTGATACTTTACTCCACACTTATTAATCCTAACAAGCGATGACCACACTGCAGTGATTAGAAACGATATTTGTTTGGTCTAGTGGCGTGTATTGACCTTTCTGAAGTGGTGTAAGCATATAGAAACATAATAAAAGTGTGCAGCAACGAGTGTATCCAAGTAAGGTTGATGGTGGAATGGGGAGGGAAACACCAAGAATTAAGAATTATGTTTTACCAGACGCGATAGGGAAGCTGGTATTGTTTTCAATGGGCCAGTGCACTGAGTGGTCCTGCTATCTGGTGGGAGTCTGAGGAAGGGCCTGGTTCACAGGCGAAAATCATCTTAACTGCGCATGCGCCGGAGTCTCGTCGCTGACTGGCCCTTGTTTTCTCTCAGCTGGCAGATGTAAACAACAGAATTTTAAGCAATACAGTAGTAGAAACTAACAAAATTTTGCACCTTTTGCTTGTCACAGCATTAGATGGGTAGGCTATTATAATATTATTGTATTGTCTGTCACTCACACACAGCTTTGGAAGCTTGAAAATATATTTCCTTTAGTAATCGACGATTTATAAACGAATTTCATAATTATGTTGCAAATGACAGGTTTGAACTTGAGTTGTCAGATTGGCTTCGAAGTAAATATATATACCGGTATATATATACATTTTTTCTTGGTGACAAAAATTTTCTTAGGCTAAATACCTTATACACGTTTCTCTTAGGCTAGCTTATTCTGCAGGAGCTGGGGCTTGTTTTTCTTATTCTGATTTTAGTGTCTAATCTGCGGTTTTACCCTATAGGCCTATACTGATATATGTTTTTAAGTCATTCTATGATATTTTCTTGTGTATTTGGAAGTTTCCTACAATAGGTTACATAAGGTTAGGTTAGGTTAGTATAAGTGTAATATTTTTATCATTTCTGACAGAAATGAATGTCAGCTTTGAACTAATCACATTATAAAACATTTTAAAAAGATAAAGTAAAGCTTCAAAGTGAGTTGGGTGTAGTTCTGGAAATTTACCCTTTTAGTATTCGATGATTTATGAACGAATTTGATAATCGTGTTGCAAACGACAGGTTTGGACTTGAGTTTCTCTTAGCCTATTCTACAGGAGCTGGGACTTGTTTTTTTATTCTGGTTTTAGTGTCTAATCTGCGGAATATGAGGTTTTACCCTATATACTAATATATTCACACCTACAATAACGACTTGCCTTTGCAGCAGGCTAATTGGGCAGGCCTTGATGCATGGGTAAAGGCATAAGAAGTGGGCATCAATTAGAAATTTCGTTATTAGTGGAAATATGAACATTTCTGATTGTTTTGTAATATGATATTTGTCTTCAGCCCTCAGGCTGCCTCCCCCTGAAGAGGGGAGGGCTTTGAATGGAAGGGCCTGGCCACAGGCGAAACATGCTCCAGCTAAGAGAAAATACGGGCCAATCAGCGACGAGACTCTCTGGCGCATGCGCAGTTTAGATGATTTTCGCCTGCGGCCTGACCCTTCCAAGTCTGTGAACTTCTAACAGATATGGTATATGTTTTGCGGGTGTGAGGGTTACAGCTACCAATATTTGATGTTTTTCAACCCAAAGTCAACTAAAACTGAGTGTTGTTATGTTGAACATCAGGTTTGTGCCAACAAAACTAAGGGTTCAACATTATTCATGCCCTAATAAAGAATTCTTTAACCCTTTAACCGCGGGTATTGTTTTGGTCTGACTGTCCTCTCCCGCGGGGGTTTCAGCCAAATGTAAACAAACCTTTTAACCTTAATAACTCTGCACAGAATAAAGCTAGAGAAAAAAATAAGGTACCATTAGAAAGTACTAACCTTCAGCTTTCCATTGATGTAGGTTTCATGACTTCGTTGACTTTCACAGGACGGGCAGTGCCGTTAGAAGTGAGGGGTATAAAATCACTATTTTTCGCTCACACATCATTACCTTCGCTCATACACCATTACCAAATGCCAACCTCATTCTGATAATAATACTATAAACATATATGAACACTGCACATACGATAAACACCCACTCTGTGTTCACTGAGGCAGGTAAAAGGCACTGTAATTACCTGCATTTCACTGCCACATCAGCGGTGTTGTAATCACTATTTTTCGCTCACACACCATTACCAAATGCCAACCTCATTCTGATAATAATACTATAAACATATATGAACACTGCACATACGATAAACACCCACTCTGTGTTCACTGAGGCAGGTAAAAGGCACTGTAATTGCCTGCACTTCACTGCCACATCAGCGGTGTTGTAATCACTATTTTTCGCTCACACACCATTACCAAATGCCAATCACATTCTGATAATAATACTATAAACATATATGAACACTGCACATACGATAAACACCCACTCTGTGTTCAATGAGACAGGTAAAAGGCACTGTAATTGCCTGCACTTCACTGCCACATCAACATGTGTTGTCACTCACACAGCTGGACAGATACTGATGCGCGCTTGGTCAGGGGTGGGGTGGGGGGCCCAGGGGGTGGGAGGTGGGGCCCCAGGGGAGGGAAGAGGGAGGTGGGGGTCGGCTGGAGTGAAAGAACTTAATAGCTACTCTCCCTTGAAACAATTGGCGCACGGAAAAAACGCGGGGTATTCAAAATATTCACAAACATTCGAGAATGACACCCGCGGTTTGGTCCAGTTTTTGCAACGTTATTCTGGAATGACACCCGCGGTTAAAGGGTTAAGATGGGTTGGGAAAAAAATATTCAAATGTATGTTCTACTCCTTTCTATAAGGTGATTTCTAGGGAAGTATTAAAGAGGGTTTATGTGGAAATATTGTCTTCATGCATGTATAAAGACAGTAAATAATTCGAAGAAGGGTAATAGGAATGCCATTTCTTAAAAACAATGATGAAAGATATGGATAAATTTGCCATGCGACCTTTCCATTCCGTACTCGGCTCTGCCACACGTACGACTGTAAACAAACACTAGACTGGCGAGGTGGGTCGGTGGTGGGATGACTTGGTTGCGTGACATTGACAGTAAGAACAGTTAGCAAAATGAAGAACTTTGTTTGCGCTGTGGCTGACTGCAAAACGAATTCAACTTTCAAAGCAGACCAGCACAAATTCATGAAACAAGTGAAAGGATGGGTCGCGTTTCCATCAAAGAAGGACGCCAAACGTCGTAGGCTGTAGGAGACGCGATGAAAAAGAGGTGTTGAGTGGAGAGCATGTTCTTATATTGCTCCGGCAGTGAATTTTAAAATATGACAAAATTTGTGCATGAAAACATTTTTCATTATAGTTACAATGTTAAAGTCTTACACCACTTATATGGGACGTTTATTGAGTATCAAATTGTATGTAGAAGTTAATTCCGTGTAGATGATGATTCCTTTTTTACGAGCTTGTTTTATTCAAATGCCACTTACACACCAATAGCATGATTGTCAAAGGCATTCGAAAAATTCTGTGATATGAGGAAACTACATGAAAGCGCATAGATAAATTTATCTTTGAAACCCGCAACACATGGTTCTGGGAGAAGTTCACAGACTCCCACCAGATGACAGGACCATTCAGTGCACTGTCTGTGTGTCTGTTAGCATGATACTTCGCTACCTCTCAAGATATCATCACAAAAATTTGCAAATGTGTAGTAGGTATGAAAATTTCCTACAAGTATTGTTTTCAGTTTCAGTCTGCCTGTGTGTCAGTGCGTCTGTTAGCACGATAACTTCGCAACCGCTCAAGATATCATCACAAAATTTTGCAGGTGTGTAGTAACGGAGAAAATCGATCACGAGTTCGAAAATGATGAAAATAACTCAAGGTCTGCGTGTCTGTTACCACGATAGCGTCCCAACTGCTCAAGATGTCATCACAACATTTTACAGGTGTGTAGTAGGGATGAAATTCTCCTATGAGTATTGTTTTCAGTTTGTCTGTCTGTGTGTCAGTGTGTCTGTCAGCATAACAACTTCGCAACCGCTCAAGATATCATCACAAAATTTTACAGGTTTATAGTAGGGATGAAAATCTCGTACGAGGTCGAAACTGGTGAAAGTATGTCAAGGTCAAGGTCATATTCCGAGCCGCTCTAGATATGCATTGTCTTGCGGCTGGTGTGATTCCCCTCCCCCCGTCGCCCCGTTGGGGGGGCTTCTAGTTTTAGCTGTTTCTAACTGTCTAAAAATTTAGAGATATTATCAATCGAAAAGGTACTGTTCAAGCGACAAACAGATATGGTAATTTCCGATTATAATTTCAATATCTTATATGTGAAAATTGGTCTTATTTGTACATTAAGTCGGACAAGTTTATTTTGGAGAAGAAATTATGAAATTCTACTAGAGGTTTATTTTTTATTTATTTTTTTTTTTACCACACTGGATAAACCATTAAAAATCACGAACAAATGAAGCAACTCGTTGTTGTGAATGATTTATACTTTTATTCAGCGTCATTCGGCCTACGTAACATTACCATCATCTACTATTTTGTGATGTGTACTGCAGGGCAAACATCTTACCCAGCATTCTTTTTCCCAACGTAGTGGCTGGTAGATGAACTAGATAAAGATATTAAAACCGAGAGTTGGGAATGTGCTGGCCAGTCTCAAGTGATTCATTCGACCTTTCCACCATAGATCACGCCAAAGCCTCACAGCTGTTCCACCTGTCTTCACACCTCACCTCTTCCCCGCCACATTCTAACCTACCACACATCACTTACCTCTCTTCTTACCTCAAAGCAATATCACTTAACTTCAAACGACTACCACCTCTCATCTCTCCTCATTCTTCACAACTCTCTCTTTTTAAACTCGCAGCAGTCATCTCTCTCCTCACGACTATCATCTGTCATCTCATTTCACCTGCTTCAATTTTTATTTATTTCTCTTCAGCCTCACACCGTACACATATACTCTTTATTTACTGCGATCTTGCATCTCAACCCATTCACCCTTGTTTTTCACTCTTTCATCTATATCATCTTACTTGCCGCCTCACCACCACAACTTGCAACCGCAGCTTATTCAACCTCAGCCACGCCACATCAACTTCCTTTAGTTCCTGAACCAACACCCCAGGTGACCTGAGTGAACGGTGGCGGAGTCCACAGCTTAGTTTTGACTCGGATATGAGAAAACTTTGACACCAGGGTTTGGTCAAAAGTCGTGACTTGCATATGATGTTTTGTTTATTCATAATACCGCCTGTAAGAATTTGAAAGAGATCGTAAGACAAAAAGTCTCACTAAAATATTAATCTATTTGAGGGACGAAAAGTGTGGTGGGAATGTGGAAGAATTATTACATATTACAAGAGATCATTCATTATAGTAATGAGTGGGAAACATAGTAACGATAAAGCAAGGAAAACAGAACAAGGAGACACACAGTATGATTGAGTACACACACACACACACACACACACACACACACACACACACACACACTGCAAATATGAGAGAGATAGATATGACAGTGCATTACTATGGAGGAGAAAAAGGGAAGTTAAAGGCTGATATAAGTCAAGGAATGAAATGAAAGGACAGAAAATAGTTGATGGAAAGGTGTGAGATGTTTGACATGTGGGAAGTAGAATTCGTTAAATCAGTTAACATATGTTTATAGTACTGTACTCATGATTAAATATACTGTATGCTAATCTCTTACTTAATACAGGCTTATGAAACTTCATAATGAATGTAGGCAAATCCATGAATCAATATATTGATTTTATTTCGGTGTTCTCAGATGATGTTAATGAACATGGCAAAACTCGTACCACTGAAAACGTTTAGCAAACATTCATTCAAAGTTCTGGTAATGGATGGGCATTCTTTGCATTCTTTATCTGTGTCACGAGGTTTTTAAAATATCACGGTAATTTTGAAATAAATGCTTAAATATTATTTAAATTGATATTAATATTCAATAATATTAAAGAGCAGGGACAATGATTGTCTTGCTACATCAAGCAAGGATTACTTTACGCTGACTTGCTACGATTCTCTAAGAACGAGAATTTATAAACTTTCTCAACAGTACACAGCAGAGACTAATTACTCACAATTGCTGAATTACTGTACTGTTAGCCTCTGGAGAAAGTTACTTCACCCCTGACAATAAATAACTAATACTAATAATAATAATAATCAGGTCCTTGCTGATGCTTAACTCCTATGGCACAACGGATTTTAAGTTAATACAATAAGACTGGTCTAAGTACCAGTTATGAAAGCAAACGTTTATGCAAGCTAGGAGCTATATGGAAAATAAGCTTAATTTGGAGAAATGAAACAAGATTTTACTTTACATTAAGCTCAAGAAAAAGAACTGTTAAATTTATTGATTACAAAAAATAAATTTAACGTTACAATTCAAATCAAATTAATGAGACGCACTCACTCACTCACACAGAAGCTAAATACTTACACCTAGGAAAAAACACCTTAACTAAACTCTTAAAACTAGGATTATACAAAAAGGAAATACCAGTCGATGAATGCTATGTATCACCCGGGGGGTGGGAGTTTGGATTAACTGTACTAGTGGAGTTTGGGCGCTAGCTGACCTCTCACACTTCTTGAGCACAGGACCTCTCTCCGTCACAACAAACACTAGACTGAATTCAAAATACATTGTATGGGCAGGACGCACAAGCCACCGGAAGAAGGCGTGGCTAACGGCTGAGGCAAGCAGGGGCGAACGATAAGGAAACAATTGTATCGCTCAGTAGAGCACTTAGTGACGTGCATTAAATCGGTCACTTTTGAAAGTGACGAATGTTTTGAAAAGTATACTCCGAAATGGAGAGAGAAACGGTTAACTGAGCGATACACAGTGAGTTTTCCACTAATAGTTCGTGGCTTCTCACAAAAGGGAAATGTCGCGAATTGATTCGTGACATTACGCCCCTACAAAATTAAATTTTTTCCTTATGGGAAAAAATTTGTGGATATATATACTGTATATATGTACAAATCCTAACTCAGTCACACAAGATTCACACTGTGGTGTGTGTGCTATCCTGCTACAGGAGAAAGTCGCAGTCGCCAGTGAGCGAAAAAAAACCCTCGTATTTACGTTAATAGAAGCAAGCTTGAGGGAAAAACTCCGTGACGACGGTGAAAATCCTGTACTCAGGTCAAACTGAGCGAAAATTCGCTACATTTACACTGACAACTAATTGTTGTGTAGTGTGGTGTATGTAATACACGGTGTAGGTGTGACAGTTGTAGTGTAACTGTACCTACGTGTAAAATGACACAGTAAATAATATGGCGACGATGAAGGCAGAGGAGAAGAGGCGGCAGCGTGCGGCAGACGATCAGCTGGTCCGCACAGCAAAACTGCTACACCCATGGCTGAACCTGCAAAACCAATTAAGGTGGAGCATCAAAAGTGTCAATGAAACAAAATTCTTATTACGTTACAATTACTCTCTCTGCCTAGCAATCAGTACATGCTACGAAAAGTACACTCGAGGTCGCCATTAATTTTAGCACACGATTAGTGTCGGCAAGTTGAGAATCCTTGTGCAAAATCGGGTCTTCCATAGCCCCGAACCGCACACGGGTCCTCAACCTGTGCCTTAACCTACAGTTCTTATATTAATATCGGGAAGCTGAGAATCCTTGTGCAAACTTGGGTCTTCCATAGCCTCAAGTCGCCTCTGCGGAATTCTCACATCCCCCTTAACCTACAGTATTTATATTAGTATCGGGGAGCTGAGAATCCTTGTGCAAACTTGGGTCTTCCATAGCCTCAAGTCGCCTCTGCGGAGTTCTCTCTCGAACTTCCCCCTTAACCTACAGTACTTATATTAGTATCGGGGAGCTGAGAATCCTTGTGCAAACTTGGGTCTTCCATAGTCTCAAGTCGCCTCTGCGGAGTTCTCCCTCGAACTCCCCCTTAACCTATAGTACTTATATTAGTACCGGGAAGCTGAGAATCCTTGTGCAAACTTGGGTCTTCCATAGCCTCGAGTCGCCTCTCAACTTCCCCCTTAACCTACGGTACATAATATGTATGTACAGGCCCTGGACATGCTGTGTCCTGTAGGGCCAATGGGCGAGACATCAGGTCTGCACCCACTTCACCACTACCCTGTCTCTCAACTGACTCAGAGATTACAGGTGTGGTTACGAACGGCACAGGAAGGACATGTTCCTGATTAGTGGTGTTACTTTGACACGCACTACAGGAACGGACAAAACTATCTATGTCCCGTCCCATCCCTGGCCAGAAAAAGTCAGCTCGGATATGGCCCTGGGTCTTCCTTTTGCCCATGTGACCTCCTGAGGCTGAACAATGACCCCATTCTAACACTGCTTGGCGGTACTTGGCGGGGACGACAAACTGCAGTCGAACCTCGCCCTCGGGTGTTCGTGACTCACAGTAGAGCCGTCCTTGTTTGCGAAGGAACTTGGCTCGACCTCCCCGTGAATACTTAATCACTCGACCCTTTTGTTTGTTCCGCATGGCAGCAAGTGTCGGGTCAGAATGTTGTTCTTGTACAACAAGTTGACTGCACATCAGATATTGCGGCAATTCAGTGATCACTGGGGTGACACAGTCTGGAGCCTCAGTCATGGCTCGTGTTACTGCAGCAGCCGAAGTCTGAGTAGCGTCATGTTTGGTGCAACTATCCTTGACACCACGAATATTTCCAATGATGAGGTCAAATAAAAGCTCTGGCATGACAACTGCAAGTGTCGTACCAGTATAAAATGGAGATGCCACCTGGATACATGCCTCAGGGAACAATCTCACTGATCCATCAATAAGGTTTGCATGGATCTGTCGACCTGTATACTGCTCAGGCCGAACTAAACTCTGCTTAACAGAGCAACCTGAGGAACCATTGTCTCTCAGGACCTTCACAGGAATGCCTCCCACAAACCCTGGCTGAACAAGGAAGGTACTGTCACCTGTGGGAGGGCCTGTGGAGGAAGCAGCTAGCCACTCATGAGGCTGCTGAATTGATGTGGCAAACATTGTGCCTTGAGGAGATGGAACATTGGCCATCTGTGGAGGGGGGTTCACTGTCACTGTGGGACTAGTGAACTGTGGGGAAGTACCCATACTGGTAGGGACTTGACCACCGTGCTGCTGCTGAGGAATGAAGGCTGCATTCGCTTCCTGCCTCTTTTGAGCTGGTGGTGAAAAAGTTTGTCCCGACGGTCGGTTGCGTGGCTGATACTGCTGCTGGTTAGGGTACCTGTTGTACCTCTTCCACTCAGGTTTCTGAGTGTTTTGCCCCTGGTCCTTCCACTGCGGTTTTGGACCTTGGCCATTATTCTGAGAACGGCTTTGGTGCTGGGATTCAGTCTGAGATGGCTTCTCAGACTTGGCAGTATCTTTTCTGCTCCAGGTGTTTTGCTTATGAGCTTGATACCCGTATGCAGTAAAGAATGCATCAGCCTTTTCTGCCATTTGGCTGGCATCTTTCACCTGGCAGATCTTAAGCTGTGCTATGAGCTCAGCAGGCCACGACCTCTCTAGCTGTGTACGCAGCATAAGGTCAGTTATCCCCTCACGCATGAAAGGAGTTTCATCTTTCTCCATCCACTCATTTAAGTAAGCTGTGAGACGATCAAGGAACTGAACAGCTGTCTCCTTGTCTTGGAGACGAGCTCGCATGAACTGAACTTTGGCGTCGTCTACTGTGAGACCATACGCCTGAATGAGTGCAGCTTTCATCATCTCATATGTGAGATTGTCTCCACGAATTCTGTGGAGAATATCGAGGGCAGGGCCCTCAAATAAACTAAGAAATTGGATCCGCTTAGGTGCCTCATCCAGTTGATACGTGTCTGCCATGTCCTCAAAACGAGCTATGTACGGCTCGATTCGCCCGCTTTCCTTGTATGAAGGAAGCTTGATGCGTGGGGTCGCCAGGACATGTGCAGGGGGAACGCTCGTGGAGCTTGGACCAACTGCACCAGACATGTCTGAAGCCAAGGAATCTCGCTTGAGCTTCATCATTTCAAGTTCATGTTTTTCGCGTGCTTCTTGCTCGGCACGTTCGTGTTCTCGTTCTCTCTCTCGTTCCTCACGCTGTTCTCGCTCATGTTCCAAGTCGAGTTCGCACTGTTTTTGCTCGTGTTCGCGCTGTTCTCGCTCGTACTCGCGCTCCTTTTCACGCTGCTCTTGTTCATATGCACGCTCTCTTTCACGTTGTTCGTGCTGTTCTCGCTCGTATTCGCGCTGAATCTTACGCTCTTCATGGGCATCATTCTCGCGCTGCTGCTCCTGATTATCCCGTGAGAGTATATACTCTTTAATTTCGGTTGGGTCCGAAAGATCCATTTCTTTGGCTTCCTGTAAAAATACAGTAGTAGCCATGGCGCTAATTTATTAAGCAAAACCGAAATTGAGTACTGACTGCTAAGCGACGAATACTAATAAACACAAGTAAAGAATACAGACACAAGCTAGTGGTGACCAGTCTTATCCAGTTAACTGGCAAAGAATAAATAAAAAATGTAAATGACTGGGAAGACTCAATAATAAACACAATGGGTACGGCGACTTCCCGGGAGCGAATAAAATCGTCTGGCGTTACCAAAAATAAACTAGAGTTAAGTACTCTATGGATTGATAAAGCAAAATTCACTTGCTAAATTAACGGTAAACACCAGTAAACTTGTGTCTATAAACTTCAATGATAAATACCTAAATATGAATGAGTGAGCACTATCTCGTGAATAGCTTTAGGGCTAGGAGTTAATATCCTGGCGAGGTCGCCAATTGTCACGGGGTCTTTAAAATATCAAGGTGTTTTTAAAAATAAATGCTTAAATATTATTTAAATTGATATTAATATTCAATAATATTAAAGAGCAGGGACAATGATTGTCTTGCTACATCAAGCAAGGATTACTTTACGCTGACTTGCTACGATTCTCTAAGAACGAGAATTTATAAACTTTCTCAACAGTACACAGCAGAGACTAATTACTCACAATTGCTGAATTACTGTACTGTTAGCCTCTGGAGAAAGTTACTTCACCCCTGACAATAAATAACTAATACTAATAATAATAATAATCAGGTCCTTGCTGATGCTTAACTCCTATGGCACAACGGATTTTAAGTTAATACAATAAGACTGGTCTAAGTACCAGTTATGAAAGCAAACGTTTATGCAAGCTAGGAGCTATATGGAAAATAAGCTTAATTTGGAGAAATGAAACAAGATTTTACTTTACATTGAGCTCAAGAAAAAGAACTGTTAAATTTATTGATTACAAAAAATAAATTTAACGTTACAATTCAAATCAAATTAATGAGACGCACTCACTCACTCACACAGAAGCTAAATACTTACACCTAGGAAAAAACACCTTAACTAAACTCTTAAAACTAGGATTATACAAAAAGGAAATACCAGTCGATGAATGCTATGTATCACCCGGGGGGTGGGAGTTTGGATTAACTGTACTAGTGGAGTTTGGGCGCTAGCTGACCTCTCACACTTCTTGAGCACAGGACCTCTCTCCGTCACAACAAACACTAGGCTGAATTCAAAATACATTGTATGGGCAGGACGCACAAGCCACCGGAAGAAGGCGTGGCTAACGGCTGAGGCAAGCAGGGGCGAACGATAAGGAAACAATTGTATCGCTCAGTAGAGCACTTAGTGACGTGCATTAAATCGGTCACTTTTGAAAGTGACGAATGTTTTGAAAAGTATACTCCGAAATGGAGAGAGAAACGGTTAACTGAGCGATACACAGTGAGTTTTCCACTAATAGTTCGTGGCTTCTCACAAAAGGGAAATGTCGCGAATTGATTCGTGACTATCTGCATCAGTACTTATGATCTCCATGACGATCGAACCTTCTGTCGGAGGAAGGCGAGAGGCACTATAATATTCCTCACGCTGACCAAGAGGCTTGGTATCCCTTTATCGTGGAATGTCTTGGAAAAATTACATTGCCTCTCGTGATATAAAGTTTCGGGCATGCTGACCCAACTTATATTTTCTTTCTTTCTTTCTTTTTTCTTTTTTTAGACAAATAATCAAAACTCAGTTCATAGGACATGGCCATATATGTTCGTCACTGCAACTCTCCATTTTGATACGAGTTAGATCGGTCTTGGTGAAAGAGCTGGTCAGTCATCGATGGAGCCATTCTACATTGAGAACAGTATGGCAAAGGACAAGGACACAGGGAAAGGTCAACTCAAGTTGTTGGGATAAAATTCAGACCAAACTTATTGGAAGGGCTGAGTACCAGACACGAATAAAACAGTTCGACTTTTCAAAACAATCGTACGACCTTCCAGGTCACAGGCCAAATCCAGAATTTGGCCTTTAGATAAAATATAGTAAAGTGCCGATGTTCCACTCTCTGAATGGTCCTTCTTGTCTGACTGTCTGTTATAATCCTCAGCCTTGCAGACGCAATAGCCGTATCTAATTAAACTATAATCATTAGTAATCATCCTCTCAAACATAAGTAACAGTAATATGTGAATGCAGGGCATCCATTGTGCGTGTATATATTTCCACAACTCACAAATGGATTAATACACACCCACGCATATACCTGATGGTACTGATATAGTCAAACTTTACGAAATGATATTCCTAATAGACCGCACACGAAGTTGGAGCAACACGCCCGCACATATATTAATTGTTACTAGTGTAGCCAAGTGGCGATCAGCACAAGAACTTTCCGTTTCAGTTATTGTAAATTTCTAACTTTCAGCCATGAAGGAGAGAAAAAGATTTTATGGTACTCGCTCCAATTCCACGAAGTCGCATTATACATCTCACAAATACTTGTAATATACTTGGGTAACAGACTTTGACCCCTCTCTCCTGTGATCTCTACTCTCTGTGTTGAATCCATTCAGTACGCTGACATGACATCATTATTTCAGCTGAGAGTTTTGATGCTTGAGCGGATGCTTGAGCAGCATGTGTGTGTGTGTGTGTGTGTGTGTGTGTGTGTGTGTGTGTGTGTGTGTAAAAAGTAACTCGAAGAGGTTTTATCCGATTTCAACCCAACTTGGTGAAAGGCTTGAGAAACGAACCATGGAGTACGCCTTTTTCGTTTTTAACAATAAATCAAATGTCATGATCATTGAACTCGGTCAGACGTTGGCCTTCCAGATTTTCCTGACCAATATTTATCCATTTTAGACTAAATTTGGAGAAGTGGTTGACGGTATGACAAGAATGAAGTGTTTCAAACTGAGAAGTCGTAGGTAAAGGTCATAGGGTAAGGTCAAAGTCTGACTCGTGTAGGCGGAAAAGCTGAAAGAGTTTATAACTGATTTTAACAAAATTTGTCTTAGGAGTTGGTGGTCAGCCAAGATATAAACTTTTTTTTTTTCTTCAATAGGGCAGAGGTCAAGGTCGCAGAGCAAGGTCGACATTCACAGTTTTATCTGACGCTGGTCAAACTTTGAAAGGGCTGGATGTAGGGCGAGAATTAAAATATGAAATTTGAGACAAATTAGTCAAAGGCCAAACTCACATTGCTGGGTCAAATTTCGACCCATGTGTATGCTGATATTTTGATTCAATTTTAGCCATATTAGGTTAATGGGCTGAGAGTCAGCCATGGAGATATTTGCTGTTTCTTAGAGCAATTGGTCAAAGGTTACGGTCATAGGGCAAGGTCAACATGGGCATGTGTTTCTATCCCATTTCGACCAACCTTTGTGGAAGGACGGAGAGTAAGGCAAGATGTAGTCATTTGATTTTGAGAGTAGTATGTCCAAGGTCAAGGCCAAAAGACTAAGTAAAATATTTGAACCTTTGGATTTCTCGTGCTCGTGGGTATGCAGACTCTGGGTAGCCTTTCTTATTATATTTCGTTTGCTACAGACAAATTTATTTAACCTGAGGGTTAATGGATTTTGTTGCTCACCCATTCAATGTACAATGCCTGATATAGATAAAAATAGTATGTGATGGCAGTAATCGTAAAGAAGGGGTTTGTTGTGATGATTATTTGTCATACCGGGTATGCGACGCAGGTATCCTTTTTTTTTTTTTTATTGTAAGGTGATTGTTATTATCTTCAACCGTCGCGAAATTTCCCTCCATTGCTTAACAGCGGAGGTAAGCAAAAAAATAAAAATAAAAATAGATGTTGAGTGTTCTGATGTGTTTGTTATGTGTTGATTCCCCCTTTCCCTTATTATATCATCATTACTGGTAACCCAACTGAGTTCACAGATCTCTCTGTAATTCTAAAATTGTTCCTATAAGCAGTATCAATATGGCTTTGAAAATACCTTATAATTATCTGTCTGAGAAATTACCAGTATCCCGGGAATCGAACCCGGGACTCTCAGGTGTAAAATACAGATTTCTCTCTTCACCTTATAAAAATATAATAAATGTACTAGATCGCCAAAATAAACTCATTTTAGTAAACAATGATGAAAGAACGTAATGAATATGTGACAATATGTGATAAATAAATAACACCGAGTGTAGAAACGTCCTAGGTCTGGAGTTTTGGTTCACGAGTTTTACGAGTGGAAGCTTGTACCTGAAATTAATTTCAGTCAAGCGTCCTAAATCACTTAAGAGGATTTTCAGTTGCAAGGGCGTTGGGTATAGGACAAGCGACAGGAGTGAATGGAAGAAGGAGGCAGAATTTTCAGGGAAAAAAAAAAAAACGACAGTGGATGAAACATGAAGCACTGTCAGTGATGAGGGAAGTGGTCGACTGCTGCCCTAATGGGTGAGAGTTTGAGCCCCCGCTGGGGCAGGGAATAGTTCAAGAATTTTAATTTCCCTGTAATCGACAGATCTACCATACGAACTACCGACATATCGTAAAAACATCCCCACAACTTTTTTTTTCTTTTTTATGCGAGGAAGAAGGAACCAAAGGCCACGAGCCCGCAATAACTGTTCCTACCAGCACATCAGTCCTTTGTGAATCAGCCCCAGCATTCACTTAATATAGATGGTGAGTTTTAGCGCCGAAGCTGTGACATGCGACTGTTTGTGGTACATACGAGGGCTGCTGGGCTTCAGGAAATGAGTTATTAACAAATGCCCAGAGATGAAAGTAATAAACCTGTGACTCTGATGTGGTAAATAATATATACTGTTGTATAATTAGAGTTTCAAAGGCTTGGAGAATATGTAAAGTACCGTGTGGCCTATTTTACTGAGCACGCTGTTTTAAAGGTCTAAATTTGTGAATTACCTTTCTTTACTTCTGAATCATTTCCCACATAATCTCTTAGGTATGAATTAGGGTTACGATGATGATAATGTGTATGATCTGGGTTGAGTCTGTGGGGTGAAAACCAATTTCATTGATGAGATTATACAAGATGTTGGGACGTGATAGAGCAGAGCACCAGCATGATATAGCAGAGCACCAGCCACACTAATCTGGGCCCCTGGTTTGAGGTGGTGTCGAGAGGTGGAACAGTAAAATGCATTAGAGTATCAGCCACCCCACCTTTCTGCAGGCCAGGTTTCTGTCAAAGACTTAGGGAGTGAAACAGGGAGTCGTGGATGTGAGCTGGAAACTAGAAGCACTATGAAAGTGGTAAAAAATTTACGAAATATTAAAAAAAGAAAAAAAAAAGAATATGCTCGAAGTCTACCAAGTAAGAAAATGACACCGTCTGCGACTGCAGCGATCGTCAACGCTAGTTTGTTCCTATTCTTATGTGGTTCCCAACCTTTATTAAGCCATAATTTTTTAGGATGGTGATCGTCAGTGTGTGCCAGCAAGGCGGTAGATAAGCCTGTGGTGGATGTGTTCTGTCGTGTGACACGGTTCAGGGCACCGATGAGACGCGAGGGAGCTGGGCGGGTTAAGGTCTGATGTCAGCCACAAGGATGACAGGGTGGTGTGTTGTGGGGGCGGCAGCAGTGGCTTTGATGTGGTTAGTGAGGCTACTGGAGAGTGAAATAGAGGGCGAGGTCGTTGATGGCTTGGTCTGATCCAACTCCCTTATGGGAATGTGCTGACAGGGAAACCTCCTTTGGCAAGATATGTAATTATACAGCACAGTATTTTCGTCTCTTTGGATTAATTTCCGAATCAACATCACAATAAATATGTAACGCTTTGGCTGCGGTGACCCACTTTTAAGTTTATTCTTGTTATCGTACTATTCTATCATTCTGCTTGACGTGGAAAGATGACAGTGAATGTATATTACAAAAAAAAAAAAATCCTCGAATCATTACACGACGGTCATCAATAGTTTGTATTCGTGCTACCGACAGACGATATTACTGAAATTCGAGGAGAAACCTCACAGCAAGAGAGGAAAAGAAATAGTAATAGATTATCTCAAAACATTACGCAGTTGATAATTATGTTCAGTTGTATACAGAAATACACAGGTTATTAGGCTACGGTCAACCGGCCAAGTGAACATCAATGCAAGAGCAAGTTCATGTGGAGAGTGTATACGGACAACCATAAGCAAAAGTTCGCCGACACTACTCTGAAGACTGGCGATAGAAGCTGTTACACAAACTATTTTTATGTGAGAACAATATAGTACAAAAGAGGATATTTAGGAAGGAGTGGGAAATATGGAAGGACACAATGTTGGTAGAGAACTGTTGGCGAACTTGTGCTCATGGCAGTACAGCTGCAGGCAGTACTCTTCATGAACATACATCTGGGGTTCCAAGCGAACGATAAGAGACTCCAGGTGAAACAAAAAGAGTACCTTTTATTGCTGCAACGTGAGAAAAATTACATGTTACATTACTGGGTTCAGTGGTGACAAATGCTCTCTCTCTCTCTCTCTCTCTCTCTCTCTCTCTCTCTCTCTCTCTCTCTCTCTCAGACACACTGTCAAAGAAAACTAATTTATAAATTTCAGCCCCAGTAATGAATTCTGTTGTGGAAACTGGTGTGTTGGTCATTGACGCTGGAGTTATATAAAGAGAAAAAAATGATGGTCCATATAATTTCAGTATTTCTTCCCTGAGAAGTTCTTTATAACAGTCCATCGTAAAGACTCCATCCATTCATTCATCCATCATTCAATCCTACGTTGCCCCATGAGGAGCGTAGGAGTCCGGGGTTAGGCAAGTTGGTCCTGACATTTAAGATGAGAGTGAATCTTAATGAAACATCCAAAGAGTAAAGATTCACATGACTTAAATAATAGGTATTATTTTCCGAATGTTTTATAGAGGTAAGGGGAAATCTCTTGCACTAGAACGGTCACTTAAACAGTTATGCGGGTATACGAACAGTTCGTTCCGAAAGAGTCTCGTAGGATAAAATGGAAGAAATTTTTTCAGGCGAGAGGAATGGCAGAACATAATATGCAAGGCCTTTTTGTGCTGTATACTTATATTGGGTATTTACAGGTCATTGAAACTTTCGAAGAGTAGTGCAGTGAGCATTCACAACGCGAGAGGTGAAACACTAATGAAATTTGCTGAAAGGAGCTTTCAGAGTTATGAAACCAAAAAACAAACAAACAAAACTGGTGCCAGGCACAATAAACCTCGCCCGACAGCAGTTATTTTATTTTTAACCGTTTTTAAGTTATAGCCCTCTGAAAATCCGTGATCTTGCGTTTGACCTTTAAAGGTCACTCAAGGTCATGGTGCCAGATGAAAACCCATATGAGACTTCCTCTTGATAACAGTAAATGTCTCTATCTTCAACCAGTTTCGACTAATAGTCCCTTGAATATCCGTGACTTCAACTTTGACCTTTCAGTGTCACGTAAGGTCAAAGGTCATGGTACCAATTAAAAACCCATATGGGACTTCCTATATGATGATAATGGTAAATATCTCTGTCTTCAACCAGTTTCTAGTTATAGCTCCCTGAATAACCCTGACTTTGTGTATGACCTTTTAGTCTCACTTAAGGTCAAGGGTCATGGTACCAATTAAGAGCCCATGTGGGACTTCCTGTACGTTGAAAATAGTAAATATCTATCTGCAAACAGTTTGAAGTTATAGCTCACCTGAGTATCCGTGGCCTTGAGTTTGACCCTTTAAGGTCACTCAGGATCAAAGGACTTGGTACCAAATGAAAGCCCACGTGGGATTTACTGTATGCTGACAATAGTATATATCTCTATCTTCAACCGGTGTCAAGTTATGGACCTCCAAATATCTGTGACCTTGATTTTGACCTTTCAGGTTCACTCGATTACCTCCAAAATTTAATCATTTTCTTTTGAGACCAGTGCTCACATATCCTGAAAGTTTCATGTAATTTCATTCAGCTGTTTTTCCGTAATATTGTTAACAAACAAATAAGAGAAACAAACAAAGAAACGACCAAAAACAATACTTAGCCGGACTCTCTCCGAGTGAGAGAGAGAGAGAGAGAGAGAGAAGCACTTCTTTCGTACTAACAAGGCACATGCCTGTACAGCGAAAAACGCAACCGTACTCTACAGGGCTAGTACGATGAACCAAAGAATCGTAAGAGGTTATATAATTCCAGACAGGAGAGAGAGAGAGAGAGAGAGAGAGAGAGAGAGAGAGAGAGAGTAATTTTAAGAGACATCCAAACTTTGCAGCAGTGAGAGAAGGCACCATAGTATAGTTTTCTATATTCAGAAGCTTCCTACTATTGATGAACACCAAACTGACATAAGCGGTGGCAATCTACAGTTTTTTTTTTTTTTTTATATTATCACTGAACAAAAAAAATTTCTCTCCATAATTCAACACGATTTTTTTTTACATAGTGACGGTATTATGATTATCTGATTGTCTGTTTTCTGTGAAAATTTTAGGAAAGTGTACGTTAGTGTGGTGGATGTGGGACGGGAAGAGAGAGACAACGGATGAGTAGGAAGGATGATGTAGGGAGTTAAATGAGAGGGGTGTCAGATGGAGGGGCGTGAGCTGGAGGACGAGATGACATGGAAGCGATCAGTCCATGGCCAGCCTTTCCTGGTTTAAAGTGTCAGGCTACAGACAGACAGACAGACTGACAGGGAGATATATATGTTGACTCATTAGAATTTTTCCAACAACAACGTCGGCCAAAAACAAGAAATATAGTTGTTTTATTTACAGTCTCTTTTTGTTTGTTTGAGCAGCCAGAATATTTTGTAAAACTCCTTTCAGACTTATTTAATAACAAAATCAAGGGACATTCTAAACAAGGTACATATACCTAATTCCGGGGCTAATAGTGAGACACAAAATCAACCACCCTTATGCATGCGAGATGTGTATATTTTGATTTATGTCATAATACAGGTGATCTACTTCAAAGCATATTCTATAAATATACAGTCCATCCCCCTAGTATGCGCCTATATGGGCGGCAAAGGACGGCGCGTACTAGGATTTCACGTACTCTGAATACATAAAATTATGGATAAAATCAGATATGGGTGGCATCCCCCTTCATGGGCAACTGTTGAGATTCCTTTCAGACTTAAGTATTGTTCTGTACAGGGGAACTATCTAAGACATATTACCTAAGATAAAGTAAACCACAAGATTATCGCTTTACTAAGTCAACAAGGATATGGCTTAACTAAACCAACAAGAATATGGCTGCTCACCTTAACCCAAGGCGAATAATTGTCTCCTGCACCACTCGGTTTCGGGACAATTCAGCATCAAGTCAATTCGCCGTCACAAGAGTAACAAGACAATTCACTGTCATTAATGAAGACAACAGTAGGTGACACAAGAATAATTCAAAGGCGACTACAGCTTGGAATGTAAGGGGAGCGAATGATGAGGTGAAAGAGAGAGAGATTGTCCAGGTGCTTGAGGGTGCGAAAGTTGATGTATGCGGAATAACTGAAACTAAATGGAGAGGTGAGAGTGTGAGAGAATTGGAGTATGGATGGGGTATATGTGCAGGAGTAAATAAGAATGAGAGGGCAAAGGAAGGAGTATGTATAGTTGTGAGTAAAAGATGGAAGAAGAGCATAAGAGAGTATGGATAAGTTGGGTCAAGGATTGTGTGGGTAAGATTAAAAATTGGAATACAAATGTGGGCGATTGTGTGTGTGTATGCGCCAATGCAAGATCGTGCATGCAGAGTGAGAGAAGAGTTCTGGACAAATCTGGAAGTGTGCATGGAAAAGTTTGGAAGGAATGAGAGAGTGTTTTTGATCGGTGATATGAATGGTACAGTAGGGAATGTGAAGGTGGATGGAATAGTTGGTGAGTGGGGTGTGCCTGCTGAGATAGATAAGAATGGCAGTGCGTTAGTGGACATTTGTGCTGGGAGGGGGTTGGTGATATCCAATACCCTCTTCAGGCACAAAATGATCCACAGGTATACATGGCGAGTGATGAGAAAGGTGGGTGGTGAAATGAATGAAAGGAAGGCAATGATTGATTATGTGTGTGTGGATGAAAGGATGCGAAAATGTGTAATGGATGCAAGAGCTTATAGAGGTTGGGGGAGTGGACTTTCTGACCACTACTTGGTGGTGGCCAGAATCAAGGTCCAGTTAGAATGGAGAAATAGAAGAAGGGAAGGACGGGAAGAAGGAGTATTTGTAAGGAGAGTGGAAAGGTTACAAGAGGATGAGAAAAAGGCAGAGTATAAGAGAGAAGTGGAGGAACGATTGGGTAAATATGAATTGGAGCAGATGGGGGACGTGGAAGGTATGTGCAGGATATTTACAGAAGAAATATGTGCAGCATGTGATGTGGTGTGTGGGATGAAGAGAAGACGGAGGGGTGTGCAAGGAACAGCGTGGTGGAATGAAGAGGTGAGACAGGCTGTGGCACCAAAGGAAGAAAGCATACAATGAATGGATGAGAAATAGGGGTGTGTAAGAAGTTGAGAGGCAAGAGATATATGTAGAAAGAAAGAGAGAGGTGAAAAGATTAGTAAGAGAGAGTAAGAAGAGAGCGGATGAGGAATTTGGAAGGAACTTGAATGTAAAGTGGAGGGACTGTAAGAAAGTGTTCTGGAAAGAGGTGAGGAGAGTAAGACAGGGTGGAAGTGAAGTTAGCAGGGGAGTGAAAGATAAAAATGGTAGATTACTAGTGGAGAAGGGAGAAAAAGGGAGCAGATGGAGAGAACACTTTAAGGAATTGTTGAACATAGAGGATGGAAGTAATGCGAGTATAAGTGGCTGGGGAATGGCTGGGAGAAGGAGGGAGGTGAGAAGACAGGAAGAAATCAGTAGGATTGAAGTTATGGAAGCAATGAAGAAAGGTAAATTGGAGAAAGCCCCAGGAATTGATGCAGTGTGTGGCGAAATGCTGAAGTATGGGGGAGAGATAGCAGTAGAATGGATGTGGAAAATGTGCAGACTGGCCTGGGAGGAAGGTAGAGTCCCGGAGGATTGGAAGTCGGGTATAATTATTCCCTTGTACAAAGGAAAAGGGGAAAAAGAAGTGTGTGGTAATCACAGGGGCATCTGTTTTCTTAGTATAATAGGAAAAGTGTATGGTAGGATACTTATTGACAGAGTTAGAGAAAGAACAGAGGAATTAGTTGGAGAAGAACAGGGAGGGTTTAGGAAGGGAAGAGGTTGTGTAGATCAGATATTCTTTCTTAGATCTTTAGTGGAAAAGTTTCTAGAGAAGGGAAAGACGTTGTACGTGGCTTTCATGGATTTGGAGAAAGCATATGGCAGGGTGGATAGACAAGGATTGTGGAAAGTATTAAGAATATATGGAGTAGATGGGAAGTTGTTGAATGCTGTGAAGAGTATGTATGATGGTGCTAAGGCTGCAGTGCGTGTGGATGGTGAACTGAGTGAATTTTTCTCTTTGAAGGTTGGGTTGAAACAGGGATGTGTCATGTCTTCATGGTTGTTCAATCTGTACATGGATGGGGTACAAGGTACAAGGTAGGGTACTGGATGCTGGAGTGGCCCTGGTGAGAGAGGATAGTGTTTGGAAACTCCCTGTACTGTTGTTTGCAGATGATACTGTGTTGTTGAGTGAAGACGAAGGAGAGCTGCAAGGCTTGGTGGATGCGTTTGGGAGAGTGTGTAAGAAACGGAATCTAAAGGTGAATGTAGGGAAGAGTAAAGTGATGGTCTTTGAGAGAGGTGAAGTCAGTGAATGTACAGCGAGATTGGATGGTGAGGAATTGGAAAATGTGAGTACGTTTAAGTACTTGGGTAGTGTGATGAGTAAGGATGGAGGTTTGGAGGGTGAAGTGCTTGAAAGGGTGCAGCAGGGAAGAAAGGTTGCTTGTTCCTTGAAAGCAGTGATAAGAAGCAGGGCAGTGATCATGGAAGTGAATAGGTTACTACATGACAGTACTGTGATATCAACTCTAACGTATGGTAGTGAAGCTTGGACGTTGCTGGAAGGACACAAGTCAAGAGTGAGAGCAGTGGAAATGAGTTATTTAAGAGGAGCCTGTGGAGTCACATGGAGAGCCAGGCTGACAAATGATGATATAAAGAAGCGTTGTGGTGTGGATGTGGATGTGATAGGAAGTGTTAGGAGGAATACACTGAGGTGGTTTGGCCATGTGGAGAGGATGGAGGGTGAAAGACTGACGAAGAGTGTGTATGTGAGTGAGGTGGAGGGGGGGAGACGGAGGGGGAGGCCGAGGATGAGGTGGAGGGATGGGGTGGAGAGGTATATGAGAGAGGGGTGTGTGAGTTGGGAGCGGGGCAGTGAAATGGAGGACGACAGAGCAGCGTGGAGGCGATTTGTTTGTGGCCACCCCGAACGGGATTGAGGCATCTGGCAATAGATAGATAGATAGACAGATAGACTACAGCAAGGAAGAAACAAGTTAATTAAACCACCAGTGATGGAGAGTGGAGACTTGTCTATGAGCCATTTCCTCGGGAGGATCAAGAGGATGATGCAATGTCTGAGGTGTCAGAAATAGACTTTGAAGGGTTAATGAACGAAGTGAGTGCTTAGCTAGTGAAAGTGTCGAAAGTGCTGGTGACGAGAGTGGTGAGGAAAGTGGTGTGTCAAGTAGTGCAGGAGAGAATTCGCCACCAATTCGCCGTCAGTCAATTCCCTGTCAAAACATGGACAATTTCCCATCATTCTATAAATACACTATACTTATTATTAAATAATCAATACTTTAACCCGCCCTGTCCCGACCACTTTTTGACCACTGGTCCCCCCCAATCCCGACCATTTTTCGACCATTTTTTTTTTTTTTGCTAAAACTTTCACTTTTGGTGAGAAACATCGAAAATTCATAGAGAAATCGCTCACCTGAGGTTTAAAATACTCATTACAGGTAGGAGAGCCTCCTTACCTTACTGGGTTTTCTATCAGGCTGGCACCAAAGAAAACGAGTTCTATGGGAGGATAACTATTTCACACTACTCATAAACGGTATTTATTTATTTACTGTTACGAATTTATATGTAGTACAAGAGTATATTGGTTTTCAAGCAGTAATATTTGCATTATAAGCATTGTTTCACTCACTAATACCTGACCTTTTTTTGCCACATTACCTGATCATCATTTCTAACTGTTTCTTCCTCTAATGCAATGTGAAGTTTGTCCTCCACATTGTCATTGATTGGGGAATCACTCTGGCCCTGAATTTCGTACCGTGGCATGACATGGCTATACTGGCCAGGTCACTGATAACAGGTGAATTGCTGAGAAAAGGGCATGCAGGGGGGGGGAGGAGGTCATGCTGGGTAAGGCATTGTCTCTGCTTGGCATCTTGTTGAGGAAGGTGTCCCGTGTATACGTACCAAAAATGACTCGCGAAAATTGAAAATTGTGGAAATTATGAACCTTGCAATTGCAGGACGTTGAAGTACGTCCTCGGGATTAGCTGTGACAAAACGTGAGGACGTGGAAGTACGTCCTCGGGACGGCGCGGGTTAACTGACATGCTCCACTATGATAGCGATCTAAATCACTATGAAAATGACACATGAGAGGTGTGAGTTGTTCCTGACTTCCATATGTTGATCACACGTGGGGACGTGTGTGTGTGTGTGTGTGTGTGTGCGTGTGTGTGAAGAGAGAGAGAGAGAGAGAGAATATTTAGCTCAATTATTCTGCTGTTATTGTTCAACCACCTCACCAGAAATGCTGAAAGTTTACACCAAGATGAAATTATAATGATAGGCGTATGTACAAAAGCTCGCTTGCTCGTCACGCGCTCACAAAGCACACTTTACTGGTATGATATATAATGAAATCTAGTACCAAGAGTTTTTATTAATATTAGGAATAAAATATGCATAAACAATGCGTTGCCATAACTGTTGGAAATATTCTCAGTAAATTAAGGATATTAATTTATTCATATAATTCAAATAAAAGGCATTACCAGCTCGAATATTTCATTAAGACTGATAAAACACTGAAAATGCTCTCCCCTACGGCTCAGTGATGCCGGTATGATATTCATATATCGTAAGGTAAATTCTGGTCATAAATCTGATGGTGATAAATTTTGTGATATGCGGTCCGAATCTGGACCCAGACGAGCTTTGGTATGGACCCCTGCGATATCCATCATTGAATATTCAGTATCCCCCTCAAATGAAAGAGTCGCAATACTGAACATCTTCGGATGAATTTCGGCCAAAATACGGCTCCATTTAATTTCACTTCACCGAGCTGCCATTATAAACTGTTTAGCTACTGGAGTAATAAAAACCTGTCCATTTCGTGGCTGTAATGCAGCGAGACTGATGATTAACATAGGCCACTGTTTTTTCTATTTCAGGTGCTCGCATCGCTCATAGTAACGAGAGCTTCATATTGTAAAATATCTCGTCAGGATTAAACACTGGTAACAAGAAAACAGGAGTCCTTGCCGCAAGAATACTGTATTTAACAAGCTGCACTGCACGTACCCACAGACTGTTGCCCTTAGTCTGTTCAAATGATGAGTTGACAGAGGGATACTGACAATTATTAGAATGTTCACTGCTCCACGGTATGGTACTCAAATGATGGTGGAAGTGACATAGTGAAGGCAATGGTAATTTGTTCAATTGAAGTTTCATTTTGTCTTTTTAAGAAGTTGGGAGTGTGGAGAGTAGATTCTTTTATCTTGTTTAATCACCCTGCTAACAAGAGGATATCCACTTTAAACTTTATTTTTAACTTGTTCAGGGTATTAACTTTCATCACAGTCCTATTATATTAAAATCAATAAAATTGTTTTATTCCATTAGTGAGATAAAATACAAGATTTTTCATCCGGGCCTCTGCCACAAAGAAAGATATTATGATTGGACCTTCAAAGAAGGTAACTGAGGAACCTTGCTACTGTATATAGACAGAGTGACACAGGGAATTTCACGGATGGAACTACTTTCGTCGCATTCATTATGCACCTGAGTTATTTGGGCAGTAACAATAAATCCAATGTATTTATTTCCTGCTTATTAATGACATTTGCAAGACATCCAGTACATCAGTACATAAACAGAAATGAAGTGCATAGTCTATGGAGTTTACGAGTATATTCTAAACTGAAATATTTGTTATATTTCATTTCTAGTATCCAGCAGCTTTCATAGCAGAAATATTATTTTCGTCTTCTTAATCCATAAACTACAATATCGTAAAACTTAGACCGGGTTCCAAAACGAAAGACATACAAACAATGTATAAACCACCTTTGATAACCACTCACCCCTCCGTTATTCGAAGGGAAAATACTGTATTTATGTTAATTTTATGGATATTCACATAAATGACACCCCTCTGGCCTACAGGCTATCTGAGCACAGCTGACTGCCCACTGCTCTGCCCTTCCACTCTATGCCATACTTAGGGCTATTACGGCAAGACGCAAGTATTTGGTCAACTAGCAGTATTGTATTGTTTATTTTTGTGTATGTAAGCATGTCTGAGACACTTTCATCTGGCCTTCTGTGGCATGGCACACGTACGTTGTCGCCCAGTACTCTTCTGTGTATCTCTGTGCGTATGTATGCACTTCCTGGGAGTTGTTTCCCACAGACATTTAATCCACTTCAATTTAAATCCAGTTGTTATAAATACTTTATGAATGGAGGATGCCTTTAGGCACATTGGCTTCTTTGTTTTCCTTTGTTTTTCCTTCCTCCATTCATTACCTAAAAAGAAAATGTAGCTTGTACGCACGACTCTGGTATACGGTCGACATATACTGATATAGTGTATATTACTGTGTATGTGTATGTGACAATTTATAAAACTTATGCATGTATGTACGTATGTGTATGTGCATGAATATACAGTAAAATCCATCCTTCATAAAATGTCATCAGGATTGTTTTTGTTTACACTTTGATTCACTTCCATAACTGCCTGTGCAGTTGTTAATATCATCGCATGAGGACTTTTGTTTCTTGTGTGTGTGTAATTCACCGGGTCGGTCATGATCACTTGATGGTCGTGATCGTCAGCTTTTACCCTCCCGGAAGGGAGCTGAGAGCTCATATAGTCCGATCTAAGGGCAAGGCTGTGACCTTCACACACCCACACACCCATCCCCTTGCTCCAGGGGGACAGTAACCACCCACTTCGTCAGTGAAACTTTTCGCAACCTGAGCGAGGCGCGAACTCCCGTCCACCAGTTGGCAGGCGAGAGCGTTACCACTGCACCAGCGAGCGGTGTGTGTGTGTGTGTGTGTGTGTGTGTGTGTGTTACTGAATAACTTTTTTTTCTGTTATTTGCAACTGCTTGCCTTGGGTGTCTGAAAATATGCAGTGTAACTGTGTGGATATCAACAACAATATGTACTTATTACACGGTTGAGGAAAACATATTATATACCTCACAAAATGGACGCTACTGAACTGCTTATTAACGGCCTACTATTTAAAATTATAATTAATCCCTTTTCATTCAGTGACCTTACTCACTGTGTCCACATAAAGTAAATTATCCGTTAATTTAAAGAGGTAACACCGTACCGGATGAGATAAAGCTTTAATGAGGTGACGCCGATGGCGCTTAATTTATTCACAATTTACAACTCAAACATGACTATCCTCAAACTGATTAAAGGTCCGCTGCAGCTGAGGCGTGTAATTTACCATATCATATTGTACTGTACCCCACACTGTAGTTGTACCTTCCAGTATCCATTTGTCAATGCATCGTAATCTTTTCTAAAAGTGTTCAGTGTGTTTTAGATCACAAAGCATATATATGAAATAATTAACTATTAAAACAATACTATTCTCTCTCTCTCTCTCTCTCTCTCTGGCTACCGCCTAACTCTTTTATATAGACTGAGAGTCAGCACTTGCACCGTACTCAAAAGGTTGTTTCATATAGTAGTGTCCAGATATGCAGATAAAGTTGTGTGGAGATTAGGATGAAAGGCGGTATTACGTAAGTGTTGGTGATGGTGGGAAAAAGTAACAAATGGGTGAAATATACACACCTACTGAATCAAATCGGAGAGGAATCAAGTCAGGCTGAAACTGTTGCATCCATATAATAAACACAGTAATTGCAGTGTGGTGTAGAGGTCCTGCATCTGAATAATCAACGGCAGGAATGCCAAGATACAGGAGCTACAGCAACTTCATATAGAGTGGAAGCAAGAACAAGCACCGATGAGTGGCAAAGCTGACAAACAATGTAGGCCAGGAAGCTTCAGGCATTCAGTGACCTTTGGTGTGACCCTAGATCTCAGTATCAGTTGCCATGGTAACACCTGCCAGCTCTTCGGCACAGTTGCCATGACAGCGACGTTGCCAACTCCGGCAGCCACAGCTCACGCTGTCTGACTTGCCATACACGAAAAGTAAATAGCAAACCTCTCATTCAGATATTATTGTGTTGAGCAGAGGGCCATATTCTCTTTAGCCTCGATAGTGCGTTGTTTTTTTCTTGCCATTTCAATAATTCATGCATTTATACCAAATTTGCCGATGTTAAAAATTTTTAAAAAACACAAAAGGAATGGGGGAAGCTGTGGCTCAATCGGTAGAGAGGTGGCCTGCAGTCCTGCCGGACCCAGGTTCAAATCCCGCTGGGCCAGGGAACAGTTTAAGGATTTGAATTTCGTAAAAACAGACTTTACCGATCTACCAGAAGACCCGTCGACATGTCGTCCTGCATGAGAAGCCCTAGCATGTATTCGATATGGACGGTGGGTGTTAGCGGCGAAGTGGTGACATGTAGAGGTGTATGGTATGTAGGAAGACCACTGGACCTTGGGAGCAGGCTGTGAAAGTCTATGCCCAGAGTCGAACACATAAAAAAGAAAAAAAAAAAAAAGATAAACTTGATTAAATATATTGCTAAGCAAGAGGCGTTAGAAACTTCCTTAACTGACGAGAATGCGACCCATACACTGACAGCTGTGTAGCAACACTAGTAGTGTGTGTTCAACAACGTCCTAAAGGATAATTAGCCACTCTGACAGCAATAAACTGAACATCGTGTGTTTCCAGTCTGGCCTGAAATTTAGCGACGTCATGTTGAATTACACAGCTTACTACGCTCTGAGTATGTCTTTATGTATCAGCTAATCGCATGATTGTATTAACCACAGTTTAACTCTTTGAGTAATATAACAACTTTTACTTTATTCTTGCCACTTCCAGACGATCTCAGTCAGGTAAGTGGGGGGGGGGGAGCAATAGGTTCAATAATCCGTTCATATCACGCGGACGATGGACAATTATGTTAAACAAAAGTCACTATCCTGTGTAGTTTTTTTACCACTGCAATACTTAGCGCGCTGATAAACTGAATAAAACGTTTGGTGTCAGTAATACACAAACAGATGCCATCATAATAAAGGTATCGAAAGGAAATTATTGGTGAACCACATCCACATCCTTTAATGACATTAAACTTTGACTCATTTCGCTCACAACTCATCATTGGTCCTGGCAGCGAAATAATGTAATCTCAGTAAATTTCGTGTGACTCACCGATGAAGGCGGAGTCGAGAGGCAAGAACAAAGTTAAATTACTTCCTCGACAAAACCTTGTATCATAAACTCATCCACCTAAGCACTTCGCACTAACGAATCATATCTATTTTACAGTCATTGCTGCCTCTATGCGTTATTACTCGTATTTACGTGCGTAGAGACATTTTGAAGTGGGATATTACTTTACTTGGCAATTTTAACAAGAAATCTTTCTTACGATGATAAATATTGACTATTCGTAGCAAAAATATACTATAAACTTGCACCACCATATACAGCACTTGTATACAGAATGGTCAAAAGATTTTCACCTCATTAACACCTCATCTCCAGCAGACTCACTTTCCATCTCTCTCTCTCTCTCTCTCTCTCTCTCTCTCTCTCTCTCTCTCTTATCACTGTTGCGATGACCACATTTTATGAACCTTTTCAGTACCATTACTGCTTCTTAAATTTTCATAATTTTTGTTACGAACCTATTTACCTTCGGATGGGCCTCTCATACTGAAAACATTAAACAAACAGCGTGAACCCTTTCAGAATGGAAGCTGGATAATACAGTATTGTCTTAGCAATAACATCGGAGAGGACGCCACTGGAGCGAACAGATTAAGGTATTGGTGTGTGTTCATCAAAAACATACGAATACACTAACCATGTGTACACCTTAGTATAAAAATATTTTCTCCATCAGTATATATCAGCATACACATTACAGTAATTGTATTCTTCAGCGCCCTTCCCCTTTCATTGTCTGTTACTAATATATATTTTATTCACTTAACTGACCTCTCTTCCTCTTCCTTCTTTTGAGTCTCACATTTACTACTCCATTCTGTTCTTATTTTTCCCACTCATCTCTTTTCCTTCCATCTCATTGTTCATTTTACTCTTTCTTCTTCATCTTCTTCATTGTTCCATCCTTCTAATGAAAAGGTGAGGGAACAGGCAATTATGCTGTCCTGACCGTTTATGTGAGGCGGAGTGAGGGTAAAGTGAGTTTAATGGAGGATATAATGACTAATTCACACCATGACGGGACCTCGTCCACGGGCACGCGCGCGCGCACACACGCACACACACACACACACACACACACACACACACACACACACACACACACACACACCGGGGGGGGGGGGCGAGGACATAGAAGCGGAACAGGAGGCAATAAAAACTGAAATATTAAGAAATTACCGATCCATGCAATACACATTTGGGCTGTTACAGAAACTACATCTTGTTTATAAATTTCAGACATACAGCGCAAAACAGATATAACAGGTGTGCACAGAGTGTAAGTGGAATCATTACTCTGAGCTGCACATGGAAAATGCGTCACATCGAATTATTTGTAGTTATTTACCCCCCCACTATCAGTCTGTGTGACTGTCTGCCTGCCTGTCTGTCTGTCTGTCTGTCTGTCTCTGTCTGTCTGTCTGTCTGTCTGTCTCTGTCTGTCTGTCTCTCTCTCTCTCTCTCTCTCTCTCTCTTTCATTACCAGATGGTAATTCCCATTTTGCGCTGCATATCCATTGGTCTAGGCCTCCCACATTGTACTTGTTCCCAGAATCTTGTTTGTTTGAGCGAGCGAAGCGAGCGAGAACACCAAATTTAGTCACAGTTTGGACCCGTGACATATGTACCCGAGCGACAGATTTATCACATCGGCAAGAAATAGAGGCAGAGGTCGGGAGGAAAACTCTGTAGTACAGTAGTGAACTTTATTGGATAGCTTAGCCAGTTTTGAAGTTACAAGAAAGATAGACGACAATCTGGAAATCGCATAAAAATCCTAAATTATTTTCATTTCATAGACAACTCGTAATTCCCAACAGTTTTACCGTAAATAGAGGAAACGATTTTTTATAAGGCAGGTTAGCGAAACAGCCGGCTGCGCAAGAAGTAACGGTCTAAGGCTGCGTGAGTAGCGCAGCAATATTTACCGACGATTGCTGAGAGCAACCAGGCTCTGCCTTTACAAAACAAATAATACTTTCTGTTTAGCCATAGACCTAGAATTATTACAAAAGGAGTATTGTTTTTAGGAAGTGTGAGGGAATATTTCTGGTGTAATCTAATAAGTTCTGTTTGGCATTTTCAGGTCAGGAAATCAGAGGAAGATGATGAGCCACGGGAGACAATATTCAGCACTGCCTGACCTGTTCGCTCGCTCGCTCGAACACGTTCCACACTTTCAGTGTGAACGCATATTACACGTTAAATCTATTGAGATGTTTGTTATTGCCAATGTTCCACAACTCATGTGCCATAATCGGTCTCAATTCTTTCATGCCACCACTTGGTGCTTCAGTTTAGCTTAGGAAATACTGTTATCAGTGAAATGATTAGTGTTGCGGATCTTAACCTTTGCACACTACTTATCTCCTCCAGTTTGAACATTCATCCCAACTGGAGGAAACGCTGAAGGCCGACTCGTAAAGAATGGGAAAAGGACAGAATTTAATTAATATCATTTAACCATATACAGTACTTACTGTATATTCGTTTCAGAGGCCACTGTACACACGAATGTAAAAAAGGCATCTATGTCGTCCTGTGGCTGTAAATCTGCATTAACCGTATGTCTTGGATCCTTTGTTCTCTCTCTCTCTCTCTCTCTCTCTCTGGCTTTTGATACTGCACCACAAGCATTATAATCATGGGCGAACCTTTATCTAGTCCCATTTTCATTATTAACATTCCAGCGTTGATTGTGTGTGTGTGTGTGTGTGTGTGTGTGTGTGTGTGTGTGTGAGTGAGAGATACTGTAGTATCGAATAATCTCAAAATATTAAATTATTCATTTACTTCTGTCACACACTTGCTAATACGTAAATACATTTTCTTTCGAAGCAGAAGCACCTCTTGAAGCGGCCCTGTCCGTCGGTCAATCCCTAAGGTATTTCAGACGCTGGATACTAATCTGACATTAGTGATGCCACATATTGCTGTTACAATGATCCCGTATCTAAGAAGTATTTTTGTACTTAATATACGATAGTGTTTTCAATATTGCCACTAAAATATTACTATTATTTAGTTAAGAATGCAAAATTCTGGTAAAATGTCAAAAAAATATCCTGTATCAACCTGACCAATAATAGTGGCTGGCTGACCCTCCAAAAGCAGTAGTTATTTATACTGGATATCGCGGTGTTCCGCCTCACTCCCGGCAAAGCCACAAAAGAACCCTCGTCACATGAATGACTCCATTGTTCTTCATGGCCTGATACGGCTGCTGTGCCATCTGTATTCAGCCTTATCTACCTGCAGTCCAATCACGGCTTCATTTACTGGCATCCAAAAGACTAAGCTGAATTCATGTTTTTATATTTTACTAAATGCATGTTTTCGGCAATCGCAACATTTAATGAAACAATAAAATCATGTAGTATCACTGGATTTCCATTCCCGATTATTTAAAGCAAAGTTTATAAGTGAATGTGTCCTGTTTAAAATACATGTCAGATATGGATATGCTACATGTACAGCTTCACTGATTAATCCTAATTAAACACAGGTGTAACGTAACGATGAAATACAGATTGTACTTGATGTACTATGCTCTTTGAATCTACTATGGAATAAGTATATGAAATGAAAAAAAAAAAAAAAAGAGGCAATACTTCATCCAACTTACCTACTTTAAAAGTCAGTATAAAGTCCTGGGTCACGTGGGCAGCCCAGTGCATCAGGTGAGGTGCAGTCCCGAACCCTGGCGTGGGTGGCTGTGTAAACCTGGTGGCCTGAGACGGGACACCAGGTTACCTAACTGAGGGCCACACGGCTGGCGGCTCACCTCTTACAAGAGTAAAGGAATAAGCTGAACTTGTGATAATGATCTAATCTTTATCAGGCATTTTTTAAATATTAGGTCAAAGGTCAGGGTCACAGGGCAAGGTCAGTGTTTGACCTTACAAAGTCAGCTAAAGAAATTTTTATCCTACTTAGACCAAACGTGGTATAATAGTTATGGTTAATGCAAGAGCGATGGGGTTTCTGAACAATTACTGTAGTAAAAAGTCAGGGTCAGAGGGTAAGGTCAAATTTAGACCATTGTGTCAGTGTGTGAACAAAGTAACTATAACAGTTTGATGTGATCTGAACCAGATTTTGTAAAAGGGTTGTGGATCGATCAAGTGAGTGACACTTTTCTTTTTCATTAAAACAATATGTCAAAATTGTTTCACATAGTAAGATCGACTGTAAAAATATTTATCAGATTTATATGAAAACCTATGGAAGGGATGAGGGTAAAGAAAGATTAAAGGGATTTAATTTTGAAAACAACCAGTCAAAAGTCAAGAAACAAATGCAGGTCATATACCGAGATGGCAGAGTCAATTCGATTCTGATCTGGTGTGGATTAGACTTGGTAGAAAGGTTAAGGATCAACTAATAATGAGGCAATTGTATTTTGCAAACATTCGGCCGAGGGTCAAAGTCATAGGGCGAAGTTAAATGCTCGAACTTGGGACCAATTGTTGGGCGTGGGTGTTGCCCTTTGTGAATGCTCCTTCTTGTAAGCCTTCGGTTTATTACTTAGCGTAATTATCTTCCGAACTTCCTTCTTTGATAAATATCGCATACCTAACCCATCCAGGTCTACTGATACACTTAGCATCTTACACACTCTTTGATATCAGCTTTGATCCTTGCACACTGGCCTCTAATTTCCTTCTCGTCGACATCCATGTTTTTCCCTTCCTTCTACACTGTCTCTAACCTCTCTAGTGTCGTCAACACTGTTGTTACTTTGATGTTATATCTACCGATATTCCTTTTGTTTTCCAGTACTTAGTTTATCGCCTACTTCAGGATACTTGCACATAAATTACATAATACAACTCTAGTAGGAAAAGGGTCGATAGATAAACAAATAGAAATGGATACAGACAGCTAGACAAATGAATATGTGGAAAGGTACATAAATTCCCCCTGAGAAAAAATGAATACCCTGATAATGTACACTGCACACTTTCGGTTAGAGTGAGAATAAGGATGCAGCTAAAAGGATCACCCAAAGAGTGCAACATCCGCTCTCATTAGTTAGTCTGAAGGCCGCACATTAGATTATATGCTCAGTCCTTTACCTTCGTCTGATTTTTCTCAACCCCTTACCCTTACCCATTCCACCAAGTTTGGTTCAGATTGACGCAAAAATTAGTTCACCGTACCCTGTGACCTTGACACCTGATCTTTTCCTGCAAGTTTAACCTTTGGCTGACTGCTCATAAAATCGATTTTCTTTACGTTTCTCTTACCTTGAATCTTTCTGCAAAGTTTGGTCAAATCGGATTCAAATAAATTGACACTACTTGGAATTGGCCATTGTACTATTGTTTTTCAAAATAATTGCTTTCCTTTCTGCCGTGGAAAGGTCCTGGCTGAGACTGTTAAAATTTTTTATCTGTTTTGTTGGAGACAGGGGAAGCAATTGAGCCTGGTCGCAAGGGCCAAAACGTTGAATCAGAAACTCACAATCAGATCCTTGTGGTAAATATGATATGTTTTGCAGGAACAAGACGCTGAATCTTTCAGTGTCACCAGTTTTACCTAAAACACAATTCATGATTACAACTGGATATCGATCACAAGATCGTTCGTGAACCTCATCACAGAACTGCTGCCATTCCTACTTAGTTCAAGGGCGTTAGAAAGGTGGTGGTGGTGAGGCCTTTCTTTACCAAATATAGTAACATCTTGCTGAATATTTCAGCACTAACTGAAGTTTTATGTGCTCCCTGTGTGCACGTCTGTGGATGTGGCTTTTTAACTGTATCAGTAACATGTGGTTCTTGCTTTGGTGTGGTGGTGAAGATTTAATACACAGACGTCCTGTAATCTAGTTGTGAAAATAATGGTTATTCTTAATCCTGAAACACGCAAAGGCTTAAGCCATAATAGCTTGACATTTTTTTTTATGAATTTCACCATCAGCGGTATGGGAGATTGCTGAAGTCACCAAATATAATGTTTTTCTGTTTCTGCTTGACAGGGACGCCCCTCACATGTCTCCCTCGGAGCGAGCCTTACACACCACGTTATTCTCACAAAGATATTATTTTCGTTGTCAGAAAGTCTGCGAAGCCATGTACATATGACGTTAGTTCTTTTGACAGTATATATTTATCTGCAGATAAGAATATACGGTACATATGTATTGATGTTAAAACACAAAGCATTATGCTGATTATTCCATTTAAATACTTCTCAGCTCCTATTTGTGAATCCTTTCTTCCTCATTTGCTAGTAGAAAACAATTAGGATAATGGTGATAAATGCTTATATCTGACGCTGATATCTACTAACACAACGCTGACGCAATACCATTCTCTTTAATTGATGTAAATTTTTCAGTAACAACATTTACGACAAACTATTTCCTGATGCAGACCTTCCTATTCTAACCAAAATGTAACTCAGAAACAAATACTTATAACGTGGTCGTGGCAACATGGCGTGGTGGTTTGTGACGCTGTATGTCACACTGCTGGGGTGAAATTACTGTGTTGGTACTGAAGTGTGGTGATTTGTGATGCTGCCTCAAAATGCTGGGGTGGGCTTACTGCGGTGGTACTGAAGTGTGGTGATTTGTGTTATTAGAGGATACATTTTTAATTTTTTAAAGCAAAATTTGGTGCATTTCGAGAAAATTTGGTTATCAAACATGATTTTCATTTCCATAAACATTCGTGTCATGTCCGTAAGTCTGCTGTAGCTTTTATAATTTATGAGATAACGTGGTTTTGATGCTAAGTTAGGCTAGTGACGATTTTTTTTTTTCAAAACTATGGAGCAAATTTTGAGAACAGTCATAACCTTTTCAACCATAAGCATAGGGTCGCTGTAGCATAAATAACTTTTGTGATAAGCCTTCACATCGACAGGTGTTTCCTCAGCACAAGAAGCCGTCGTATTGATGTGGTTGATGAAATCATATTGTGAGAGCGTGATGATATACAGTAATTATAACTATCAAACTAAGTGAACTGAAAAAGGCTGTTATACCCCTTACTGTTATAGGGGGTGATCGGGAGGGACATCTTCACGTGGTGGCACCAACATGGCCATGTGGCTCCACTGCCCTGTTATACAGGCGGTCCTCAGCCTCCTCCTTATCTCCTGAAAGGAAGATGGCCAACTTTAGGAGGAGAACAACTTCAGGCTGCAGTTCACTGGATTAATGTTTCTGGTGAATCTTGGGCTACAGCTACTGCTGCTGCTCACTTATAGGGGCCTTATTGTGCAGAATTATATCGACGGGAGGTGGCAAGAATAAAATTAAAACGCCGTCATCATATTGTTAAGAAGCAGGAGTGTTATGGCTGGGTTGTACCAGAAGATTCTTGATGGTTCCCGCATTTGAAGTTATCTGTTTAGTATAACCCTGCCCATTACTAGGCATGAGTTGAAATGGGCATGCTCTCAAGCTATCCCCCACCCCACTCCCCCCCTCCGCTTTCCACCCGTGTGTAGTACTGGGCCACGCCCATTGGTACGCACACGTAGTGATGGGCATGTCGTCAAGCACTCCCACCCCCCTTCCCCCTTCCTCCTCCCTCCCATGTGTAGTACTGGGCATGTTAAGTATTATGTCTGTAATATTAGGCATGACAGCAAGCAATGCCCCCCCCCTCCCCACGATTATTAGATCACATACCTCCTGTCCAAATCTACACAGGCTGAAGATGTTTTAATCACAAGAGTACACACGTCCTTCTCGTACTGTGGCTGCTTGGAAAATGTCCAAGGGCTGGAGAGACCAAAGTGAGTGAGTGGCCTTGACCAACTTTCATACCCGAGTAACTTTCACCTAACGAAACTCTCTCTCTCTCTCTCTCTCTCTCTCTCTCTCTCTCTCTCTCTCTCTCTCTCTCTCTCTTGTTTTCTCCCTAATTGTTTCTGATCCTCTCTGTTACCACAGTCAAAATCACAATACAGCTGGAATTAACACCATCGCTATTACCCGTTTTGAGACGTCTTTTCATGTAAAGGACAAATCAGAACTGAGTGAAACATTTGAAGACATTTATTAATAATGTTTTCCTATTGCATACATCCTAATCCTGGATATATCAGGCACTGTCCATCACACAGGTACAGTGGCTCTGCACATTTAAAGCAAAATAACATGGGTATCTTGTGTGGGTCACACAGTGTTTCCAGATGTTCATCACACCACAGTTCAGCTAAAGGGGACTTTCCATAGCTATGCTCGAGTTTGATAGCCGTCCATATGTCACACCCCGGGCCTGTACCTAAGGGAAAAAAAAAAGTCCAATAAATCACTCTTAGATACACTAAAACAAACACTTCATGAGTCCCCCCTAAAAGATACCATACCCACCCTGGTCTCCCATTTTCCAGGGTTGTCTGCTGGAGCCTCGCCTCTAGACGTTCATATATCCATCTCTAGATTATTACCAAGTACTGTTACCCACCCACCCATCACCTATTATGGAACTGTAAGGACTGATACTCACCAGTATGTAGTGACTACACTCCTCAGGGAAGATTCTTGCCTGGGCTAAATCCACATTCTTTGTAAGAATATTATTTTATTCAGACAAAGTGTGTCGGCAGTAAGGGAGAAGCATTGGAAAGTATTTATACACATAATTCAGTACCCGTTTATCGTTCTCGACATAATCATGTCTGCGGGACTGTTTTTTATTATCATCATCAATCTGTCTACACCTGTACATATGACATGTATGAAAAATAATACCTAGGCCCCACAAACGTAGGAAGAAACACTCTGCAAGCGGTAGGGTTGTGTACACAATTTAAATGTTTTATGATTTCTTTAAAAAGTTACAAAATGTTCTGAGTACAGGTTAGGTAGGACACCATATGAATCAAGGAAATATATAAAGTGATCCTTTATGAAAAAATGAACCCAGTGACCAATTTCTCCAGATTTTGAAGTGGGTAATATGTTAGCGACGATAATTGTCAAGTATTTTCATATGTATCATTTCATCAACTGCAACACCCACCCACAATTGCTTAATACAGTGAAGGGATAAATTTTTACGAATCGCAGTTTCGAGTTCTTGTTCATTCATTTTTCTTTAAGCTGTCACATCAAAATATATCTGCCGATCATTATTTATTCTTAGAATTCCTTGTCTCCAAACATCAGCAGGACACGATTAGAACCACTGGCTTTCTTGAATGTTATATTTCTCCTCAGATTTCCTGTGTATTCAGGATCAATTGCATCTTTAACTCCTCAGGTATATAATAGATCTAAAACTAAAATCATTCTTCCCTTGGTACAGGCCACATGGTTAAGGAAGTGATCTCGATTGAGACTTAGAGCCTTTAATGTATAATGGTACAATGATGTGAACTGATAAGAAAAAGAGGCTGTGAAGTTTTACACTTCTCCCATTGACACTTTCAGCCAGCCCTGACAAGTCAGCATGAGTCATATAGAAAGGATTCTTATTATACGATCCAGAAAATGCTCCCATATCAACTATGCAAAAAGACAGCTTGCTTGGAATACAGTTGCCCCAAGGGTTGTCAACAGTAATTGAACTTTGATTTTGAGCAATGACGTATGATTTTACCATACACATAGCCACTGGGGGGGCAGGGGGGGCACTTTGCCCCCCCTAAGAAAATTTTAGGGAAATGCTGAAAGGGATTTTTGGCATAGTTCTTGTATGACAATACAGTTTTCCTAATTTTACCACTAGTATATTAAACAACATTATCTATTTCCAAAAATATTTATGTGGGAACAATAATTTCCTTTGAAATTGAAAATTAGACTAAATATTATAAAACCCTTGAGAAAAAATGACCAGTTACAACCTAACAATTTCCCCTATCACCTAAATATTGGAGCTCTAATGATGTTTTGCACTTGAATCCTGATGAGGTGTAAAAATGGCCTTCCTCTCCCCTCAGCCACATCCTCTCACCCTGCAGTCATATCCTCTCACCCTGTAGCCAGTTGCGAACAAACACTGAACAATTATTGTTGCAAACAGTTGTAACCAGCAGAATTTTTGGAGACTGAATGAAGCTATTTTGATCACCTCAGACTACATTTTAGAAGGTAAGCAAATATAAATGTGTGCCAGGGGCTTCGTTTGAGTGGGGGACTGGGGGACGTGTCCCCCCCCACTTTTTGGAGCCTGGGGGACAGAGTATGATTTGTCCCCCCCTCTTTTCTAGGTGAGAATTTTCAGGATGAATAGCTTTACGCATTTTTTCTTTTTTCCTTAATGGAAAAATCCTTTCTATACGGTATAGTTCAGGTGATGTGAAAATCATTCCCTGCTGAGCAGGGCAGGTCGAGTGGTCACCTGAGTCGAGGTTTAAGAGAGGTTAATCCCACCAGATGTATTTACTTAGGTCAGTCTTGACGTATGCTCCACCCCTGATGCCTGAGCCAATGAGAATCAAACTAAAATAATTAGTAGTGGAAAACAGAATTTCTATTGGCTACCACCACAGCAGTAGTACAAAACAAATTACCAGACTGGGGGTGGGTGCGGCAGCGAATTTTAATTTACACATATGTGCTAAGTTGAGAGAGAGAGAGAGAGAAAGAGAGAGAGAGAAAAGGGGGAATAATCCCCGAGCTAGACGTCATCAGATCATAATTATAGCCCTGCTAGAGTCACAGGAGAACGCTATCTCTCCCAGCACAGCAGCCACAGGGCGGGGCGCGAACTCGCAACCTGACGATTACGAGCCCGGCACCCTACCACTGAGCTACCGAGCTACCAGAGAGAGAGAGAGAGAGAGAGAGAGAGAGAGAGAGAGAGAGAACCGCAAAGGAAAATAGAAAAACAGCGATATTATCACGAATGTGGGGAAGTGTGTGTTCAGGACACTCAGGCCAGATCTCGAGTTTTCATTGGCCTATCCATTCCTCCACTTTTCTTCCAGCAGTCAGTCAAAATATAAGGTTTATTTCCGAATATAAACTGATAATATGGACGCCATTGCCTCTCGTATGGTAGGTGATATGCCGATGTATGGTATATTCATCATAATTTCGTAGGTTATTACGCAAAATAGCTGTACTTCCTTACATTTACAGAGAGAGAAAGACAGCAGGTAAATGATACGATAAGAGTATAGTGTGACAGTGCTTTTTTCAGATCTAAAAGTGCACAAGAAATTTGTGGTACCGAGAAAAAAAAAAGTTTTGAGTTAGAATGGACGGAAGTAAGCATGCATAAATTATATCCATAATAATACATCTACGAGAATGACCATGATGACCAATGATACTAGTGACAAGATGTCTTTGCTGTGGAAACTCCAGTGTCTTTTAAAATATTGCTGTTGTTTCCTTTTGCTCTCTAATGGAAGAGAAGACCTCTGGTAACATTATGTAATGAGTGTTTTTACATACTCTCCTCTGAAAGGATTATTATCTGTTTACTTAATGTTACTCTAATAAAGCTGTGAATATGTGGGGAAAACATAGTTTTTCTTTAAGACATTGCAACAAATGCGACAGTAATGATGTGAATTTATATCTGATGACATAAAGCATCAAATCTAGGAAAACTTGGGGTGACATATTTGGCGGAAATATTCCAAGTGTTTGCCCCTCCCTGGAAAAAATCTGAATACGCCACTGGATTTTACCACCTGTTTATTTTACTGTACATATACTCCACAAACGACCCTGGATCAGATTACGAAGCATTAAGTGCAGCCATAGGCGCCGGCTGAGGAAAGACACGAGTGACCCACAGTTTACGCAAATCTATTTGGAGTTTCACATTGTCCCCATCTTGATGAGCGTTGATAATAAAACTCGGATTAGGAAATTCAGGTCGAATATTGACGTCAATGTTATCAAGTAAATAGCCATCCAACCCATTTCAGTCCATCAGTAGTGGACTACATAGATGCAGTCCATGTTCCTTACACAGAGTAAGAAACCTTTTTCCCTGATCACTGAGTCCAACAAAATGGTCTTCAGTATAAGTATCTCCTATCCCAGTACGATTTTCATCATAAGTAAATAACAATTTTCGCCAATAGTCTCTACCTGGAGGGACTAAGTCGTGTAATAAATTTTATAGAGGTCGCATAATTATACATATAGTTATTTTCAATCAGAATCCCATTTAAAACACAGATGCAGATATAAATATTGTATGTAATACTGTATTCACAAACATCATCTTATCACCTTCTACGAGTACGGAAGTTCTGTCTAATTTTGCAACACGCAGTTGCAACTCGAAGCCTAAAATGCTCTAAGTCAACATTTCCCAACCTAGGGGAAATTTCCCCCTAGGGGGAAATTTCAGGATTCCAGGGGGGAAAATTATTGTGGGAAATACAGATCACCCATCCTCGGAGTCCCCAGAGGGGGGGACCATAAATGCCCCCACCTTCCGACCCTCTCCCGGTGACGACTCGAGGTGCCTGGAACCACTGTCTGTCTCTCTTCGTCTTCATTTCTGCAACATTCGCGGCCTTTCCTCTAACTTTCGCTCTGTTGACCACCACCTCTCCTCCTCTAAGCCTCACCTTCTTTTTTTAACTGAGACTCAGCTGTCTGAGGCAACTGACAGCAAACCCTTTTCTGTATCCTTCTACTTTCTCTATACTTATTTCAAAGCCAAAGGTGGCTGTTGTGTATATATACGCAACGACTTATCTTGCTCTCGTCTTCCTGAACTCAATTCTTCTGAATTCTCTACACTCTGGCTTCGGCTTTCCTGTCATTCTCTGACTAAATATATCTGTGCTGTTTACTTATCCCCTAATTCTACTGACTATCAAAAATTCTTCGACTATCTTACTTCTACAATGGAACACATTCTATCCATTTCTCCTTTCTCTGAAATCTCCATTCTAGGAGATTTCAATGTTCACAACCACCTTTGGCTCTCCTTTCCTTTCACTGATCCACCTGGTGAACAAGCCTACATCTTTTCTAATATGGAGGTTACTCTCTCAGGCATGGAAGCATACATTTCTCTCTCTTATCCTTTGACTAACGCAAGGAAGCCTTGGTTTAATCACACTTGTTCTAATGCTATTCACAACAAGGAGAGGGCCTACAAAAGGTACCGGGCCAACCCACCCCTGAATCACATCATCTTTACGTTTCTGCCCGGAATCATGTTTAGTCTGTTCTTCGCACTGGTGAAAATAGTTCCATCCGTACTAAATGCTCTCAACTCTCCAACTTGAATTCTTCCTGCTTCTTCTGGCACTTTGCCAAAAACCTTTCTAACAACTTTATCTCATCATCCTTCCCTCCTCTTTTCTACTCTGATGGTTCTGTAGCTATTTCTTCTACTGATAAAGCAGATCTCTTCACACAGACTTTCTCCTCCAATTCCACCTTAGATGATTCCGGTGCTGTTCCTCCATCACTTCCCGCCTCTGACTTCCTCATGGCTGACATTAAAATTTCTTCAGCTGATGTATTTTCTGCCATCACTGGCCTCAGTATTAACAAGGCATATGGGCCTGATGGAGTCCCTCCTGTTGTTCTCAAGAACTGTGCTTCTGTGCTTACACCCTGCCTAGGCAAACTCTTTCGCCTTTGTCTGTCAACTTGTACCTTTCCTTCTTGCTGGAAGTTTGCTCTCATTCAGCCAGTCCCAAAGAAGGGTGACCACTCTCAAAAGTTTTCGAGTCAATTCGCAATAAAAAAATTTTAAGGCATCTTTCCTATCACAACCTTCTTTCTGATCATCAGTACGGGTTCCGTCAGGGACGCTCCACTGGCGATCATTTCACCTACTTTTCAGACTTCTGGTCATCCTCCTATTGGGACTTTGGCGAATGCTTTGCCAATGCACTTGACATCTCAAAGGCTTTCGATCGAGTCTGGCATAAATCTCTCCTTTCTGGTCGTTCTATAGCTGCTGTTGTAGACGGCCATCGTTCTTCTCCTATCAACAGTGGTGTTCCTCAGGGCTCTGTCCTATCACCAACTCTCTTCCTTTTATTCATCAATGACCTAAGCTGTACATCTAACCCTATCCACTCATACGCTGACTCCACCCTTCACCATTCCATTCGGTTCCCGCAACGGCCATCTCAGCAGTTACTTCAACAAACACGGGATGAGGCTATGGCACACCTAATGTCTGACTTGGCTCATATCTCTGACTGGGGTAAAAATAATATGGTTGTTTTTAATGCATCTAAGACTCAGTTTTTACACCTATCAACCCATCAAAATCTTCCACAGGTATACCCACTAATGTTTAATAATATTCAGCTTAATCCTGCATCATCCTTGAACATGCTTGGGGTTTCCTTTACTCGGGACTTATCTTGGAAAGATCATATTACATCTCTTGTAAAATCTGCTTCCAAGAGATTTGGTGTGCTAAGCCGACTCCGCTCTTTCTTTACCCCTGCACAATTGTTGACTCTATACAGGGGTTTTATCCGCCCCTGTGTGGAGTACAACTCTCATGTGTGGGGAGGCTCCCTACATACAGCTCTTCTCAATAGGGTGGAGTCAAAGGCTTTTCGTCTCATTAACTCTCCTCCTCTTACTGACTCCCTTCAACCTCTGTCTCTTCGCCGCACTGTTGCATCTTTATCTCTTTTCTATCGCCATTTTAATGGTCACTACTCCTCTGAACTGTTTGCATGCATTCCTCCACCTCTACAACGGGCGCGTAGCACCCGTCTAGCAGCAAACTCTCATCCCTTTTCTGTCCAACTCTCTAATGCAAGAGTTAACCGTTACTCCCAGTCCTTCATTTATGCAACAGGTGAACTCTGGAACTGTCTCCCTCTGTCTGTATTTCCTGCTGCCTATGATCTCCAGTCTTTCAAACACAGTGTGTCCAGGCATCTCGAAATGAATGGATCTTGAATTTGGGTCTCTCTTGTATTTTGTTTTTCTCTTGGAGGGAACTGTTATTGCAGGCTCATGGCCTTTGGTTCCTTCTTCCTCGCAAAAAAAAAAAAAAAAAAAATCTAGCTATTAGCCAACAGCAAAAAATCTCATAGAATGTGGTGATTGACTTTTCTTCAAGTACTATATAAAAATATAAATAAACATTTAATGCTATGGTTGCCTTTAGTCAGAGAAAGAGAAAGAGAGAGAGAGAGAGAGAGAGAGGGGGGGGGAATCCGAATAGGTGAACTGGTTGAAGGGGGAAAAGACAGAAAAAAGGTTGGGAACCACTGCTCTAAGTGATATCAGCTCTAGGTATGCGAAATTCTACATAATTATCATTTTTTTTTTTTTTATCAATGCCTGCATTTATGGGTAGACCAACCATATCCTGCTTTGAAGCAATTAATGATTCAATCATCCGGACTTTGTGAGGACGAGGAAACATTTCTGATATGGCAGCTTCAGATTTGCCTTGCCACTAGATACATCTTCGAGTACACTTCGTCCCATACCCAGAGCTTCAGGAACTACAGTTTTCATTAAAAAATGAATTACTCATTTCCCTATGCCCCTTGGAGTAAAAAATACCAGCCCCCCGTTGCTAGCATATGGGACTCCTAAAAGTAGTTATATCACTTAGAGACCCTCCTCGTTTGAGTAGAAATGGGTCTTTGAATGGTAACAAGACTTCGTCTTTGGAAGAAGGAATCAGGGTTGTACGCATCATGGTGTCAAAAACAATAATTAGTGTGTAGGCATCTTTACCTACATCTTATACGTAAAACACAGGTAACATTGTGATTGTCTTCAAAGTATATTGGTCCACCATTTTGATCAGTAATTTTTATGGCAACACTTTCTTTGGTTGAACTACTAAATGTTTTGTACATTATTGGATTAACACCCTTACTTGTCACACCATTCGGCAGGGGTATAGCACCAAGGATATTCACAATTTGCCCCCCGAATCGTCAAGGGTTAACCAGGTCAGAGTACACATATAAATAATCATTGGAACCATCAGATCGGGGTGGATATTATCCTACAACTTTAACAGGATTGGGTTTCGAGGATGAAGGACTTTTCAGTTTTTTGAAATACCGAATAACGAACTCTTGGTTCAAACCCCAGCACTATGGTAATTTGAGGAGCAAACTACATTAATAACTCGGTGTATATATGAAGAAATATGTGCAGCATGTGATGTGGTGTGTGGAAGGAAGAGAAGACGGAGGGGGGTGCAAGGAACAGCGTGGTGGACTGAAGAGGTGAAACAGGCTGTGGCACAAAAGAAGAAAGCATACAATGAATGGATGAGAAATAGGGGCGTGGAAGAAGTTGAGAGGCAGAAGAGAGAGTTATATGTGGAAAGGAAGAGAGAGGTGAAAAGATTAGTAAGAGAGAGTAAGAAGAGAGTGGATGAGGAATTTGGAAGGAATTTGAGTGTAAAGTGGAGGGACTGTAAGAAAATGTTCTGGAGAGAAGTGAAAAGAGTAAGACAGGGTGGAAGTGAAGTTAGCAGGGGAGTGAAAGATAAACATGGTAGATTACTAGTGGAGAAGGGAGAAAAAGTGAGCAGATGGAGAGAACACTTTAAGGAATTGTTGAACGTAGAGGATGGAAGTAATGCGAGTATAAGTGGCTGGGGAATGGCTGGGAGAAGGAGGGAGGTGAGAAGACAGGTAGAAATCAGTAGGATAGAGGTTGTGGAAGCAATGAAGAAAGTTAAATCGGGGAAAGCCCCAGGAATTGATGGAGTGTGTGGTGAGATGCTGAAGCATGGGGGAGAGATAGTAGTAGAATGGATGTGGAAGATGTGCAGATTGGCCTGGGAGGAAGGTAGAGTCCCGGAGGATTGGAAGTCAGGTATAATTATTCCCTTGTACAAAGGAAAAGGGGAAAAAGAAGTGTGTGGTAATCATAGGGGCATTTGTCTTCTTAGTATAATAGGAAAAGTGTATGGTAGGATACTTATAGACAGAGTTAGAGAAAGAACAGAGAAATTAGTTGGAGAAGAACAGGGAGGCTTTAGGAAGGGAAGAGGTTGTGTAGATCAGATATTCATTCTTAGATCTTTAGTGGAAAAGTTTCTAGAGAAGGGAAAGAAGTTGTATGCGGCTTTCATGGATTTGGAGAAAGCATATGACAGGGTGGATAGACAAGGATTGTGGAAAGTGTTAAGAATATATGGAGTAGATGGGAAGTTGTTGAATGCTGTGAAGAGTATGTACGATGGTGCGAAGGCTGCAGTGCGTGTGGATGGTGAACTAAGTGAATTTTTCTCTTTGAAAGTTGGGTTGAAACAGGGATGTGTCATGTCTCCATGGTTGTTCAATCTGTACATGGATGGGGTAATAAAAGAGGTACAAGGTAGGGTAGTGGATGTTGGAGTGGCCCTGGTGAGAGAGGATAGTGTTTGGAAACTCCCTGTACTGTTGTTTGCAGATGATACTGTGTTGTTGAGTGAAGATGAAGGGGAGCTGCAAGGCTTGGTGGATGAGTTTGAGAGAGTGTGTAAGAAACGGAACCTAAAGGTGAATGTAGGGAAGAGTAAAGTGATGGTCTTTGAGAGAGGTGAAGTCAGTGAATGTATAGCGAGGTTGGATGGTGAGGAATTGGAAAATGTGAGTACGATTAAGTATTTGGGTAGTGTGATGAGTAAGGATGGAGGTTTGGAGGGTGAAGTGCTTGAAAGGGTACAGCAGGGAAGAAAGGTTGCTGGTTCCTTGAAAGCAGTGATAAGAAACAGGGAAGTGAGCATGGAAGTAAAAAAGTTACTACATGACAGTATTGTGATACCAACTCTAACGTACGGAAGTGAAGCTTGGACGTTGTTGGAAGGACACAAGTCAAGAGTGAGAGCAGTGGAAATGAGTTATTTAAGAGGAGCCTGTGGAGTCACGTGGAGAGACAGGCTGACAAATGAGGATATAAAGGAGCGTTGTGGTGTTGATGTGGATGTGATAGGAAGCGTTGTGAGGAACACACTGAGGTGGTTTGGCCATGTGGAGAGGATGGAGGGTGAAAGACTGACGAAGAGAGTGTATGTGAGTGAGGTGGAGGGTGGAAGAGGGAGGGGGAGACCGAGGATGAGATGGAGGGATGGGGTGGAGAGGTATATGAGAGAGGGGGGTGTGAGTTGGGAGCAGGGTAGTGAAATGGCGGGGGACAGGGCGACTTGGAGGCGATTTGTTTGTGGCCACCCCAAACGGGATTGAGGCGTCTGGCAATAGATAGATAGATAGATATATGATCTGCATCAGCCCCAAATACCATTTTTTGGATGACAACCCTATCTATGTTGTAATCATAGTGTAATATCTGCTGGTAAGGGAAATAATCAGCATACTTTTCTTGAACAATTTCCTGAAGTTCTCTCAGCATTTAATAGTTAATGGAGCTCAAGTTGGAAGCAATAATTGTATGGGGGAGGCGGTGGCTGAATCGGTAGAGAGGCGGCCTGCAGTCCTAATGGACCCAGGATCGAATCCCGGCTGGGGCAGGGAACAGTTTAAGGATTTGAATTTCCTAAAAAAAAAAAAAGCAGACTTTCCTGATGTACCAGATGACCCGCCGACATGTCGTAAAAACACCCCCGCTAATACCAATACACCAGTCCTGTATGAGACAGCCCTAGCATGTATTCAATATGGAAGGTGGGTGTTAGCGCCGAAGTGGTGACATGTGGAGGTGTAGGAGGACTACTGGGCCTCGGAATGGGTCACTGCCCCCGAGAAATAGGCCCTGCAGCCTTTGCCCAGAGTCGGACACATTTAAAAAAAAAAAAAAAAAAAAAAAAATCAGGTATATAATGATATAAATTGTACTCGTAGCCTTCGCTTTCAGATCTCTTTATTTGAGCATGAAAACAAATTTTACATTCAGGATCACTATATCTGAGCCAGTAATAATATTTTGGGAAGAAAATATTACTTAACCCAACTTCATATTCATGATTTGGATCCAGCTGCAGTGGGATAATGTGATTTTAAAAGTTTGTTGTGGTATTATCTGGGTAAACATCTCCACTTGCAATGGAAGAGAGATAAAAGTATAAGTCATCAGCGTCTTACAGTGACATGACTGTTTCCCTTGTAGAATACATACTAACAAAAAAGTACTATATACCATTGTTTTATAGGTTAAGAAAACTAATGATTTGTAAGTCTTGTTTTTTTTTTTTTTTTTACTTTTATTAACAACTTACATACGAAAACCCTCAGAAACACACACAGTACTTAGAATTACATAGAATCACCCAGGAACATCTTACTGGCTATTATGACTAAATGCTATTAGTTTACAAGAGTTTCTTAAGTAAATCTGTTTCAGTACTTAGAATTATATACCATCTCCCCAAAACATCTTACTAACTATTATTAGTAGTCAAATTTGGGAATGCTTAGTTTTGATAAGTATTAATTTCTTAAGTAATATTGGCGTAAGTAATTTTTCTATATTTATTATTTTCCTTTTAAATCTGGATCGATCAGTGGCTTCTTTTATATAACAGCTTCCATTTCTGGCTTCTTTCCAGGCAGGGGAATCATCATAAACATTTTATACACTAACACTGTTACTTACTCTCAACTTTTTTTTCTTTTTAATGATACCGAGTGGTTCCACTTCGTCTGAGGTTGCTGCAGGTCTGTTTCGTGGGTCTTTGCGTTGTCCATGGTGCTGCTGCTGTGGTGGTTCATACTGGGGGTGGGGCAACTGCTGGTGCTGGTGCTGCTGCTGCTGCTGTTGCTGCTGCTGTTGCTGTAGTGGTTCATGCTGGAGGAGGGGATCCTCCAGCCACACCTTCTCGTAGGAAGGAGGCTGTGGTAGAGGTTGTGATTGTTGTGATGAAAGCTGCGGTAGAGGCTGTGGTTGTTGATGGAAACCGTGCTAGTGGTTGTTGTGGTGGACACCACTCGCGTACTCCAACTGCGTGTTTATGATCGGAAACATTTCTCCTATCAACAAATATACAATTGATGTTGTTACGCCGGCAGTATATCGCAAGCTTCTCAAAGCAAGGCAAATATTTTAAAGCCCACGTATCCCCACCCAGAACACTTCCAGTCCCTGCAGGTACGAATAAATTTTTAATACCTAAATGGGGTAGGATACGTTTTAGCTCTTCAGTACATAGAGCTAAGTTACCCACACGTCCAGTCAGAGTATCCAGTTGGAGACCCTGAATGTAATGTCGGTCTGACGACATTGATATTAATGCTTGGGCAGACTCGTTGGTCTCTAGTTCAGAGCCAGGACCCCAGTGGGTTACTAAAGTAATTATATAGAGTCTGTTACTTTCTTCAAATACTCTAACAGACCCAACTTTATCACGGGATTTGACCTGGGCTGTGTTAAGATTATAATGAGGTTTTCAAGTGGAATACAAATTAGCATAAGGGTACTTTTCAGAAATTGCAGCACAAAGGTCGTAATTTCGTACTCTAGTAGCATTAACTATGTGACAAATAGCATTATCTCTGACGTCATACTGATCGTCAGTTATTACCCCGCGAACTCTTTGAAAAAATGTACCCTCAGCCACCATCCCAGGTCTTTAAAGTGTGAGCGAGTGTTAAGGAGCGAAGTGTGCTGGCTGAACTCCTGAAGCCTTCCTTTTATGGAGGAGTGCTAACCAATAAACTCACTCACTCACCTCTTTCAAGGTCGTAACTGGTGGGAATTCCCCCTTTTCTTTATCTAGGTAGTTAAATTACTAATCTTGTTGTATGCCTCGAAGATCATCAAGTAAAGACTTGACAGACAAAAATTGGAGAGCCACCTCCCTATAACGATGGTATTGTTGTTGATAATACTTGAGTTGAGTGTCTATATCCTTATCATTCAGACTTTGAGTGGAAACATCTAAGTCTATATCTTGCTTATAGTAATCCTCTGTTAGACTGCCAACTAGTCTGTTATAAGTCTCAAAATGGGAGTTGATAATCGTGGCCCTAATTCTATGAAGAGTGTGGGCCAAACGTATTTCCCTTAATCGATCATGGACTTCAAGCCTCTCCCACAGACATCCATTCTGCTCGAGATCTCAAGGTAGACTGTTTCTGCAGGCTGTAATGAAAGACTTAATATGGGTCCCACCTCTTAAAACTTTGCTTTATTTTTTTTTATGATGATATGTGACCCCATCCCCGAGTAGTTGTGTCTTTGCCTTTGGATTCTTGATATAAGCCTCGGGTAAATCTACAAATTTCACCAAAGTTCGTAAGTCAGTTATTTTACGTGAATCAAACGTGTTGTTTCGAGTTACCCAGTACTGAATTACATCTGTAAAATTAATGTTGCGAATTGGAGACATCAGATTACTCATATCATCCCAGTGTACTAAAGGGTGTTGTCGTAAATGTGATAAGATACCAAAAGCATACTGATGGCCTTCTAGTTTGAGTAGTATTTTGACTGTGTCCTCGAGTGAATGAAGATGTTCTGTATTTGAAGGCTGAATGGGGGCAATTACATGGGAAAATTTAGGATAAGCAGTTTCCTGAGGTCTTTGAATGGTAGATGCATAAAGAATGGTTTCCGCCTGAGACCTTAGTACCAGGCAGAATTCTTTGACTGTCATTATTTAAGAAGACTCACTAATATAGTAGTGGCAATGGGTAGCAAGATGCTTAGAATAGACCCTCCAGTAGTAGAGGTAAGGATCTGCCCTTTTCTTTTTAAGGGTGTTTGTTTCAAAGCAATCTCTCGAATTACAGACTGGTGTGGATGAAGCTTTCTTATTACCTTTGTATCTCTTGTTAAGTATTTCTTCAATAAATTTGCAAATATCTCTGATAAGCAGTCTAACTCTGGTTTGCGACACCTGGAAATTAATTTGCTCCACAGTTTTGGTTTGGTTTCTTTCAGAAACTGCATAAATTCACGATGGCGGGAGATCATTGGTTTTCTGGATCTCCGAGGCATCTATCCACTCGTTAAAGCGATCTGGATATGATCTCCAGTGAATATAATACTGCAAAGAGTCATCTTTCTTCTTCCGTCTCTTTAATATTTAAATGGGGAAGGTTTCTGGGGCTAAATTAGGGATTATTTCTTCTCTGTAGAATATTCCCTTGATTGCTTCTCCACCCCAGTCTTCCAGCTCAAAGGTATAAATTCCTGACTTACTCCTGTGTATTTTAGTAATGCGAAATATCTCTTCTATATTCTGTTTAGTAAATCCTTTTGCAAAGCTCTTACTCCTGGACGAAGTCACTATTCGTACCAAGTCCCCTACAGCCAAGTCTGAACTAACTGACCATGAAATAGATACAAAAACCCACACTGGCAGACGAAAAAAGATGTATTCTAAACTGTTTCGGCGACAGCTGTCGCCCTCTTCAGTGGATCTACACCACTCTTGGTCTGTAGATCCACTGAAGAGGGCGACAGCTGTCCCCGAAAATGTTTGGAATACATCTTTTTTCGTCTGAACTGTTTTTTTTTTTTTTTTTTTTTACTTTTGATAGGCTTTTTATACCTTATTGTAAACTGCTTTCGCCAGTCTCTGCGGTCTGTTAGCTTGTAAATTTCATCAGGTGTCTTGCCCTTCAAGCCTCGATGAGGGGTGAGACTTATGTGTTTTCCAGTGTACTTAGAATGGGTAGGTAGTTTAAAGTGTTGTATGCAGTTAAATACCGATAAATTTTGTGCTTCAGTTCTTATGGCACGCTCACAGATACTAGTCTTTGTCTCATGTGAGTAAACACTATACAGAGTAATAGTCTTCCTCTTCAAGTATGATTCCAGCGTTTTGTTACAAAATTCTGTCCCCCTGTCTGTGAAAAGTCTTGCTGAGCCTTGTGATTCTGGTTTACTTAAAATGACTTAAAGAGCGTTACAGTAGCTCCAGCTTTTCGTTGAATGGGATGGACAAACATGTAACGTGAGAAGACATCTACACATACCAGTAAATATTGTACATGGTTATTTTCCCCCCGTAAGTGCCTCAGATCAGCCCGGTCACATGTCAGAATTATGCAGGGTCCTGCTGCTACAATGTTTCGTCGTGGGATTTTTTTTTGTTTTTTTTTTTGTAATTTATGCAGAGTATAAACTCTACAATCTTTTAAATATCTCTTCACATCTGTTTTAGTCACTAGAGTGTTTATTTTTTTGGCGGCCCGATATGATTTTTCAATACTACCCAAGGATGCAGGTGATATAGGATAATAGTATATGTTTCGAAGTAAGCTATTAATTTCCATAGGTATAGACTACTGCACAAGGAGGCTCTCCAACAATGTTTGACCTAAACTGCAGTTGTGGGGGAGTTTTTATAGATATATTAATCAGTAAATACCCATAAAGTTTATTAATAACGGGTCGCCTGTATATTTCGAGAATATCTGGCACATGTTGTTTACCAAATATCTGACGAGCTAAACATTCCACCTGTCACAAGTCACGCATTCGAATGAGTAAAAAATGAGTGGCATTAGGGGATACGTCACGAGAAAAGAGCCCTCTCATAAAAAGGTTTTGAGATATTAATACAACACAGAGGTTTGAATGACGTCCCTTGATGAAAGCTTCAGCTACAGTTTGACTCTGCATTGCCTTTAAGCTGAACCATAAGCTCAGCAGGCCATGACTTTTCTAGCTGCGTGCGCAGCATAAGGTCAATAATCCCCTCTCGCATGGGAGGAGTTTCATCTTTCTCCATTCACTCATCTAAGTAAGCCGTAAGCCAATCAAGAAACTGAACAGCAGTCTCCTTTTCTTGTAGACGCGCCCTCATAATCTGACTCCTGACGTCGTCAACTGTGAGACTGTATGCTTTGATGAGTGCGGCCTTCATCATCTCATATGTGAGATTGTCTCCACAAATTCTGTGGAGAATATCGAGGGCAGGGCCCTCAAACAAGCTAAGAAACTGGAGCCGCTTAGTTTCCTCATCCAGCTGGTACAGCTGAGCCATGTCTTTGAAACGAGCTATGAATGGCTCGATTCGCTCGCCTTCCTTGTATGGAGGATGCTTGATGCGTGGGGTCGCCAGAACATGTGCAGGGAGAGCGCTCGTGGAGCTTGGGTTAGCTGCACCAGATGTGTCTGAAGCCAAGGAGTCTCGCTTGAGCTTCAGCATCTCAAGTTCATGTTTCTCACGTGCCTCGGGCTCAGCACGTTCGTGTTCTCGTTCTCTCTTTCATTGTTCTAGCTCGTATTCACGTTCTCTCTCTTGTTGCTTTCGCTTGTTTTCGTGTTGTTCTCGCTCATGTTCACGTTCTCCCTCGCATTCCTCGCGCTGAATTCGATGCTCTTCATGAGCATCATTCTCATGTTGCTGCTCATAACTAAACCGAGAGAGCACATATTCTTTTATTTGTTGGGGATCTGTAAGCCCCATGTCTTTGGCTTCCTGTACTTATATATTAGTAGCCATGATGCTAACTCAACTAAGGCTGAGTAGACTAAAGACTGAGTACTGACTGCTATTTTGCAGAGAAATGCCAATAATCAAAAGTAAAGAATATAGGCACTGATTGGTGGTGACAAGTGTTATCTAGTTAAACTGGTAAAGAAAGAAAATTTAAAAAAATGCAACTGACTGGGAAAATTATTACGTAAAATTAATAGAAATAAATCA
>NC_137042.1:3298908-3376408 GCF_032717465.1 Coenobita brevimanus
ACCTAGCCTTTCCGATCTTGACTATGCAATCTTCCACACGAGGGAGAGGGTAAGTGTCTGTTTTGGTTATCTGATTAACACGTCTGTAGTCGATGCAAAGCCGCTGTGATCCACCTGGCTTAGGGACTAGAGTGACAGGAGAACTCCACTCGCTCTGACAGGGCTCAATCATCTTGTGGTCCAACAGGTAGCCAAGCTCCTTCTGGATGAGAGGAACTTTCACTGGGTTCACACGGTAAGGAGGCAATTTAATTGGCTTTGCGTCTCCAACATCGACATCATGCATCAACACAGTGGTTCTTCCTGGAGTAGCACGGAACACTTGCGGGTACTCCTGCAGTAATGCCGAAAACTCCTGCCTTTCCTTAGGAGGTAGATGAGAAAGCTTAGTCTGGAGATCATTCATGATATCAGGATTCTTCCCCAAACTATCACTCAGGCTCATACTGCATGGGAGAGCTTCACTTGCAGACTCGGGTGGAACAGCTACAGTGCAGACTGGATTATTTTCATCCCGCTTGTGATATAACTTTAGCATGTTGATGTGACATAGTTGCTTGCTCTTTCTACGATCTGGTGTGGCGATGACATAGCTGACATCACTGAGTTTCTTCTCCACGAAATAAGGGCCACTAAACTTGGCTTGAAGAGGTTGCCCATGAACTGGTAGCAGAATCAAAACCTGATCTCCTGGCTGAAAGTGGCGTAACCTGGACTTCTTATCATACCAAGTCTTCATCTTCTCCTGAGCAGCTCCTAAATTCTCTCTCGCCAGCTGTAAAGCAGTGGACAGCCGTTCTTTGAAATTCATCACATACTCCAGCAGGTTGACGTCATCTTCCTCCGACAGCCAGCATTCCTTGAGTAGCTTAAGGGGTCCTCTTACTTCATGGCCAAACAGTAGTTCAAAAGGTGAGAAGCCCAGTGATTCATTTGGAGATTCTCTTGCAGCAAACACAACGAATGGAAGACCTTTATCCCAGTCTTTCTGATGTTCCAAACAGTATTTCTTGAGCATCGATTTGAGTGTTTGATGATATCTCTCCAACGCTCCTTGGGTCTGGGGATAGTAAGCTGAAGACGTGATCTGGGTGATGCCCAACTCTTTCAGAGACTGCTTGAAAACATTTGACATGAAATTACTTCCTCGGTCTGACTGTACCTCCTTGGGCAGACCAAACTTTGTGAAGAACCCTAGCATTTCCTTAACCACGTTCTTTGCTGAGATATTTCTAAGTGGAATGGCTTCAGGATAACGAGTAGCCATATCAATCATGGTCAACACATAAGAAAATCCTGAAGAAGTCTTAGGAAGAGGGCCCACAATATCCACCAACACACGGGTGAAAGGCGCCTCAAAAGGAGGAATGGGAACTAGAGGTGCAACCTTTTCGGTCTGATTACACTTCCCCACAACTTGACAGGTGTGACAAGACTTACAATACCAGGAAACATCCCTGAAGATACCTGGCCAGTAGAAGTGTTTCAAAATGCGTGCCACAGTCTTCCTCACTCCAAGGTGTCCTGCCAAACTGGAATCATGAGCCACTCTAATGATATCCTGCCTACAAACACGAGGGATGACAACTTGATGTACAACCTCCCATTCACAGTCGGCTGATGCTGTTGGGGTCTCCACTTCCTCATAAGTACTCCTGACTTTACATAATAACAAGTAGAAGCACCGGCTGACTCTTCTTCACTGTAAGCAGAGTTAGCTAGACCTTTCAACTCAGGGTCAGCAACCTGCAACTCAACCAACTCTTGACGAGACAAATTATCAACACTACGGGGTACTGCCTCATCTGGTGAGTGGTCCAAATTAGCAAGAAAAGTGTCAGCTAGGATAACATCATCATCATCCTCTAAATCACCAGTAACTTTAGACTTAGCCCTAGTGACAGCACATGCAGGGAACACATCAGGGACATCACAATCCTGGGACACAGCCGCTGGCTCGCTAGACAACTGAGGAGCTGGACACACTTGACTTCCACCAATATCATTTCCAAGTAAGAAAGTTACACCTGACATTGGGAGTGTCTCAACCAACCCAACCATAACGGAACCATTAACAAAACCAGACTCTAAATTCACTCTGCACAGAGGGACAGAGAAGTAATTATTCCCTACACCTTGTAAGATTACAGTTTCATCAGAGGAATTAACATTAGAGCCTAGAACACTGGTCAGCATAAGGGATTGGCAAGCACCTGTATCACGATATATTTGAACTGATTTCCTCTCATTACTGTCCAGAGGACTGACAAAACCATCAGACAGGAAATTAGCACATGAACTCTTGAGAGTGTCACCCACGTTACTGCTCAAAAGAGGAGCTCCATCATGAGAATTTAAGTTACCCCTCAAAGCAGGTTCAGTTAACTCAGTTAAAGAATTCTGGGAACTCTCAAGAGTGGACACTAGACCAATTGACTGAATATTTAAAGACTCCTTTTTGTTCACATCACGCTGTCTCCTGAAACATCTCTCCGTAGTATGACCAAGCTTACTACAATAAGTACATTTATTTTTCTGAAATCTAGAGGTGAAGCTGGTATTTACTTCCTGAGAAACATCATCCTTATTCTCTTTCCTGTTACCTGTACTCTGAGTAGAGGCAACGTACTTACTCTCAGCTTTCCTTTTTTCTCTAGAATATCTCTTGTGAGTGAGAACATACTCATCAGCTAAAACTGCAGCATCAGACAAATTATCTATTCTTTTCTCATCAAGATATAGGCTTACATCTTTACTAATACACCTTTTGAAATCCTCCAGCAAAATCATCTGCTTAAATTTACCAAAATCAGAATCCACATTCTTAGAATTTAACCACTGCTCTAACAGATCTTTGATTTTTGCATACTCAACATGGGATTGCTTATCTTGCTTGTAAGTTGTCCTAAATTTTACTCTATAGGCTTCAGGAACAAGCTCATAGGCCTTAAGAATCAAGCTCTTAACTACATCATAATTATCAGACTGATCCTGAGGCAAAGATGCATAAGTTACTTGAGCTTTACCGGTGAGAACAGTTTGAAGGAGTACTGGCCAATACTCCTTAGGCCAATTAAAACCTGTAGCTACCCTCTCAAACAACTGAAAATACTTAGTTAAATCAGATTCATTAAAAGGAGGGACAAGTTTAACATTTTTAGCCACATCAAAATCATCAGAGCTAGATGATCCAGTTCCACCTTGTTTCATGCGATACTCATGGTGTGCCTGAATCCTAGCAAGTTCAACTTGTGCGTGAAACTCAGCCTCCTTAACATCAGCCTCCTTAGCACGTGCTTGAAATTCAGCTTCCTTCACACGAGCCTCCTGCAGGGAAAGCTGTAACTTAGCTAATTCAATCTGCGTTTGCTCATTTGGAGGAGTTACATTAAACAAGCTTTTATTAATCATGCCAACAATTTGATCTTTAGAATGATGAGAGTGAACTGCAATTCCCAATTGTTGAGCAACAAGCTTAAGTTCATTCTTTGTTCTGTTTTCTATATCACACACTGTTTGCACATTTGACAAAAAATCTTTGGCTTCATCAAGTGTAGAAATAGTAGCCATCATGAATATATCACAGTCACAAAATATCAAACAATATTCTTATGATAATATCCTGAATATCCTGATATGAGGTCGCCAAATTTATGTTACGGAACAGAGAAAGATAATGTACACTTTAAGTGAGAATACGAAGAGTCACTACTGTCCCGTAAAGTTCCAGGTTCAAAACAAAAGAGTTAGGTAAAATTACAAGTTAAAGTTTAATGCACAAACTAACAACAAAACATTCAGGACTCATAAGGATAATGTAATGGCAAAAAACAGGTTAAATATATGGTTAACTGCAATAGCCTCTATTAACACGAAATTAGCAAGAGTAAATTTTATCTAAGTCAGCCCTGATAAAATGAGATACCAGATAATACTCAGTGAATGCCAGATAAATAATTACAGATACAAACTATTATCAAAAATGACTGACATAAAGAACCCCACACGAATTACAAAAACTTCACTAGGCCTACAAATTAAACTTATGCTATACTGTACAAGAAAAAATACAACAGTTATACTCAAATTACACACAGCTGCTAGATGTTTGGAGATTTCTTGAGCACTCACAATAATAATATCTGTACAGGGGAGGACAGAGATGTGAACAAAATGAGGAGCAGATCTAAGTGGCAATGATGCAGAGACTGAGCTCATTATATAGGGGCCAGGAGAGCTTGATACAACTTGTAATGAGGACGCGCAAATGAAGCCATGGGGACAAAGAGATGACAATCCCGCAAAGTATAACAGAGATGTCGACTTACTCTACTATAACGGTAGAAGGGGGGGACTGAGGCAGAACACGCTCGTGATCAAACATGCAGCAACTGTGCGTTAAAATTACACAAAGGATGATGAAATCATAGGCTATGTAACAATATATATATGAGGAGTAGACTGTAGCACCAGTCGAACAGGGCAGTACTCCCAAGGTGGATGGAAAGCTGATTACAGGGAGAGCTGGAGCTCCCGTTTCATCAGCTTTCGGGACTAGGTCCCGACCATCCCTTTTTGCTGAACTTTTTCATTGTCTCAGTAACACAGAGAGTAGGCCCAAGGAACAAACCATTAGATTTTGGTGGATGTCCGTATCATCATCGTGATCCAGGAATTTTTAAAAAGAATTTAATAGCATTGTGGGATAGTGTTAGTGTCAACATTTTTGCTTCTAACTCGATAAATGATGCCTAGAATGCTTTCACAAAAACTGCAAGATAACATATCCATTAGATCTATCAAACATTCCGCCTTGGCGGAGGTTTGCAATCTCGAATTGCTCTTGTTTTGACATTTAACGAAGACACAAAATATAACAATTATAATGAAAACAAGCGGTTTAGTGTGTGTGTGTGTGTGTGTGTGTGTGTGTGTGTGTGTGTGTGTGTGTGTGAAATTCTTTGGAAAGGCGGACCATGGACAATAAAGAATCGATTCAATTTGGGGAGGATCTGGATGCGAATTCGGATCATATATCCACGGATCCGGATCCTGCTCCTTTTTAATGGCAATGGCATTGGCGGAGGTATGCGCTTCCTGATCGCTTTCTAGTTTTTTTTTATTATTTGTCTCATGTTCCACAAAGAAAGTTTTAACAATATTTTGGGAATTCTATCGCATATCAAGGGCCTTTCCAGTGCGTTTGTGTATGAAAAAAAATAAGGAAAATATACTTGTGGTAAGGAGCTGCAACAAATATATTTATCTGCCGCATGTCCCTGTGGGGAAAATGCTGCCACAATTGCTTACTGGACTACCTGCCGCCTTCCCAGTTAGGATAGAATTATAAGGTGAAGGTCACCAGATAAGGAAGGTTGGATGAATATGACTATCCTGATGTGTCATCAAGGAAAGCAAGATTCAAGAGTATGAATTTATTCCAGACGGTTCGTCTTTCTTTGGAGACGAAATGTAAAAATAAGAACAAACTCTTCAGTTTTGTTTCCTTAACTCATTCATGTCATTAAAATGATTGTATTCATAAGTTTCCATCTATAATGTAAATTGAATTATTTGATGGTGGCAAGTTTGAATTCAACCTTTCGTTACAAAAATTATCTGTTTTATCCTTGTTTGTTGCGTTGGAATTTACTGATATTAGAAGTAGCAACTCTTTGAGAATGGGACAAACGAAAATATATCTAACTTTCTAGTACCGAAAATTTGTCTTGAGCTAGGTAACACTGCTAGTTGGTATCAAGAATTATAACGGAATATGTCATTGAAACGAAACTTAAAACTTATGACTTGATCTCGTTTTCTGGCTATTCACGTACAAACCAACAGAGAGAGATCTCAACCAACGTGAATTTGAATCATATCTGCATAACATACATTACCAGAAGGAATGATGGTGAATTAAACTGTAGGTACCAATCGAAATACTCTTCTAATAAATGGTGCTACATAAGAACAAAAATCAGTAACAGTGGGATAAACTTCCGGTAAGGAAGAGTGCAATGGCTATTGAAAAAATACAAGTAAAATGTGTGAGGCAGCCACGAAGGGAGACAGAGTGGCTGTGAGAGTGGTCCGTACATTACTGGAACAGGTCTTTGTCATGGTCTTCTCACATTCATTCATTTCTCGCTCTGGTTTTACGCTTACCGGAGATCCTGCCTGATGTCGCCATACTCTCTTGCAACCTTGCCTAACCTATGGCCTTTTCTCGAGATCGCGGCCATCTGTCACCATCTCACTTAGCTGTCCTTTACTTTTTTTGCTTTTTGTTATATATATATATATATATATATATATATATATATATATATATATATATATATATATATATATATATATATATATATATATATATATATCCAGTTGCAATTCTTAGTGCTTAGTCCTGATCTCTATTACATGGTATTGGCAGATGCCGTCTCTCAGGGAGCACCTCTCACCGCTCACCCTCCCTGGAAGTCAAACACCTTCCCTGCTGATCTCTCACTTTTATGATCGCCTCTCATCTTATTTCACTGTCTCTCCCTTATTTCTCGTACACACTGTGCTTCTCTCACATGTAATATTTTAATCATGTTTGATCAAATTACACGAACCAATAATTTATTTACATCTGACCTCCATGTTTCACTGCCCTATAATTATGATACCTAGTTTTATAATAAGTTTCCGACAATATTTGCCTCCACCTAGGAGGTTATGTTTTTGCCTGTGTTGGTTTGTTTGTCTGTTTGACTGTTAGCAGGATTGCTCAAAAAGTTAAGAACGGGTTTTGCTGAATTTTTCTTTCCAGAGGTAGGGGGTGGCCCAAGAACAATCGGTTAGATTTGAGTGGTGATCTTAATCATCATTCGGACCCAGGATTTTTTTTAAATAATTCTTTGCCGTTGAGGGATAGTGGCAATTTCAACATTTTGCTTCTAACTCAATAAACAATGTCCATATACTTGCACAAAAAGATTAATCTCCAAAAGATCTGCCACACATTCCGCTTTGTCGGAGATCTGTAATCTCGAACTGCTCTCGTTTTGTCATTTAACGATAAAGAAGAAACACAAAATAATTTTAATTATGATAAGATGTGGTTTAGTGTGTGTGGGGGGGGGGAATGAAATTTCTTAGTTTTTCCTATAGATAACTAAGTTTTTTTATTATAAACAATGATGTTATTAACGAGCTCATGTCCTCAGGCACGATTTATATTAAATTATCTCCACCTGTGGCTCCACAAAGGCTGTGATTCATGTAAAAAATTTTTGAGTAATTAATTGAAATAATTAGTAATATAAATAGAGAGATAGATGAACAAGCAAATAGCTACAGATGTAGGTAGAGAAGAAGGTATGTTGATACAGACTCCTCCAGACAACGTACTCGGAAGTTTTATAAACTGAAGATAGGTAGACAGACGAGTAAGCAAAGAGATATCATAGACTCCTCCACATATTAGTTGGACGCTTAATAGTCTGGTAAGAGAGAGGTCCCGGGTTTGATTCCCTGCCGAATAAGAGACGGTGAGATAGTATCTCTGCCTGAAGCCGCCCAGAACTGACATAGGTACCTGAATGTTTAAATAGATGGTTGGCTGTCCTCTGTGGGATATTTCCTGGTGCTACTTTCCATCCCCTGCCACTCTCTCTCTCTCTCTCTCTCTCTCTCTCATATCCACCTGATGTGTTCTCTAGTCGTCTTCTAATATATGAATTTCTTATCTTTTATAGCTATCATAGGGATAGAGAGAGAGAGAGAGAGAGAGAGAGAGAGAGAGAGGATGAATGGATAGATGGTTGGATTGTTGGACTGATCCATGGATGGATGGATCGATAGATAGATGGATGGGTACATAGAAGATTGGTTAAGGAGATGGACTGATAGATGGATAAATGGATGGTTTCATTGTAAAGTGGATGGATGGATGGATTGATGGATGATTGTTGTATGTGGATTGATTGATGTATTGGTGATTAGGTGAAATATAAGAAGGCATTGAATTCACTGCTGTATTGATGGATGATTGAATAGGTGAGTGAATAGGTGGATAGAGTGACAGATAAGTAGGTGAATGGTTGGATGAAGGAATGATGAATAGGTAGACAGATGGATGGATGAATGAATGAAGTAAGAGGAAGAAAATGATATTGCTCGATTAATAGATGTTTGGATGAATAGTTGGCTGGATGGTTGGATGAATGAATGAATGAATGAATGAATGGATGGATGGATGAATGGATGGATTGATGGATGAATAATAGGTGGATAGATGGACGGATGAATAGGTGGATAGATGAAAGGATGAATGAATGAATGGATGGATGGATGAAGGGATGGATTGATGGATGAATTAATAGGAGGATAGATGGACTGATGAATAGGTGGATAGATGAAAGGATGGAAGAATGGATTGATGGTTGAATAGATGGAGGTCCGATGGAAGTAAGAATATAATAGGGCAGTTAGTATCTTTGTTATCACTTCAGTAACTTGTAACTTTGACAGTATTGCTTTGTACAGAGATAAAGCTACACGATATTATACTACTGCCGTTATCATCACGACCATCATCATCACCGCCACAGCGATCACTATCACCAACATTTCCGGCACCATCATCATCGTCACTTTGTACAGATCAGCAACATGATAATTTACCGCCACCACCATCATCATCATCATCATCATCATCATCATCATCTTCGCCTCACTTTATATAGATAGCAAACACGGTACATTATCATCATCATCATCATCACCATCACTTTTAGACAGGAATCTTTTTATTTTTATTTTTTTATACCTAAGCCATGGAGGTCACGTTGTTGTCTGTGTTGGTTTGTGTGTCTGTTTGTCTGTTTTGAACGGATTTTCTTGAAATTATTTGGAGGGGTAGTGTGTGGCCCACCGAACAATCCGTTAGATTTTGGTGGTGGTCTGTATCATCTTGATCCAGGAATTTTTTAAAGAATTCTTTACCATTGCAGGATAGTGGCAATTTCAACATTTTCGTTTCTAACTCGATGAACAATGCCTAAAATGGTTGCACAAAGACTACAAGATAACATGTCCATAAGATGTAACACACTCCCCACCTTGACGGAGGTTTGCTATCTCGAACTGCTCTTGTTTTGTCATTTAACGAAGAAACAAAAAATAACATTAATAATAATAAAAAGCGGTTTATTGTGTGTGTGTGTGTGTGTGTGTGTGTGTGTGTGTGTGTGTGTGAATGACAAAATTTCTTAGATATACCTATAGATAACTAAGTTTTTATAATAAAACATGGAATTATATGTAGTCGTCATCTCCTCACGAATGATTTGTTGAATTATCTACACCCCACATTTCACGGAACAGGATATAGTTGTGGAAATTTGTTGAATAATTAACTGAACTCATTAATAACTTAAATATATTTATAGACGAACGAGTAGATAACTATAGATGTAGATAATTAGGCAGGTAGATAATGATAGACTCCACACAACATATTCAGAAGTTTAATAATCTGAAGACAGGTAGTAGACGAATCAACAAATAGATATGATAGACTCCATCACACATTAATCGGAAGCTTAATAGTCTGGTAAGTGAGAGGTCCCGGGTTCGATTCCTTACCAAATAAGAGACGGTTAGATAGTGTCCTTGCCTGAAGCCACCCAGAACTGAAATAGGGACCTGAATATTTAAATAGATGGTTGTCTGTTGTCTGGGGATGTTTGCTAGTGCTTCTCTCTCTCTCTCTCTCTCTCTCTCTCTCTCTCTCTCTCTCCCTCTCTTTCTCATATCCACTTGATGTGTTCTTTAGTCTTGTTCTAATTTACGTATTTCTAAACTTATACGCTCCCTCGTCGACTACAGCGCAATTTGTCTTACAGGGCTCTCTGGAGGGCATTCTCACTCCCTAGAAGACCTGCAGAACTCGGCGCTGCAAGCGATGCTGGGAGCTCCTCCCTGGACGCGAGTTGAGAACCTCAGGGTTGAGAGTGGCTTCCCATCTCTCCAGCACAGAATCTGGAGTCGCTCGACAGCAGTATCTGCTCAGCTTTGCCGCCTCAGGCCACACTTACCTGTCTCTGTGCACCTCCAGCTCACTATTGAGAGGCCCCCAGAACTGCACCCAAAGAAGGACTGGGCACACACCACTGCTAACATTATCCACGACCTAGGAGTGTCAAATGCCTTCCTAGGAGGACCTGACCTTCCTGACCCTGCCTATACTCCCCCTCCTCCATGGCTGTCACCCGTGATCCACAGTCTTGCCCCTTCGGACGCCTGCCCCAGAGCATCTCTTCCCGACCTCCTACACCAGGATGGCCTACGGAGGATGGCATCCCTCTGGACCCCGGGAACAGCCGAGTACATCACAGATAGGTCTGTCACTGCTGAAGGAGCTGCAGGTGCCGCATTCGTCATTGATGGTCGTGCCGAGACCTGGCGACTTCCTTCTTGAACCGCCGTGTATGAGACAGAGCTCGTAGCGATCTTAGGCGCCCTCAAACACGCCCATGCCCACCAACATCAATGGGTCGTCATCCATACTGACTCACTCTCGTCTCTGCATGGTCTCCGAGCCTGGCACTTCACCGACAGTGTGAATCTGCTGACATCCATACTAGCAGTCGCAGACTCCATAGTTCAAAATGGAGGTGAAATCCACCTACATTGGCTTCCAAGCCACGTAGGTATCGCCGGCAACGACCTTGCTGATGCTGCCGCTCGCTCCGCCATACACCACCCCACCATCACTTTCCCTCTCATCATGAGCCGCTCTCTACTAAATCGCAGAGTGAAAGCCACCATCCTCCAGCTCACTCACTCTGACCACGAAGCACGGGTAGTAGAGGGCTCCAACTCAGCCACTTGGTATGCCAGGGCCACAAATTATAAGCCCCTTGAATATCCCATCACCACGCCTAACATGCAAGTAGCAAGAGCACGCCGCCAGTGGCTAGGCTATCCTTGCTATTCTCAGATAGCAGGGACCGCCCTAAAACCGTGTCCATACTGCCACGACCCAGCAGACTGGCCCCTCCTCCACTATGTACTTGACTGTCCTTCAACTGCTGTCCTTCGCACCACCCTAGGGCACAGATTAGTCAGAAGGATCTCTCCAGCTGCAACAGCTGCAAACTAGCTCAGCCCTCCTTGACCTAGTTTCAGCCTACCCACCACCTCGCTAGCATCACCCACCTACTGTAAACAAACAACACTTTCTATCACACAAGTGGACAATTCCACCCAACCTTATGCAAACTCATTTTGAGCCCTCCTTAACCAACTAGACTCACTCTGACGGGCCCAATAAAGTGGCCCGGTCCTCCCATAGGAGGAGAATCTCCTCAACAACAACAACAACTTACTTATCATGAGAGAGAGAGAGAGAGAGAGAGAGAGAGAGAGAGAGAGAGAGAGAGAGAGAGAGAGAGAGGATGAATGGATAGATGGATGGACTGTTGGACTGATACATGGATAGATGGATCAATAGATAGATGGATGGGTACATAGATGGTTAGGGAGATGTACTGATAGATGGATAAATGGATGGTTTCATTGTAAAGTGGATGGATGGATGGATTGATGCATGATTTGTGTTTGTGGATTGATTGATGTATTGATGATTAGGTGAAATATAAGAAGACAATGAATTGACTGCTGGATAGATGGATGATTGAATAGGTGAATGAACAGATGAATAGACTGGCAGATGAATAGGTGAATGGTTGGTTGAAGGATGGATGAATAGGTGGACTGATGGATGGATGAATGAATGAAGTAAGAGGAAGAAAATGACATGGCTTGATTGATAGATGTATGGATGAATAGGTGGATGGATGAATAGATAGATGAATGAATGAATGGATGGATGGATGGTTAAATGAATGGATGGATAGATGGATGAATTAATAGGTGGATAGATGGACGGATGAATACGTGGATAGATCGAAGGATGGATGAATGGATTGATGGATGAATAGATGCAGGGACGAAGGAAGTATGAATAAGATAGGGCAGTTAGTATCTTTCTTATCGCTTCAGGAGCTTGTAACTTTGACATTATTGCTTTGTACAGAGATAAGGCAACACGATATGATACTACTGTCGTTATCATCACCACCATCATCATCACCACCACCACCATCACTATCACCAACATTTCCGGCACCATCAACATCTTCACTTTGTACAGATGAGCAACACGACACTTTACTGCCATCATCATCATCACCATCATCATCATCATCATCATCATCATCATCGCCTCACTATATATAGACAGCAAAAACGATACGTTATCATTATCAACATCACCATCACTTTTAGACAGGAATCATTTACTTATTTTTACCTAAGCCAAGGAGGTCACGTTTTTGCCTGTGTTGGTTTCTTTGTCTGTTTGTCTGTTAGCAGGATTACTTAAGAAGTTTTGAACGGATTTTCTTGAAAGTATTTGGAGGAGTAATGTGTGGCCCAAGCAACAATCCGTTAGATTTTGGTGGTGGTCCGTATCATCATCGTGATCAGGAATTTTTTAAAAAATTCTTTACCATTGACGGATAGGGTCAATTTCAATATTTTTGCTTCTAACTTGGTAAATAATGCCTACAGTGCGTTCACAAAAAATAAAAAATAAAATAAAATAAAAAATAACATCTCCATAAGATCTACCACACACCCCGCCTTGGTGGAGATTTGCAATCTCGAATTGCTCTTGTTTTGTAATTTAACGAAGAAGAAAGAAAAAAAGACATTTATAAAAATAACGAGCGGTTTAGTGTGCATGGGTGTGTGTGTGGGGGGGGGGGATAATGAAATTCTTTAGTTATACCTATAAATAACTAAGTTTTTTTTTTTTTTTTAACACAACATGGAATTATATGGTACAGTCAACTCCTCAGGCTTCAATTATATTAAATAAACACCACCTTTTATATCGTAGTTCAAGGCTTCGTTGTTGAAGTTTGTTGAGTAGATGAACTCATAGCAACATAAGTAGATGGTTAGATAAACAAGTAAGTAGCTACATATGTAGATAAATAAGTAGGTAAATAGATAATGGTAGACTCCTCAACACAATGTCATCGCAAGCTTCATAATCTGAATATAGGTAGATAGATGAATAAACAGTTATATATGATAGACTCCATACATTAATCGGAAGCTTAATTGCCTGGTAAGCGACAGGTCCCGGGTTCGATTCCCCGCCGAATAAGAGACGGTTAAGTAGTGTCTCTGTCTGAAGCCACCCAGAACTGAAATAGGGACCTGCATATTTAAATAGGTAGGTGGCTGACGTCTGTGGGATGAATGCTGGTACTACTCTCTCTCTCTCTCTAAAATGTTGAGAAAAACTAGTGCTGCTGTGAGTGAGCGAGAAAGATATTCTTGCATTAATCTGTGTTCTCTCTCTCTCTCTCATATCTACCTGATGTGTTCTTTAGCAGTGTTCTACTTTACGCATTTATCTTTTTATTTATCAGAAAGAGAGAGAGAGAGAGAGAGAGAGAGAGAGAAAAAGATGGATGGATGAGTGGATGGATAGATGAATGGATTGTTGGAATGATACAGGGATGGATAGATCGAAGGATGGATGAATGAATACATAGACGGTTGGTTAAGGAGAAGGACTGATAGATGGATAAACGGATGGTTTGGTGGTTTAGTGGATGGATGGATGGATTGGTGGATGATTTGTGTTATGTGGATTGACTGATTTATTGGTGATTAGGTGAAATGTAAGAAGACAATAATTGACCATCCGCCTGATGACGACTCTTTGAGCTGCCTGGATCCACTGTCCGACTCATTTCTTCATTTCTGCAACATTCGTGGCCTTTACTCTAAATTTCTCTCTGTCGTACACCACCTCCTCTCCTCTAAACCTCACCATCTCTTCCTTACCGAGACTCAGCTGTCTGAGGCAACTGACGGCAAACGTTTTTTTGTATTGTCCTACTTTGTAGCCTACTCGTTTCAAAGCCAAAGGTGGATGTTGTGTATATGTACGCAACTACCTATCTTGCTCTTGTGTTCCTAAACTTGATTCTTCTGAATTCTCTACTCTCTGGCTTTGCTTCTCCTGTCATTCTCTGACTAAATATATCTGCACTGTATAGTTATCTCCCAATTCTACTACCAAAAATTCTTCGACTGTATTACTTCTACGATGGAACACATTCTATCCATTTCTCCTTTCTCTGAAATCTCCATTCTAGGAGATTTCAATGTTCACCACCACCTTTGGCCCTCCTCTCCTTTCACTGATTCACATGATGAACAAGCCTACATCTTTTCTATCCTTAATGACCTAGAGCAGCTTGTACAGCACCCTACCCGTATCCCTAACCGCCTTGGAGAGAGCTCCAACATACTTGACCTCTTCCTCACAACTAATCCTTCTGCTTACACTGTTAATCTTTCCTGTCCATTGGGCTTCTCCAATCAAAGCCTTAGTACCTTAACCTGTCCTATCGCTCCAGTACGGCCTGTGGACCCTTCAAAGAAACATCGTCTGTGGCACTTTGGAGCTGCGGATTGAGAGGCCCTTAGGCAGTACTTCTTTGATTTTCCCTGGAATGCTTATTGCTTCCATGGCAGGTAGCCATCTGAGTGTGCCTTGCGCATTAACCCGCGGTGTCCCGTCGACGTTCTTTTACGTCCACACGTTTTGTCACTGCCAATCCCATTGACGTACATAAACGCGAAAAAAATGCAAGGTCCCTAATTTGCACAATTTTCAATTTTCGCGAGTCATTTTTGGTGCGTATACACGTGACACCTTCCTCAACAAGATGCCAGGCAGAGACAATGCCTTACCCAGCATGACCTCCTCCCCCCCCTGCATGCCATTGTCTCAGCAATTCACCTGTTATCAGTGACCTGGCCAGTATAGCCATGTCATGCCACGGTACGAAATTCAGGGCCAGAGTGATTCCCCAATCAATGACAATGTGGAGGACAAACTTTACATAGCATTAGAGGAAGAAACAGTTAGAAATGATGATCAGGTAATGTGGCAAAAAAAGGTCAGGTATTAGTGAGTGAAACAATGCTTATAATGCCTATATTACTGCTTGAAAACCAATATACTCTTGTACTACATATAAATTCGTAACAGTAAATAAATAAATACTGTTTATGAGTGGTGTGAAATAGTTATCCTCCCATAGAACTCGTTTTCTTTGGTGCCAGCCCGATAGAAAACCCAGTAAAGTAAGGAGGCTCTCCTACCTGTAATGAGTATTTTAAACCTCAGGTGAGCGATTTCTCTATGAATTTTCGATGTTTCTCACCAAAAGCGAAGGTTTGAGCCAAAAAATTTTTTTCCCTAAAATGGTCGGGATTGGGGGGAGTCAGTGGTGGAAAAGTGGTCGGGATGGGGCGGGTTAAGGAGGTTATTCTCTCGAGCATGGATTCATACATTTCTTTCTCATATCCTTTAACCAATGCAAGAATGCCTTGGTTTAATCATGCTTTTTCTAACGCTGTCTACAACAAGGAGAGGGCCTATAAAAGGTATTGGAGCCAACCCACCCCTGAATCACATCTCTTTTATGTTTCTGCCCGGAATCGTGCTAAGTCTGTTCTTTGCTCTGCTAAAAATAATTTCATCCGTACTAAATGCTCTCAACTCTCCAACTCAAATTCTCCCCGCTCCTTCTGGCGCCTTGCCAAAAACCTTTCTAACAACGTTATCTCATCATCTCTTCCTCCTCTTTTCTACTCTGATGGCTCTGTAGCCGTTTCTGGTGATAAGGCGGATCTCTTTGCTCAGACTTTCACCTCCACCTTAGACAATTCCGGTTCTGTTCCTCCATCACTTCCCCCCTCTGACTTCCTCACGGCTGACAGTAAAATTCTTCAGCTGATGTATTTTCTGCCATCACTGGCCTCAATACTAACAATACTGATGGAGTCCCTCCTGTTGTCCTCAAGAACTGTGCTTCTGTGTTTACACCCTGCCTAGGTAAACTCTATTGCCTTTGTCTTTCAACTTGTACCTTTCCTTCTTGCTGGAAGTTTCCTCTCATTCAGGCAGTCCCAATGAAAGGTGACCATTCCCAACCTTCTAACTATGGTCCAATTGCTTTAACATCCTGTGTCTCAAAAGTTTTCGAGTCTATTCTTAACAGAAAAATTTTAAAGCATCTTTCCTATCACAACCTTCTTTCTGATCGTCAGTATGGGATCCGTCAGGGATGCTCTACTGGTGATCTTCTCACCTACCTTTCAGAATCCTGGTCATCCTCCTTTCGGGACTTTGGCAAAAGCTTTGCCATTGCACTTCACATCTCAAAGGTTTTCGATTGAGTCTGGCATAAGTCTTTAATTTCCAAACTCCCCTCTTATTGTTTATTTCCATCTATCTGTGCCTTCATCTATACCTTCCTTTCTGGTCATTTTATAGCTGCTGTTGTAGACGGCCATCGTTCTTCTCCTAGATCTATCAACAGTGCTGTTCCTCAGGGCTCTGTCCTATCACCAACTCTCTTACTTTTATTCATCAAAGATCTTCTAAGCTGCACATCTAATCCTATCCACTTGTTTGCTGATGATTCCACCCTTCACCTTTCCATTCGGTTTCCGCAACTTCCATCTAAGCAGTTACTTCAACAAACAAGGGATGAGGCTATGGCACACCTAATGTCTGACTTGGCTCGTATCTCTGACTGGGGTAAAAATGATCATGTTGTTTTTAATGCATCAAAGACACAGTTTTTACACCTATCAACCCGTCAAAATCTTCCATTGGAGTACCTACTAATGTTTAATAACATACAGCTGAATCCTGCATCACCATTGACCATGCTTGGGGTTTCATTCACACGTAACTTATTTTGGAAAAATCATATTGCATCTCTTGTAAAATCTGCTTCCAACATATTAGGTGTGCTAAGCTGACTCCGTGCCTTCTTTACCCCTGCACAGTTGTTGACATTATATACGGGTGTTATTCGCCCCTGTCTGGAGTACAACTCTCATGTGTGGGGAAGCTCCCCATGTACAGCTCTTCTCAGTAGGGTGGAGTCAAAGGCTATTCGTCTCATCAACTCTACTCCTCTTACTGGATCCCTTCAACCTCTTTCTCTTCACTGCACTGTTGCCTCTTGATCTCCTTTCCATCGCTACTTCAATGGTCACTGCTTCTCTGAACTGTCTGCTTGCATCCCTCCATCTCTACGACGGGCGTGGTGCACCCGTCTAGCAACAAATTCTCATCCCTTTTTTGTCCAACTCTCTAAAGCAAGAGTTAACCGTTACTCCCAGTCATTCATTTATGCAACAGGTCAACTCTGGAACTGTTTCCCTCTGTCTGTATTTGCTACTTCCTATGATCTCCAATCTTTTAAACGCAGTGTGTCCAGGCATCTCGAAATGAATGGATCTTGAATTTTTTTTTTTTTTTTTATTGTTTTCATTATTTTCTCTTGGATAGGACGTTTTGCGAGCTCAGCCTTTGGTTCCTTCTTGCTTGCATAAAAAAAGATATATGATTGAATAGGTGGATGAATAGATGGATAGACTGACAGATGAATAGGTGAATGGATGGATGAAGTATGGATGAATAGGTGGACTGACGGATGGATGAATGAATGAAGTAAGAAGAAGAATATGACATGGCTTCACTGATCGATGTATGGATGAATAGGTGGATGGATGGATGGATGAATAAATGAACAGATGGATGGATGGATGGATAGATGGATGAATTAATAGGTGGATAGATGGACGGATGAATAGGTGGATAGATGGATGGATGGATGAATGGAATAATGGATGAATAGATGAAGGGATGAAGTTAGTAAGAATAAGATAGGGCAGTCAGTATCTTTCTTATTGTTTCAGTTGCTTGTAACTTTGACATTATTGCTTTGTACAAAGATAAGGGAACTCAATATTTTACTACTGTCATCATCACCACCATCATCATCACCGCCACCACGATCACTATCACCAACATTTCCTGCACCATCATCACCGTCACTTTGTATAGATGAGTAACACGATACTTTACCGCCATCATCATCATCATCATCATCACCTCACTTTATATAGACAGGAAACACGATACTAACATCATCATTATCACCATCACTTTTAGACAGGAATCTTTTCCTTTTTTTTTTTTTTTTTTTTTACCTCAGCCAAGGAGGTTATGTTTTTCTCTGTGTTGGTTGGTTGGTTTGTCTGTTAGAATTGCTGAAAAAGTTACGAACAGATTTTGCTGAACTTTTTTGGATGGGTAAGGTGTGGCCCAAGGAACAACGCGTTAGATTTTTGTGTTGATCCGTATCTTCTGGATCCAGGAGTCTTGTAAAGAATTCTTTACCATTGCGGAATAGTGGCAGTTTCAACAGTTTTATTTCTAACTCGATAAACAATGCCTACAATGCTTGCACAAAAACTGCAAGAAAACATCTCCATAAGATCTGCCACAAATTCCGCCTTATATGAGGTTTGCAGTCTCGGATTGCTCTTGTTTTGCCATTTAACGAAGAATAAATAAAAAATAATATTAATTATAACAAGATGCAGTTTAATGTGTGTGTGTGTGTGTGTGTGTGTGTGTGTGTGTGTGTGTGTGTGTGTGTGTGTGTGTGTGTGTGTGACGCAATTTCGTAGTGATATCTATAGACAACTTTTTCATCATAAAACACGGAGTTATATGTAATCGTCATCTCTTTAGGCATGAATTGTATTGAATTATATCCACCTATTATTTCATGGTACCAGACGTGGCTGTTAAAATTTCTTGAATAAGTAACTAAACTCATTGATAACTTAAACAGATGGATAGATGAACAAATAGATGGCTATGGATGTAGATAGATAAGTAGGTTAATGGATAATGATAGACTCCTCCACACAACATAATCGGAATTTTAATAATCTGAAGATAGGTAGATACGCGAATAAACAAACAGATATGATAGACTCCTCCACAGATTAATTGTTAGCTTAATAGTCTGGTAAGCGAGAGGTCCCGGGTGTGACTCCCTGCCGAATAAGAGACGGTTAGGTAGTGTCCTTGCCTGAAGCCACCCAGAACTGAAATGGGGACCTGCATGTTTAAATAGATGGTTGGTTGACGTCTGTGGGATGTTTGCTGGTGCTAGACTCTCTCTCTCTCTCTCTCTTGCACGATGATAAAAACTAGTGCTGATGTGAGTGAGTGAGCGAGAAAGATGTCTTTGCTTTCATCTATGTGTTCTCTCTCTCTCTCTCTCTCTCTCATATCCACCTGATGTGTTCTTTAGGCTTGTTCTAGTTTACGCATTTCTTATCTTTTTCATTTATCAGAGAGAGAGAGAGAGAGAGAGAGAGAGAGAGAGAGAGAGAGAGAGAGAGAGAGAGAGAGAAAGGATTGATGGATGGATTGTTGGATTGATACATATATGGATGGGTCGATAGATGGATGGATGGATACATAGGCCTACATGGTTAGTTAAGGAGTCGCACTGACAGATGGATTAATCTATGGTTTGATGGTAAATTGGATGGATGGATGGATTGGTGGATGATTTGTGTATGTGGATTGATTGATGTATTGGTGATTAGGTGAAATATAAGAAGACAATGAACTGACTGCTGGATAGATGGATGATTGAATAGGTGGATGAACAGATGGACAGACTGAGAGATAAATAAGTGAATGGATGGATGAATGAATGACGTAAGAAGAAAATGACATGGCTTGATTGATAGTTGTTTGGATGAATAGGTGGATGGATTGATGGATGGATGGATGGATGAATGAATGAATGAATGGATGGATGGGTGGGTGGGTGAATGGATGGATAGATGGATGAATTAACAACGGGCTAAGACGTCTCTCGTAGCAGGGGCGTCACGCAGTTTTCTGAAATAAGGTTATCTATCATCTGCCATCCACATCCCCGAGGTTGAGTCCAGAAACAAAGTAATACTCGTAGTTGCTGCTGTGAAAGACATTCATATAATTGCTGGTCCATTTACCATGACACTAACACCTAAGGAAGGCTGAGAATTGTCTAAAAGTAATGTTTTTTTTTTTTTTATAATCAAATCGAAAGCCTGGACGACAGTGGCCAAGGGAAGTTAGATAAGGATAATATACTTTTTTTTTTTTTTTAACACGTCCGACTTGGGGGCAGTGACCTATACCAAGGCCCAGTAGTCCTCCTACACCTCCACATGTCACCACTTCGGCGCTAACACCCACCAACTAATACTGAATACATGCTAGGGCTGTCTCATACAGGACTGGTGTATTGGTACTAGCAGGGGTATTTTTACGAAATGTCGGCGGGTCTTTTGATAGATCAGTAAAGTCTGATTTAATGAAATTCAAATCTTTAAACTGTTCCCTGCCCCAGAGGGGATTTGAACATGGGTCCGGTAGGACTGCAGGCCACCTCTCTACCGACTGAGCCACGGCCTACCCCATCAATCACCCAATCCTACGTTGCCTCATGAGGAGCGTAGGAGCCCGGAGCTAGGCAATTTGGTCCCGAACAGGGGCCTGTGAAATATATATAAAAACACTGATAGCCTATAACAAAAAGGTGAAGATAGCCTTGCAGGTTGAAGAGAGACGGGTGTGGGTAAATGAAAAGAACAGTATCAAAGTGTGACTGTTACAAAAAAATGAAATACTGATAGATGAATGATTCTGGAACTTCCCAGAATATACGCAAGTGGTATGGACTCAGGGACAGGAGTGGGTGTGGACACAGGGACAGGGGTGGGTGTGGACACAGGGACAGGAATGGGTGTGGACACAGGAACAGGAGTGTGTGTGGACACAGGAACAGGAGTGGGTGTGGACACAGGAACAAGAGTGGGTGTGGACACAGGAACAGGAGTGCGCGTGGACACAGGAACAGGAGTGGGTGTGGACACAGGAACAGGAGTGGGTGTGGACACAGGAACAGGGGTGGGTGTGGACACAGGGACAGGAATGGGTGTGGACACAGGAACAGGAGTGTGTGTGGACACAGGAACAGGAGTGGGTGTGGACATAGGAACAAGAGTGGGTGTGGACACAGGAACAGGAGTGGGCGTGGACACAGGGACAGAGCTAGGGGTGGACACAGGGACATGGGTGTTGGTAAACACGGACAGGGGTGTTTGTACTGGTAAGTACAGGCAGGGGTGTTTGTAAGTACAGTACAGGGACAGGGGTGTTTGTAAACACTGGGACAGGGGGGTTCGTAAATACAGAGACAGGGGTGGGTGTAAACACAGGGACGGGGTTGGGTGTGGACACTGGGACAGCAGTGATTGCAGACACAGTGGCAGAGGAAGTTGAGGACGTATTATAAGCCTTGTTTTTTTTTTTTTTGTCATGAAAACTAAACGAAACGAATATTCCACATAGCTCTACAAATTTTTGCGCCGTAAACTTTTGATAACTGAAACTGAAGACTATTAACCAATTAATAAAATTCCTGGTATTGTCTAGTAATATTTCTTCAAATTTTCTTTATCCTTTAACCTGTCTACAGGAATATCTTTTTCCTTCCGCATCTCCCTTTCCCAGCCCCTCCTTCCATCTCCTTCTCACCTTTCCTCAAAGGTCTTGACACAGACAAAAAGACATGAGCTTCGCTGATTAATCATGACATTCTCAAAGCTCATTTTTTGTCTTTTCTGTTTGTAATATTATTTTCCTTCTCTCTCTCTCTCTCTCTCTCTCTCTCTCTGTATCTATCTGTCTATCTATCTCTCCCTCGTCTAGATAGATCATTCAGTACATGCCAGAGCTGTCTCATACATGACTGGTGTATTGGAGTCGGACTTAAAAAAAAAAAAAAAAAAAAAGGCCTATTTTACGGCATGCGTTAAATCAGCATTTATAATTCCTTTGGTTGTCTGTGAAGCAGGTGTAACTTGTATGTAAAATTTTGTGTGTATATTATAGCCTATATATTTTCAGTATCTGGGTACTCTGTACAGCCGGGTTCATACTCTAAATATTGTACTAATAAATATGTTTTATAAAGCCCATAAACGATCTGATAAATTTAGGCTCATGAATCATATTTACAGACATTGTCCAGAACAATCTGGTTGTAAGGTGGTAGCGAACATACAATACAAATACTTAGAAACAGGGGCAGGTCAAAAGCCCCATAACTAAAGCCATCAGAGCAATAATTGCCCAGCAGTGTTGTATGGCAATGGAATTAGCCTGAACTCTTTCGTAAGGTAGGGGGAGTTGAACACCTACTGTAACTGCTTTGGCCTTGACACAGGAAGTTGATGAGTAGGAAAAACAAAAACAAAAAGGGTGAAAGTGGATGGGAAGGATGTGTATTTCAGTGTGAGGAAAACGAAGCCAAGTGCATTAGAAGACAAGGCTGGAATAACCTGTGTTGTTTACCGTCGCTCCATCATCGTCATGGAGGACTTTGTGCACTAAGGTTCGAAGGCTTCCTTGGCACGTCTTCCTTTCCAGTTCATGTTTTTTTTTTTTTTACAATGCATGTTAATTTCTTTATTATATCACTGATGTAATTTATTAACAAACTATTCACTGTGATGTTCGAACTTGGACATTTTCAGTTCCACATACTTGCCTTTTATTTTTCAAGGAAATAAGGAAACTTCCGTAGTCAAAGGGTAAAGTAATCAATTTATTTGAATGATAAAAGCAAGGATATTTACTTTAGGTAACTCATGACCATCTTAATGTGCAGATATTTATAAACACAGACCTCACAAGCATACCTAGCACCCCTCCATGAAGTAATGGAGAAACCCAGTAAGGCCAACACCACCTGCCACAACCCAAATCATGACCACTAAAGTTATTCAGTTAATTTGTATTATTTGCTTACCCGACGATAATTGAAGGTTTGTCGTGTAATTTGATGCTACAGCATGACAAAACATTTCTGGAAAAAAAAAATGGGAACAACGCAATTTAACTGAATGGAGTTCCAGAGGATTACGCTTTGTCATCCCATCAGTTTCTTTAACCCCTGGCTGTGGCGGGAGGGGGGAGGGGGGGGGAGCAAAACAGTCTGTGTAGTGCGGCAATATGGCTGGCTTAGCAATCATTGTTAAATGACACCACATGTACATCATTGTCTAGGAAGCGGTATTTCACACGTACCCGTGAAATATTTTTGTTCTGCTGAACCTCGCCACAAACGCGGAGTTTTCGTGAGTTGATGTTTCCCACTGAAGAGAAATTGACATCTACACGAGTGGGATTAATTCCTGTCAGAGCCTCATTGTGTTGTCAGTTAGTCCAGTAAGATATAACTTGAGTATGGCTGAATTGGTAGAGAGGCGGCCTGCAGTGCTAATGGACCCAGGATCGAATCCCGCCTAGGGCAGGGAACAGTTTAAGGATTTGAATTTCCTAAAAACAGACATTCCTGATCTACCAGATGACCCGCCGACATGTCGTAAAAATACCCCGGCTAATACCAACATACCAGTCCTGTATGAGACAGTCCTAGCATGTATTCAATATGGACAGTGGGTTAAGTGCCAAAGTGGTGACATGTAGAGGTGTATGGTACGTAGGAGGACTACTGGGCCTTGGGAACAGGCTGAGAAGCCTATGCCCAAAGTCGGACACATAAAAAAAAAAGAAAAAAAAAAAGATAGATCTTTCCACCGCTACATTCTACGGCTGAGATTTTGATACCTATCTCACACACACACACACACACACACACACACACACACACACACACACACACACACACACAACAGAAATATATCTAGCGCTCAATATCGCAGGGCCCTGCCACCACTGTCCTCACCCTCTCCTCCGCTTCTTCAATACATCATATATTTTCAGGTTTCCCAGTCATTTCCTCTGGTTGCATTCGTCCGCCGTCAGCCTTACTCCATTACTGGTGCTCTTTCACTTGTCACCTCCTCCACTCAGATCTTAAAAGGAGGCTGAAATGTGGTCGCAGCTCGCTGACATCCCCGCCCCATCAGGAAAGTGTGTGTGTGTGTGTGTGTGTGTGTGTGTGTGTGTGTGTGTGTACTTACATTTGAAAGAATATTTTTAAAGTAAATGCAGTACGTTTAGCAAATACTTTTTTAAAGGGGAGAGTTGAAGGTGGTGAACATTGAACATACCACTTCTCACTCAATTAATACCTTCGTGTAACTTCTCTGGTCACGTCCAGCTGTTAGATTTCGTCATAATTATGATCTCCCGCACCTCCTCTCGTTTTTTCTTCAGTTATATACCACTTCATTCGCGCTTCAGTATGATTAGTGTTATTCAGTGTTTTTATTTTATTTTATTTTTTTACTTTGGGAAACCGTTTCACTCGTTTTTCAGTATGTTTATTATCTTCTATTCACATCTTTAGTAATGGCCGCTGCAATCTCACAATCAAATGAGGTGGTATCTCGGATTGCCACCACCGGCAGGGTAGGGCTGGAGGCACAGGGTCCTCCCGGTCGCTATCAAGTGACTGTGCCAGCAGCGACTGTTGCTATTTCCGGGAATGCTCATCGGCGAAGAGGTGACGGTGCGGCCTTATTCTTTACCAACATCCGCGGCCTTACCACAAATTTAAACTCAGTTCATTTTTTCCTTCAGTCCATATCCCCTTTGGCCCTTTTCCTCACAGAACCACAAATCTCACCCTCTACCGATATATCTCCATTTTGTTTTCCCGGTTACCATCTCCTTACAAACTTTCGAAACAAGGGCGGTACCTGTTGTTATATCAAATCCCAATATGCAGTTGACACTATTTTAAACTTCACTTCATCCAGTTTTGATTACTCATTATATAAATTAAATTGCCAAAACATTACCAAATATATCTGTGTAGTTTATCGTTCCCCCAATGCTTCTTTGGAACCCAGTGTATTTGATTCCATATCTACTCAGTTGAGTAACCTTGACCTTGCCCTTGGCAATGAAATTACCATTTTGGGTGATTTTAACATACACAATGTTGAATGGTTATTGCATTCTGCCCGGACTGACGACGCTGGTCTAGAATGCGAGCTGTTTGCGGAATCGTTTAATCTCACCCAGTTGGTAAAGCAACCAACCAGAATACCTGATAATCCTGACCATAATGCCCATCTCTTGGATTTATTCTTGACAAATAATCCAGATCAATACAGGATAGAGGTACTGTCACCACTTGGATCCTCTGACCACAATCTCATCAAAGCCTCATTAGTTAACCCTCCTACATCTCCCCATTCCGAACCTGTCAGGGTGACCCGATGGCACTTTGACAGGGCAGACTGGGATGGATTTAGAAATTATCTTGCTGATGTTCCATGGCAGTCTTTCTTCTCTAGTGATCCCAATTCTACCCAGTCCCACATTTGTGACTTAATACTAGCTGGTATGGATTTATTCATACCAAGTCAACAATTCACTAAAAGATCAAACTCTCCAAAATGGTTTGATGGCAATTGTGCCAGAGCAACAGCCCAAAAGTCATTAGCATATAACTCTTACTTAAAATCAAAAACACCTGAATCACTCTCCCAATTTAAAATTGCTAGAAATCATGCAAAGGCTGTATTAAATCTATCTAAATCAAACTTTCTTCAAAAGCAAGCATCAAAACTACTTAACAACCCTAATGACAATAGAATATTCTGGTCAACTCTTAATTCTTTCAATAATAACTTTAACAAGTCATCTTCCATTCCCCCACTAAAATCTTCAGATGGCAATATTACAAATGACCCACGTGGGAAAGCGGATATCTTTGCTAGTACCTTTGCAAGAAACTCTACCATAGATGATACCAGCCAGAATGTCTCAGTACTGGAACTTGATTCTCCCGAAATTGCCCCACTTAAAATACAGACAAGATTTGTAAAATCCATCCTAGACAATTTACCTACCAACAAAGCTCCAGGTCCAGATGGAATTCCGCCAATTGTTTTGAAAAAGTGTTCCCCTGAACTTGCCTCTGTCCTAGCTAAATTATTCAGACTATGCATACGTACTTCTTTATTCCCAAATTCATGGAAAGAAGCCAATATTCACCCAGTTCCGAAGAAAGGAAGTTCGTCTGACCCCTCCAATTACAGACCAATAGCTATCACATCTTCTCTTGGTAAGGTATTTGAAACTTTAATTAATAAGCATATTGTTAAACATCTTGAATCCAACAACTTAATTAATGATAGACAATACGGTTTTCGCCACGAAAGATCCACCATTGACATACTCAATTTCTTAACTCATACCATCCATCAATCAATTGATCTTTTGGAGAAACTCATGCAGTAGCTCTTGATATCTCTAAAGCTTTCGACAGAGTATGGCACCGTTCCCTGCTGTCCAAACTCCCTTGCTATGGACTAACGTCTTTTTGTTCCTTTGATTTCTTCTTATCTTAGTGACAGGAAAATAAGAGTAAAAGTAGATGATGTATATTCGAATTTCCACTCAATTAACGCCGGCGTGCCACAGGGATCAGTTCTGGCGCCAACCCTATTTCTGGTTCATATTAATGATCTCTTATCTGTCACTCACAATCCCATTCACTCATATGCAGATGACTCAACACTACATAGTTCATTCACACTCAGACATCCATTTACAAAGTCTAATATCTCTACCTCTCAACTCAATACAGCCATCTCCATAAATCAAGATCTATCTACAATCAGTGAATGGGGACAAAACAACCTTGTCTCTTTTAATGCTAGTAAAACTAAATATATACAGTTTACTAATAGACAGATATTGCCAGATTCGTACATTACCTTCAGTGCTACTAATATTCCCATCTCCAAAAGTATTGAAATTCTTGGTGTCTCACTTAACAGTGCCCTCAGCTGGACCTCTCATGTCAGATCACTTGCTAAAACCGCCTCAAAGAAACTTGGATTATTGTACAGAGTCCGTAACTTCTTCGCCGATGAGCAGTTAGCTATAATTTATAAGAGTCATGTGCGCTCTCAGCTTGAATATTGCTCACCCTTGTGGAATGGTTGTGGAGAGGTTGCATTAAGACAACTAGACAAAATTCAGAATAAAGCTGTTAGAATCATTAACAATCCTGCCATTACATATTATAAACTACCTCCCCTGCAAGTAAGAAGGAATGTTGCCTCCCTTGCATTATTTTACAGATATTTTTTTGGCAAATGCTCCGACGAAGTTGCGTCCATGGTGCCACCTCTCCATGCCTTCCCTCGTGCTACACGGGCATCTGGTAGCGCTCATGACTGGAATGTCACTCAACCACATTGCAGAACTTCTGCCTATCAGAATTCTTTCATTCCCCGAACTGCATCTCTCTGGAACTCGCTTCCCCAGAGTTGTGTTCCTCCAAATTTCAACCTACAACTGTTCAAGTCTAACTGTTACAGATATTTTATGAACAGAGGACACCAGTAATCTGGTGTATGGATTATTTTTTTTCTCCATTTGTTTTTCCTTCCTCCGTTCTGTTATTTATAAAAAAAAAAAAAAAAAAAAAAAAAATGTTTCATTAAATCCTGTACTGTATACATTCATCACACATCAGTGTTATATGATTTCTCCTATTGATCTCCCGTAACATAAATTACGCTATTCAGACATGCCAACTTGCGGACAAAACTACACGAATATTTCTTCTCTGGCCCTCCACTCACCCTCAAATACGAGACCTACTGTCCATGACTTTACTACTTTTGTCCCTCACCATAATTACTGTACTAGTGTAATAGAGACATAATGGACAGACATAACCTTACAGTTACCAAATACCCAGGACATAACAGTAATTAATTCAATGATTACTAAGCAAGAGTATTGACATACAGTGGCAAGAACAGGAATAACCGTAACCATGTGAAAAAAGCACACAGCTACTGATATATTTCATAATTACTGTTTTTCTCATATATTCATCTTTCCTCTCAGATTAACATACCTGGTAATATTTCTTTCTTTCCTCATTTCAAAACTCAGTACACTAAAATCAGTGCCAACACTTGCACCACCACCATCACCGCCATCATCATCATCATCTTTCCCACCAATTTAAGGGTGGAAGAAGAAGAAAGAAATCAACATCAGCAACGCTTAAAGCTTTATAATAACACAGTGCTCACAAAAATAGCTTACACATCCAAATGCTTACAAATCAAGCCTTCGACGTTATTAGTTTTACCAAATCTCTCTCTCTCTCTCTCTCTCTCTCTCTCTCTCACACACACACACACACACACACACACACACACACACACACACACAGGAACACTCATGATCACTAATCTCTGACCAGAGACTTAGCCAAAGTCGTGGCCAGGCGTAGGCTACACAGTCAGACACACTCCACCATCGTTTCAGAAAGGTTTAGTGCTTCAATGAACAATTTTCTAAGCATCACTAAAATAGTTTTGTTTCACATATATTATTTTCTCAAGTAATATATGCATGATAAGAAATAGACAAATTTGGTTATAGCTGTTGTTTTTAGTCTATAAAATGAGTGCGTGATTATATTTGAATTTCATACTGTGTTTTATTAATCTGTTTATTATTTTACTGACCTATTTCTTGAGGCGAGCCTTTAACCAAGCTGTTGATAGGTGATAGCAGAGAAATGTTCTCGACTGCCACAGCAGCCGGCATTCACACGACATATTCTAAGTAAGAATGCTTTTAATACTTATTGACAAAAATTTACTATCACTACCACTTTGAACTGAATGTTTTTCTCTAGTGATAACAGGGCCCGTTGCCCATAGATATAAATAAGCCTAGATGCCGCATGACACTACTTTAGATGCGTCTGCACGGCCACCATCTTGGAACGGTCGAAGCAGACCATGTTGTGTTCCTGACGACGGTCAAAGCTGGCCACTATTTACCTAGAAATGCAACAGCACTGTGCTGCTTTTGGGTGTAGAAAGCGTCGGAATATATCTATGGTGGAACAGATAGCACGGCCGGCTCAACTGTCTGGTTATGCAAACGTCCCTCAGCTGCTTCCCTATCCTCCGAAAGGAGGATGGTGGATTGCAGAAGGGAAATTTAAGCCTGCGGTCCACCGAGTTCACGTTTCAGATGAACCAGGAACCACAGCCATTACCACCACAAAAACAGCCACCACCATAACAACCACCACCACAACCACCACCACAACCACCACCACCACCACCACCACCACCACCACAACAACAACAACAACAACAACAACAACAACAACAACAACAACAACATCAACAACAACCACTACCACCACCAACACATCCACCACCACAACCACAACACCAACAACATCCACAACCACCACCATAACAACAATCACCACCACAACAACAATCACCACCACAACAACAACCACCACCATCACAAAAACAACCATCACCATCACGACAACACCTACCACCATCACCATAACCATCAGCACTTCAACTACCACAACAACACTAATCACCACAACAACAATAACCACCACAACAACCACAAAAACCACCACCACCACCACAACAACAACCACCAACACAACCACCACCACCACCATAAGAACAACAATAACCAACCACAAAAAACATCACCACAACCACCACCACCACCACCGCCACCACAACAGCAGCAACAACTATACCCACCATCACAACAATGACCACCACAACAACCACCACCACAACAACTACAATATCCACCGTCACCACCACAACACCCACCACAACAGCAACAACAACCACAATCACCACCACAACAGCCACCATTATAACCACCATCACAACAATCACCACCACCATAACAACAACCACCACAACAACAACCACCACTAACACAACAACAACCACAATTAACACAACCACCACCACCATCACCAACACAATAACCACCACCACCACATCAACAACAAACACCATCAACACCACCACCACCACAGCAACACCACCACTACCACAACAATGACCACCATCACCACCACCACAACAATAACCATCATCACCAGCACCACAACAATAACCACCATTACTACATCCACCACAACAACATTCATTCTTTCTTTGCTCTAAAACAAGCACCACTGTTACATGCTTGGCCGCTCCAAGATGACGGCCACAAAGACGCATAGCCGCTGCATCTAGTCTTATTTATATCTATGCCGTTGCCATCCAGTGGGAATGGTTGCCCTGTTCCTACGCGACGTGTTAGCTGCATGCCCCCTCTGGTCAAAATGTGTGCCAGTTAATGCCGTTAATTCATAAATAATTATTACGGTATATATGATGCCAATACCCACATTTAGTGGCACATGTTTTTTTTTTACTTCTTGGAAATTGCTAAATTGCAGATTGACTGAAGAAATGTCGGCCCCTGTCAATAAATGAAAATTATATTATGGAGGAGAAACCATAAGAATATGGTAATATCTAAGATATGAGGATTAACGCTTCAGATCACCTGGTTACAGTTCTTTGCTCCGCTCAGTGGTGCAGAGACTGTGTTCGAATGCGTGGCTCGTGTGTGTTAATGACACTGCCCGCCACGCGTCTCTGGTCAGAGATTAGTAATCATGACTGTACATGTGATTGATATAATATTTATGGGACTGATCACTCCGTTGGCTGCCACGTTAACAAAGGGGTGCAACCCTATTCCATTGCATCTCCAAACATGCTTCGTCCATCCATTTTGATTATTTATCCATGCTTTACTTCCTAAACTCCAAACATCCCGTTACAGCACATCCGCATTTTGAATATGATCTAGAGCAGATGGGGCATGTGAAAGGTGTGTGCCAGATACTTACAGAAGAAAAATGTGCAGCATGTGAGATAGTGAAGAGAAGACGCAAGGGGGTGCAAGGAACAGCATGATGGAATGAAGAGATGAGACAGGCTGTGGCGCACAAGAAGAAAGCATATAGTTAGTGGATGGGAAGCTGGGACGTGGGGGAAGCTGAGAGACGAAAGACTGAGTTATATGCGGAGAGGAGGGGAGGAAGGTTAAGAGATTTGTAAGAGAGAGAGTAAGAAGAAAGTGGATGAGGATTTTGGAAGGAATTTGAGAGTAAAGTGGAGGAAATGTAAGAAAGTGTTCTCGAAGGAGGTAAAGAGACTTGGACAGGGTAATAACGAAGTTAGAACAGGACTGAAGATAAAAATCGTAGATTGATACTGTAGGAGGGAGAAAAAGTGAGCAGATGGAGGAAACACTTTAAATGTAGAGGAGGAAAGGGAGGCTGAGATTGTGACAGATGGAAGGGGACAAGGAATGAAAGTTTTGGGAGAGTTTAATGAAGCCTTGATCATGAAGGAGGAAGTGCAGGAGGCAGGAAGGAAGACGAAAGCATGGAAAGCTGCAGTTATAGATATGTGTGCTGTGGACTGTCTGAAAGGTGGTGGAGAGACTATTGTTGAGTGGTTAGTAAGATTGGTAATGTGTGTTTTGTGCGTGGTATGGTGCCGATTGACTGGGCAATTGTGTGTGTGTGGTTCCGTTGTATAAAGGTAAGGGTGATAAGTATGAATGTACTAGTTTTAGGGGTATAAGTCTGTTGAGTGTTGTTGGTATGTGTATGGTAGTGTTGATTAGGAGAGTTAGAGAGGGTAAAGAGGGAATGATTGGTGATGAACTGTGTCGCTTTAGGAGAGGGAGGGGATACGTGGATCAGGTGTTTGCTGTGAGACAGATGTGTGAAAAGTATTTGGCGAAAGGTAAGGATGTGTTCATGGATTTAGAGAAAGTGTATGATAGAACTAATAGGGAGGCTTTGTGGACTGTTTTGCGATTATATGGACCTCATGGTAGGTTGTAAAAAGGGGCAAACAGTTTCTATGTTAATAGTACAGCGTGCGTAAGAGTGGGAAGTATTGTGAGTAATTGGTTTCCCGTGAGAGTGGGGCTGCAGCTGGGATGTGTGATTTCCCCTTGGGTGATTAATTTTTATATGGATGGTGTTGTAAGGGAGGTGAATGCGAAAGTGTTAGGTGGAAATTTGAGTCTGGTGAATGCTGATGGTAGAGAGTGGATCTGAGTCAGCTACTGTTTGCGGATGATACTGCAATGGTGGCTGACTCAGAGGAGAGATTGGGACTGTTGGTAGAGGAGTTTGAAAGTTTGTGTGAAAGGAGGAAATTGAGAGTAAATGAGAATAACAGTAAAGTGGTGAAGTGTACGAGGTTGTTAGATGTTTGGAGGATGAATGTAGTTTTGAATGGTGAGATGCTTGAGAAGGTAGAATGTTTTAAGTATTTAGGGTCACATGTTGGAGTGGGTGGAAGAATAGATGTAGAGGTGAAATTTAAAATGAATGAAGTAGGGAAGGTTCTGGGAGGAATGAAAAAAAAAGTGTATAGATGTGTTCACCCATAATGGATGTAAGAAAAGGCTGTATGGGGGTGTAGTATAACCGACCGCCTTATATGGGGCTGAAACATGGAATGTGGGTGTAGCAGAGAGGAAGATTTTGAATGTAATGGAGACGAGGTGTCTTAGGAGTATGTGTGGAGAGACACGTATGTATTGAGTGAGAAATGAAGTGCAAAGGAGAACTGGAGTTGTGCGGGAGATGGCTGATCGAGTTGAGCAGAGGGTGTTGCGATGGTATGGGCATATGAAGAGAATGGATAATGAGCGATTGGTGAAAAAGATAACTAGATCTGATGTGAGAGATGTAAGGCTTGGAGGAAGACCACGAATACAGTAGGATGCACGGACAGTGTGAAGAGAGCGTTAGAAGCAAGATGGATGTCTGTAGAGCAAGAAAGAATGGCTGCATGTGATAGGGATGACTAGAGAGATATTGTGAATGAATAAATGGTGACGCTGCACTGAGAGGATATTCTCCCGCATTTGGTCTGGTCAGCTGATCAGGTCAGGTGCGGGTAAAAGGATGGGTCCATTATGATGTGGCAGGGGTAAACCAGCTCTGCTGTCGGAAACTGCTACGGATGTCGCTGATTGCACTACGTAATTGACCCTCGTGCAGTGTTGTGCGGTGAGGATCTGTCCCTTGTCCACTTAGGGCTAAAATACGAGTAAATGTGTATGTGTGTGTGTGGATGAGTAACTTGGGAATGTGTTCTCCTGTCCCGGCTATGCTCCTTTCTCTGGGGGAAGCAGCCTAGGTATAAAGATAGACAGATAGATACAATGCTTTATAGGCCTATTGTGTGTTCAGCGTTATGCATACAAAGGTGGTTTGGTGACTGAAGATTACGTTCACTAGCCTTTCTGATCTGCCATGTAAAACAAGATCGTCCTCAGAGCACCGATGTACACAATTAACTGTCATGTCAACAATTACCAGTTGTTCATGAGGCTGTGAAGGAAGAAGGGCAGGCGTAACAAACTGTGGCACATGTTACACGTCGGTCTTATTACGCTGTGGGGCAGGAGGATTGACTGACCTCCTTCATAATGCAAATTATTTGTTGGACAACCAGAACAGTGTGAAAATGACGTTCTCGGGCAGCACAGAATCAGCTCAAAGTTTACGAATACGTTCCCTGGCATAAAATCGAAACATAAAGGCAGTCACAAACTCGTGAGTAGTATTTGGTATTTTAGTCTGTTTTCCGTCATTCACAGATCAAAATTCTCTGTGAATATCAGCTGCTGCTATCACAATATAAAGATCAGAGCATCATATTTGTAAATGTTAAGAGAGAAAGTGAAGCATGTTTACTAAAAACACCCATCATACGATAATGGGAGTAAAAAATGGTTGAATGAAATAAAAATATTTGGTGGAAGAGCATGATCAGGCACAATGGTTGTAAATAATGAATGGTAAAGGTAAGAATTTCCTCTCTCTCTCTCTCTCTCTCTCTCTCTCTCTCTCTCTCTCTCAATGGCTGAAGGTCGGAATAAATAAATTAAGACTATCAAAACTCGAGAGAGAGAGAGAGAGAGAGAGAGAGAGAGAGAGAGAGAGAGAGAGAGAGAGAGGGGTCACCCGCATCAACCATCCCTTCACGGTGTCAATTAAGGTCTCTCCCGCTCTTCACCTTTTAATTAACTCCTTCAGTGAGGTGACGTCCTTCTGTTTTACGGCTGCCAGGTGACTTTTTTTCCATTTTTTGGAGACGTCTTTTAGGACTGGGATAAGATATAGCTTTTATTAATCCCCAGAATACGATTATATATTGTTTGACTAGTTCATATAACTGCCAGACAAATACATCCTGTAGAGACCCACGCATACAGAATGGGTTATGATCTGTTCTGAAGAAGACTGCATCACATCCCCTCACTATTACATCTTTGGCTTCATCTAAAGTGAATACATTCGTCAGGCAGTAACGTGTAAAATATAAAAGTCGCTACTGTTAGGAAAGGTGGATTAAAATTCATTTAGGGTGTCTAACGCATCTTTGAGAACCGGGATGATAAGAAACAGGAAGGGGGGTGTGTGGATAACTATGAAGTATGTGGGGAAGGAAGATGCTGACCAGATAAAATATAATAATAAATAAAAGAAAAGTTAGAAACAGTTTTGTAAAATTACGCTGAGAAGAAAAATGTGCCAAACAATAATATGTTGGAATGATTAAACTTAGGCAAGACTGCATTACATACACAAAATATGTAGAAAGTGTTAATGGAACGTTTACTGACAGAGAGGAGACATATATGCTATAATTATAATGAGGAGAAAATGAATAGAGCAGAATTTACTGAATTTACTTAAACTGATTATATGTGTTCAGCTAAACAAAAGTGTAGCCATTCTCAAGTGATTATCGAAAAAAGAGGAACTGAAATTAACATAACTATTTTGATAGATTAGTGTATATGAACATGGTTATAATATTATATGTTTTTGACTAGATATTGACACTGTATGTATTACGATAAAAAAAAAAAAAACGCAGACAGTACTGTGAAAGGAACACTACCTTACAAAGCTGGAAACTAAATTTGAAGATCAAAAGATATTTGAAAAAAAAAAAAAAAAAAAAAAAAAAACAGAATTCAAATACATTTTTACGGGAAAGTTACTTATTGAATGTTATCAGCATCGCACGACTGTCATTCCCTGAGGAAAAGTTCGTCGGAAAAACAGTGTTTGATAATTGTATATACTGTATTCGTATAACACAACATTCCAAAAGAACTTCCAGAAAAAGAAGCTGAATCAAGCTGACCGTAAACGTTGACCACATCTTTCAGTAGACCTTAATATGTTTGTTGTCCCCGCTGACTTTTGGTTACGGAAACTTGGTATCACTCACCAGGAAGCAAGAATAAATTACGCCAGACGTCATGACAGTGAACTAGGTTAATGAGAAGCTGGTCCTCCAAGGCAGCAGCACCAGATCATTGTGTCAGATCCAAATATCCTGATGTGGCAAAATTAGATGTGTCTCTGTTCTGGTGATTTCTCCACCACACATTTTCCGGCAGACGTGATTGGACAAACGAACCACAGCGAGACGGCTCCTACTCCCCAGATCATGTCCTGACTGAGAGAACCAATTAGGAAGGTGAGTGAAGAGGGGGACACTCTTAATTAGCCATTGACAGCACCGTGATCACCGCTCTCAAAAGGATAAATAGGCGTCGTTAATGGATCCACCACAGGAGGGTAGTGGAAAGTCACGCACTGAATAGGAACAGCACTGATACTTTATCCCGGTCAGAGTGATACTTTTGTTTCATTATTTTGACAACAATAAAGGAATTTCAGCTTCTTTATGTTGACAACGAACAGAGTACTTTCCTCGGCATATGAACGATTCGCTAGACCTCAAAGTGTTAAATTGTTTAAAGCAGAAAAACCAAACTCGTGAAATACTTGAGTCTCTTCAGTTAGATGGTGTCTTTTTCTATTTTAGTATCACTACTCTAGAGTATTTGTTTCAGGTTATGTAAGACCTTTCGAGCTGTAGGGGTTAAATATAGATTTCACTAATCTACAGTATTCAGGGAAGAGGTCCCACATTAAATCACAAACACTCGTTCGCCGGTGTCATTAATCAATCAGTCAACACATACTGAACTGAACTTTTATATCGAACGCGACATGCTATTAGTGATTTGTGGCCTTGGTAAGAAAAATGGATTTTTCTTCGCTCCTTAGTCCTCTTTTTATTGATTTACAGGTGCACCTTTTTTTTTTTTTTTTTTTTTTTTTTTTTTGAGAGAGAGAGAGAGAGAGAGAGAGAGAGATTTCTGTGAAATATTTTGTGTACATATTTTCATAACCTAGAATTATAACACTTCTGATAATGAAAGAATGGAAGAAGAGTGATATCGCGATAATAAAATTAACAGATTTTTCTTTATTAACAGATTTTTCTTTGGATTTGTATGGGAGGATATTTCCGTAAGTTGTTGATGATGGCGATGATAGTTTAAAATTAGTTTATACTCCTCTTTAAATTTAGCGTCTGTAGCCTGTTCATCACCCATCATCCCCTCTCCTCCCCGTGTCTTTAGAAGTAATTTATTTTCAAATCATCACTGTGTGTTGCATCCCAGTGTTTTATCATACTTATCTGCTTCACTCTTATCTTAGTCTCATATTTCCTCCACTCCCCCAGTACGCCTCCAATATAATGAGGTCATCGAAAGCAAGATGCGTAATGAACAACAGGTGTCTGTGAGAGAGAGAGAGAGAGAGAGAGAGAGAGAGAGAGAGAGAGAGTGTGTGTGTGTGTTCGATACTGACTTCAATATCATTCGGACTGTATATACATCAGTGCATGTGGCAGTAAGACTGTTCAAACCTTAGCGCACAAGTACATTTAGCTGGCCATCGACGAACACTTTTAATATGTCACAAGAACCATCCGACACATCTGTTTCACTGGCTCAAGTCTGTGCATTGTCAGGCGGAATCTGAGACTGAGAATAATATTACTGGTTATGTGATTTTCTTCGAGATTACTGACGTCCATTGGATAATACTTTAACTCCAAAGTGTGAGGTCAGACACCTTTGGGATCTAGCTCCTTTTCCCACGTCACGGGCATAATGGTCAGCAGTCCGCTAGCCGCCTAACTGCTGTGCCAGTGACCAACAATTACCAGGATTTATATGTTACAGTTATGTATTAAATATAACTTGCCTCCCCGAGCAAATACTGTGCTTTCTTGTGACGATGGGGCGATACCTATGGCAGCAACCGTTTTTGTTATTTACGAAGACCGTTCGAGTATGACGAAGACCATGCTGTTGGACTCATCTGTATACAGTACAGTGCGAGGAAACAAAATTGTTGTAGAACTAACAGAAGTATACTACAGAATTCATCGCTTCATTAATTTATTACTTTTTGTACTACATGATATAACTAGTCCGTGGCAGTACATGTAAAAGATGGCGTGAATGTTGAAACACTTGGTGCTCCCGTTTTTGGAAAACATAGAGCGGATGTTACCCCAGGGACTAAGATGGGTCGGCACACAGGGTACTGGACCGTCGTTTTGTGTGGTTTTATATTACTGACACAAAGGTTATATAACATGATTTTGATATCTTGTAATAACGGCATTGTACTTGTTTGGAAGTGTGGCTTAGGTGTGTTGAAATACTTTTATTGGAAGGGATTAGATGATGAAATATAGTGGTACATCATACATTACGGTGAATGAATTTCTTTATGTGAGCGTATCAGGGGTTTATTATTTGCATATCATGGGTGAGAGATTGATTTTGAGTACTCATGATGGAATATCATGGATCTAAGTTCTTGTGTTAGGATCTAATGAGTTTTTAACCTCTTTACTATAATGCCGTCATTTGAATTATATTTCTGCTACCTCCAGACGATTTATTCCCTTCAATAAGTGTTTATCTGATTGATGGAATATGAGCCTGTTTCCCCTGGCTATTTGTTTTTACTGCTATGACAATTATTCTGTTGTATTTTTGCTACCTGTGAACACGTACGTACATTCTGCACAACAAGACGTCTCATTGTGAAGATACTAAGTTGCACAGCACTTATATCCAGGCATTAGCAAATGCATTCTTGATAGTGACTTGTGATCCTCAGTAAGTTTTTTATACTGAAATAAGTAAGATATTTCAAGAAATTTCAGGATAATTCCTGTACCATCTATTCTTGCTAATGAGCCTATTATGCGTGAGTTATGAAAAGTGTCATAAGTGTGACACAGTCTGTTGATTAGCCCTTTGTGCTTAGTAAAGTCGTTACAAGGTAAATAGGAACACGATCAAAAATTCTTGATAGATAAGGGGCTGTAATGACTGTTCAATGGAACATCACACAAGTCTACGGGAGTGAAGCACTTTTCGCCTGCAATGGGCCGCTCCAAATACCCCCTTGTCTGAAACTATCAAATTTCCATATAATGGGCATAATGTAACAGAAACTGACTTTAGCTTTTTTATACTAAACCTCATCGTATGATGTTAACGAAAATATATTTGCCTGACTGTAGCTGACGAAGATTTTAGATAGTAAATGTGAAGTAGTGTCATGCAAGTGAGTGAGCATATATGCTAAAAGGAAGAGGTAGTGTGAAAATGGATACAATAACGAGGGAGGAGCTCGATAATGAGAGGCGTGTGGGTGGCAGATAAGATAACAAAGACAGGGGTGAGAGTTGATGAGACGACGCCAGGAAAAAATGATTTAAGTTGTACCATATAAGGTGTGGAAGTGGATTGAGGAACAAAGGGTTGCTGTAAGAAGTGGCTGGAGTGGTAAAAAAAAAAAAATGTATTTGTCAGATACTACGTGTTTCCTTTACAGCAGTAATATTTTCATCACGGTATCTCACTCCCAGACTGACATGATCGAGAGGAAATGACTACAAATACAGTACCTCGATTAATGCACAAGAAGAAACCAGCTGGTGACTGAAAGCTCACAGGTCATGTGATGGCTTTTTCTTAACCTCAGCTTTTTCATTTCCTCATAAATTCTGCTCCTTCACTTCCCCCTGACCTCGCTTCTTCGCCTCCTCTAAAGCTCTGCCTTTTCGCTTCCTGTTATATCTGTTTCTGTCCCCCTTCATTTATAACATAATCAGTTTCTGATTATGAAACATTTTCTTTTCCTTTCCTCCATTTCCAACTACAGCATAATCTCATTCTCTTCACCTTACAGAATGACCCTTATTAATATTGTTGTCACAGTTTTGTTGGCAGGTTTTCTCTTGTCTGTATTCAATACCTAGGTTCTTCACAGCAGACAAAGTGTCAATATTCTCTAAAGTATTTTTTTATAGTTATAAACAACACAAGCACGTAGCAATAACCTAAGAGGTTTGTGTGAGTGTCCACTGTTTACTCACTCAATATAGTGCTTTCTTCAGATGGCTCTATACCGAATGACAATGCATACGGATTCCTGTAACACAAGAAACCATTTGCTACGCTGGATGGTAACCATATACTCAACAAATGAATGCCTTGAACTCTGGTGAATAAAGACACTCCGACTGGTTGTAGCCCATAATGAATGATACCGCGGCTTGGTTGGGATCTAATGCTTACATAATGCCACCCAGGGATTAGTGACTGGTCACTCACCTTAACTATCAGGACTAAATAGCTTAACCTTGATCCTCTGACACTCATGATTGAGCAATGGAGGACTGGATGATGGTTGGATGGATTTTATATGGTCTTTGGTTGGCGACAGACGTGCATTGACGATCTGGAGATGTAATCAAAGATGTGACAGATTTTCTATCTAAAAAAAAAAATAAAGTTTCACGGATGTACGATGTTCTTCAACAACTAAATTGACCTACTACAATAGCATAAATTCGGCCTATCCTATGGTCCAATCCTTCCTTTCTACAGAAGAGGTAATATGAAATGTGTGTGTGTGTTTTTTTTTAACTTCATTTGCAGATATCTATTAAATTCATGACATCAAGGAATGGAGTAGGATGTTCTTGATCTAGTTACGTTAAATACTCTGAGGTGGGGTGGGTACATTGAACTTAAAGACAATAAACATCACAAATGTAGGCAGATATATTCACTATACATCCTCCATACCAAATAGTATATTGATATAATCAGTGTACACCCCTTACAAGAAATAGGAGGTTTACATAACCACTGTTCATTCCTCACAAGAAATAGTAGATTCATTTATTCACACTACACCCCTCACAAGAATTGTTACTCTCCATTCCAAACATAAGAGTCTAAAGCATGAAGTAGGTTTAGTCGACCTCTTTTACCATTCTAGACCTTTCCAGACGGCAACCTGGGTGACCAGACAGTTCGGTCAGTTGAGGCTAGTCCACAGCAGCTCTGTTCTAGAGGCAGGACTGAATAAGATTAGTTTGGAGCACAATGCTGAGTGGAAACACTGGTTGGGAAGGATATCCTGGAGCGTCTGATGTATGGTTCTAAACGGTTGATACCTCAAAGGTGTGTGTGTGTGTGTGTGTGTGTGTGTGTGTGTGTGTGTGTGTGTGTGTGTGTGTGTGTGTGTGTGTACATTGTTAAGTATGTAAGTATACATTTCCCCTCCTATTCCCTTCTCAAAAGAGTTCCAGTCTATTCCTTTCTCGATTTAAAATTCACAAGTATGATGTTCAAATATACTTTTTTCATGATGACCCCGCCACACATTCAGCTAAACCTTTGATCTGTAGCATATATAACGAGATTGATAACAATCTGTTTGATGACCCTTGTGCGTGCATGATCAGCCTGCCCCTCTCGTTTTCCTCCCTGCCACTCGACCAGGTTGATGCCTGGGTGAGGGCTCAGGTGGTTGTGTGAAAGGTGAAGGTAGGTTAGTGAAAGTGATGGTGTGTCGGTGAGAGTGAAGGTAGGTTATTGAAAATGATGGTAATTTATTAAAATTGATGGTGCGTCAGTAAAAGTGAAGGTAGGTTAGTCACAGTGATGGTTGGGTGCTGAAAGTGAAGAAAGGTTAGTGATAGTGATGGTGAAGGTAGGTTACTGACGGTGATGGTTTGTTGATGAAAGTGAAGGCAGGTTAGTGACAGTGATGGTTGGTTTAAGAAAATGATGGTAGGTTAGTGACAGTGATGGTTGAGTGATGAAAGTCAAAGTAGGTTAGTTATAGTGAAAGTAAACTGATGAAAGTGAAGGTAGGTGAACAGTGAAGGTAGTTGAATGAAAGTGAAGGTTGGTTAGTTATAGTGAAGGAACACCGGTGAAAATGATGGTAGGTCAATGACATTAAAGCTAGGCTGTTGGAAGTGAAGGGTCAGGGAAAATGAGGATAAACTGATGAAAGGGAAAGAAGATCCGCGAAAGTGAAGGTAAGTCGGTGAAAATAAACGTTAGTTTGTGACTGAGAAGAGAGGTCGATGAAAGCTGAAACAGGTCAGTGAATATCAAGGCAGGTCGGTAGTAGTGAGAGTAAAATGATGAAACGAGAAGGTAGGTCGATGAATATGAAAGTGAGTTGTAAGAGGGATGATAATGATAGTACTGTAGGTGGGTCGGTGGAAGTGACGATAATGATAGTAGGTGGGTCGGTGGAAGTGATGATAGGTGGGTTGGTTGAAATGGTGGTGGGTCTGTGAAAGCGTATAACATCTGGCAACTTGTTGTGTTGTGTTGTAACTTTTTGTGTGTTCAGAATGTGTTGCTGTGGTTAGTCTTTGACGTGAAAATAGTTTCTGAGAACCTTGGGTGATAAGTGAATGGAGCTGTGGCCCATTTTTGCCGAGCATTCATATAATGGATCTCCTGCTGGTGTGACTTTCCTGTTTATCGATGCTGCTCACCATAGTAGCCACTGTATGAAGAAAAGGTCAATGGAGAGAACCACAAATTTTGGGAGAAAAAGAATATCAAGATAATAGAAATGTCGTCCGCCGTTTAACGATAATAAATTTTCACGTGAGCCCAGAAACATTAAGGATAAACCTGGAAAAAAAAAATCGAGAAAGCTGATTTTTTTTAAAGTCATGATCGGCAAACATTCTAAACATTTCACGTAAGGTAACCGTGTGGGACGAAATATTCAAGATCGCCACATAGGCATGGGGCGCGTATGTAGCTTAGTGACTAATATTCACACTTGGTCATTTAATACCACCTTTTATGGTTTGATTGAGTGATAAATCCATTTCTGCTATTATCCTACGAATTTTATATCACTGATATACGCAGAGAACGTGCGCAAAGTGCAAAAAATCGGAAATCTGTATTGATAATTTTGCTATGTTTTTCAGGTTTGTACAGTTTGAAATGTAGAGGCAGAAGTACTGTTCATAGCTCGTTAGAAGACAGTGTGAATGGATCGAGATGGCAGAACAAGAACAGTGTGGTATTTGTGATTTTTGTGATTAGGCTATCGCCTCTGACCAAAGTTCTGTCACAGAAAGAGGCCTACCTAGCATATTGAACATTAAGGCTGATCTGAGAGATGGACTTGATGAAAAGCTATTATCTAAAGTGTTGCCAGTTCTGGCTCATAAACGGTGTAAAGAACAGTATAGTACATCATGCCATCATACGTAATAAAGAAAAAGGAGTCAGAAGAATCGGACAGACAAGTGCTTAAGAAAATCATCTGCCGTTCACAGGCCACTACATTTGATAAAAACAAGACTGTCTGTACTGTAGAAAATATTTGGACTATAGTAAGATCGCCAAACAACCAAAGGACCAACGTGAAGCGACTCATGAAGCAGCAACAACTGAACTATAATCATTTATTTTATGCAAAGAAGAAGGAAACAAAGGCCAGGAGCCCGCAAACCGTTCCATACAAGAAAAAACATGAACAACAACACAGAGAGCCAAATTCAAGATCCGTTCATTTCATTTGTTGCAGTCAAGGCGATGGAGCGAGTTGATAGTTGGGGAGAGTCTATATATACACGCATTCAAAACGTTGGTGATCTTGTGGCACCTGAGGCCAAGTACCACCAAGACTGTCAAATCCATTTTCCTAATGGTAGAGAGCTTCAGAGGAAACCAAGAGGGAGGCCTTCAGGGTCAGTCGACACCAGAAAACACAAAGACCTCCGGGAATCCACGATTTCGTGTGATAGCAGACACTATCTGATCTTTCGGAATTACCTATCACACCATTCGCCATTAGCCTACATAGGTGAATACCATGAGAGACTGGTCTGCATTGATACTGGAGTCGTGGCATCTATTTGTGCTAATGCAGACTGTGCAGTCAAATCAGGTGAGGAGGTAGCTGCACGTATCACTGGCTTGAACTACGCTGATGTGCAGCTCAGGAGTGACAAGGTTACATCTACTGGTGCTGCAACCTGTACTGCCACTGTCCGTGGCAAAGACGGTGAGGTCGACCATACACTACTCTTCATGCGGGTCATAAGTGTGATGAAGAACCGATCAGATATGGAGAATCACCTTAAACCTGAGTTTAACAAACAGCCATCAGCACTATTTGACAAGAGTACAGAGCGCAAAAACAACAGAAGTGATCTTGACAAGGAGCTGAAACCTCCAGTAGTCCCAATATCCATTGAAGCTCTTAAGAACCCATACTATGTGGTGGAAGGAAATTTGCTGCAAAATGTGACATGGCCTGTGGACAGCACGTATGGTGATGTGTGTGACAGCTGTGTGAATCACGTTATCAGTAACTGTGACGAGAATGCACTGTCTGCTTTGATGGCCACACAAATCTTACCCTGTCAACCGAGGCAGATGAACAGAACCGCTGCACTGATCCAAATGACTCTGCAGACACAGTGTTTAACACATCAGTCATGGGCAATCAACGTTCCATTTCAACATATCGTAAAAACAAGTCACGGTTAATCACTAGGCTGAAGGACCGACTTATGTATGAAAGCGATGCTTGCTGTCAAAGTCAGGCTGATGCTGACTACGTAATAGGTAGCACAGCACTAGGATTTGCTGAGGATATTGCACGATGGCAAAGAATACCGAGCTGCTTGATATTTTGGGTGATAGGGCCACAACAGACAATATCTACATGCAGTATGCGAGAGACTTTGTTTACAGCATACACAGCATCCAGTAGGCAATGCATCCACACGCCTGACCAGAGCTGGGCACCTAAGCAATCACAGCCACGAACAGCAAATTCCCCAGTTGCGGATTGCGTTGGCAACAAATTTTACTTAGATTTGCGGTTTTCCATTTGTGGAACCATTTCAGCAAACACAAACCTGCCCATAAACAGCCTGACCTCTAAAACTTTAAGTGGTTTGTTTTTACAAAGGGCGGCATGAACTTGCTAAAGATGGCGTTGTCTCAGTTTTTGAAGGAGTCTGACTGTGACTGAGGAGGACAGAGCTGAGGAACAGAGGTAGACTGGTGTGTCAACCCGTCAAGTGTGAGCTGTGAAGTGTAATAATTTAATTTATTTATCTACAATAGTGAATGATTTGACCTTGTTTTGTAGTAAAATCAGTCAAACATACTAATATAATAATATTTAAAATTAATATTTTAGTATTACCATAAACGTAATTTTATATATCCCATTCAGTACAACAGACAATTTCCAAACTTCATGAAATCACCTATTGTTAGTCAGAATAGAGTAAATAAAGATATAATCGTAGTGGATGAGTAACTAGAGATGACTTTTAACCCCTTGATTACGTAACCCTTCATCCTAATCTTAATAAAATCCTCTAATGGTATCCAGAATAAAATAAATGAAATGCCGTGGTACAGAAAGGGATACAAACAGGTTGCGTTTGTGTCTGCATTTGCGGAACCGCAATATTCAAAGAAGTTTGCGGATTTGCGGCTGTGGAAGGTAATGGTTTGAGTTTGCGGATATGTGTTTGTGGAAGTGAATTTTCGTTTGCGATGCCCAGCTTTGCACCCAACAACACGTATCGATAGCACACGCTCTCACTGGATGTGACAGAGCCTCTACCTTATATGGCACTGGCAAAAAGAAGGCCATGACAGTCTTGGAATGCAAGCACTGGAGTACGTTGCATGTGTTTAAGAAGAGTGAAGTCAGCCATGAAGAAGTAGCCAGAGTGGGGGACATATTCTTACAGAAGTTATATAATGCCAATCCGACATGTACAACACTTGATAAGCTGAGATTTGTGCAGTACATGCAGAGGATGAGGAAAGTAACTTCCAACTCTAGAGCCTACCTCCCATAGCCTCAGCTGCAAAGTACCACTCATATCGATCCTACTTCGCAGTTCAGGAGTGGTTGGGCAATGTTGAAGATCTAAATCTTACTGACTGGGGTTGGGAGCTTCATGGTGGAATGCTCTTTCCCATTTTGACTGACAAACCAGTAGCAACAGAGCATTTTCTTCTCACTGTGTCATGTGGGTGTAAACAAATGTGTGGCTAAAGATGCAAATGTCGGAAAGCAAGACTCTCCTGCACACCTATGTGTTCCTCGTGTATTGGCCAATCTGGTGCTAATTCATGCCCGCTTATTGGAGAAGTCCCCATGCTATAAGTGAGACCATAACTAGCTATGATACAAAAAAAAGTTTTATTTAGAAGTACAGTAGTTCAATAACTGCTGCCGGGAAAAGTTAGTGCTGGCTGTTGATTTTAAATGTGTTGAATTTACCATTTTGTTTAAAACAGTACATTACCTTGATCATATCTAGAACATGCGTCAATAAATCATTGAAATAATGGTAAAGATAGTCTCTAATCCCCCAAAATCCTTAAAAAGAGGTATTACATGACCATCTGTGACATCTGGTTCCAAAACTATAAAAGCGTCCCATTCCATTGGCGACCATATTGGATTTTCGTCCCACATGGCTAGCTCGTGTAGAATGTTTTGAACGTTTGTGGTTTTCGACTAAGCATGCTTCCAAGTAGCTTTCCTGAAGAAATTATCATTCTCGAATTACTTTCAAGGTTTTCTTCGAATTTAAGCTAATGCTCCTGGCCTGTTTCATTATTTTCTGAGCTGCTGTATGCATAAGCCATTCTCACCCTCGGTTAAGTTCGTTTAAAGACGTTTATTCTTTCTGTCACTGGATTCCCGCTGAGAATCTCGCCCCGAAAATCACCTTCCATCTTTAAATGGTAACTTGCAGATTACAATGAGAAATGGAGCATATTGTCCGCTAGTATCAGACAGTGTACTTCAAATTTTTTCGGACAGTTCCAGATATATCAATGAAATTTTATGCAAAGTCAGTATGCTTGAAAGTAACCAAAAATAACAATCTTCACCATAGTATCACGTTTTCTATATATTCTTGCCGGTAAATTCTTAGCCTGCTAGTCGTCAGCCACCAAGAAGTGACGACAGCGCTTCATATCTTACATGCCTTTAATTTTTTTCATTACCTGTGATCATGTCTATATTAGGTTCCATAGGTAGGTTAATTATATCATTCTGTGTTCCTAAACTTGCCTGTACCTTACTGGTATAATGTTATTAACTGAATGCTGTGGGAGTAGGTAGAAGACTTAGCACACTATAGCCTACCACCTTTCTCTTTGTAGTACCACCTGGGAACTGGTCACATATGTCATGGAATGGTGTTGTTTTGTAGTGAACAAAATTAACGGTCACTAAGGAACCCTGGGAGAAATGATGAAATCTACGCGACTGTAATGTCAAAAACACAATTAGGGTAACAAAATTCTTCCACTGTATATGGATTACTAGGAAAATATTATTGCATTTTGGAAGCTGACGTAGAATTATTCTTTATAATTACTATATATATATATATATATATATATATATATATATATATATATATATATATAAATATATATATATCTCTCTCTCTCTCTCTCTCTCTCTCTCTATATATATATATATATATACCTCTCTCTCTCTCTCTCTCTCTCTCTCTCTCTCTCTCTCTCTATATATATATATATATATATATATATATATATGAGTAACCATTTTTTTTTTTTATGCGAGGAAGAAGGAACCAAGGGCCATGAGCCCGCAGTAACAGTTCCCTCCAGGAGAAAAACAAAATACAATAGAGAGCCAAATTCAAGATCCGATCATTTTGAGATGCCTGGACACACTGCGTTTGAAAGACTGGAGATCATAGGCAGCAGGAAATACAGACAGAGGGGGACAGTTCCAGAGCTGACCTGTTCATAAATGAAAGACTGGGAGTAACGGTTAACTCTTCCATTAGAGAGTTGGAAAGAAAAGGGATGAGAGTTTGCTGCAAGACGGGTGCTACGCGCCCGTCGTAGAGGTGGAGGAATGCAAGCAGACAGTTCAGAGGAGCAGTGACCATTAAAGTAGCGATAAAAAAGAGATAAATATGCAACAGTGCGGCGAAGAGACAGAGGTTAAAGGGAGTCAGTAAGAGGAGGAGAGTTAATGAGACGAAAAGCCTTTGACTCCACCCTATTGAGAAGAGCTGTATGTGGGGAGCCTCCCCACACATGAGAGTCGTACTCCACACAGGGGCGGATAAAACCCCTGTATAGAGTCAACAATTGTGCAGGGGTAAAGAAAGAGCGGAGTCGGCTTAGCACACCCAATCTCTTGGAAGCAGATTTTACAAGAGATGTAATATGATCTTTCCAAGATAAGTCCCGAGTAAATAAAACCCCAAGCATGTTCAAGGATGATGCAGGATTAAGTTGAATATTATTAAACATTAGTGGGTATACCTGTGGAAGATTTTGTCGGGTTGATAGGTGTAAGAACTGAGTCTTAGATGCATTAAAAACAACCATATTATTTTTACCCCAGTCAGAGATACGAGCCAAGTCAGACATTAGGTGTGCCATAGCCTCATCCCTTGTTTGTTGAAGTAACTGTTGAGATGGGCGTTGCGGGAACCGAATGGAAAGGTGAAGGGTGGAGTCATCAGCGTATTAGTGGATAGGGTTAGATGTATAGCTTAGAAGATCACTGATGAATAAAAGGAAGAGAGTTGGTGATAGGACAGAGCCCTGAGGAACACCACTGTTGATAGATCTAGGAGAAGAACGATGGCCGTCTACAACAGCGGCTATAGAACGACCAGAAAAGAAGCTAGCGATGAAGGTACAGATAGAAGGATAGAAACCATGAGAGGGCAGTTTGGAAATTAAAGATTTATGTCAGACTCGGTCGAAAGCCTTTGAGATGTCAAGTGCAATGGCAAAGCTTTCGCCAAAGTCCCGAAAGGAGGATGACCAGGAGTCTGAAAGGAAGGTGAGAAGATCGCCAGTGGAGCGTCCCTGACGGAACTCGTACTGACAATCGGAAAGATAGTTCTGATAGGAAAGATGCCTTAAAATTTTCCTATTGCGAATTAACTCGAAAACTTTTGAAATACAGGACGTTAAAGCAATTGAACAATAGTTGGAGGGTTGGGAGTGGTCACCCTTCTTTGGGACTGGCTGAATGAGAGCAAACTTCCAGCAAGAAGGAAAGGTACAAGTTGACAGACAAAGGTGAAAGAGTTTGCCTAGGCAGGGTGTAAGCACAGAAGCACAGTTCTTGAGAACAACAGGAGGGACCCCATCAGGCCCATATGCCTTGTTAGTACTGAGGCCAGCGATGGCAGAAAATACATCAACTGAAGAAATTTTAATGTCAGCCATGAGGAAGTCAGAGGGGGGAAGTGATGGAGGAACAGCACCGGAATCATCTAAGGTGGAATTGGAGGAGAAAGTCTGTGCGAAGAGATCTGCTTTATCAGTAGATGAAATAGCTACAGAACCATCAGAGTAGAAAAGAGGAGGGAAGGATGATGAGGTAAAGTTGTTAGAAAGATTTTTGGTAAGGTGCCAAAAGGAGCAGGAAGAATTTGAGTTGGAGAGTTGAGAGCATTTAGTATGGATGAAATTATTTTTAGTAGAGTGAAGAACAGACTTAGCACGATTCCAGGCAGAAACTTAAAGATGATGTGATTCAGGGGTGGGTTGGCTCCGGTACCTTTTGTAGGCCCTCTCCTTGTTGCGGACAGCATTAGAACAAGCGTGATTAAACCAAGGCTTTCTTGCGTTAGTCAAAGGATATGAGAAAGGAATGTATGCTTCCATGCCCGTGAGAATAACCTCCTTAATGTGCAAGGCACATTCAGATGGCTCCCGGCCATGGAAGCAATAATCATTCCAGGGAAAATCAAAGAAGTACTGCCTGAGGCCCTCCCAGTCCGCGGCTCCAAAATGCCACAGACGACGTTTCCCTGGAGGGTCCACAGGCCGTACCAGAGTGATAGCACAGGTTAAGGTAATAAGGTTGTGATCGGAGGAGCCCAACGGAGAGAAAAGATTAACAGAGTAAGCAGAAGGATTAGTTGTGAGGAAGAGGTCAGGTATGTTGGAGCTTTCTCCAAGGCGGTCAGGGATATGGGTAGGGTGCTGTACAAGCTGCTCTAGGTCATTAAGGATAGAAAGGATGTAGGCTTGTTCACCAGGTGGATCAATGAAAGGAGAGGAGAGCCAAAGGTGGTGGTGAACATTGAAATCTCCTAGAATGGAGATTTCAGAGAAAGGAGAAATGGATAGAATGTGTTCCATCGTAGAAGTAAGATAGTCGAAGAATTTTTGATAGTCAGTAGAATTAGGGGATAAGTAAACAGCACAGATATATTTAGTCAGAGAATGAGAGGAAAGCCAAAGCCAGAGTGTAGATAATTCAGAAGAATCGAGTTCAGGAACACGAGAGCAAGATAAGTCGTTGCGTATATATACACAACAGCCACCTTTGGCTTTGAATGAGTATAGAGAAAGAAGGAGGATACAGAAAAGGGTTTGCTGTCAGTTGCCTCAGACAGCTGAGTCTCCGTTAGAAAAAGAAGGTGAGGTTTAGTGGAGGAGAGGTGGTGCTCACCAGAGCGAAAGTTAGAGGAAAGGCCGCGAATGTTGCAGAAATTAAGAAGAAGAGAGTCAGACAATGGTTTCAGGCACCTCGAGTTGTCACCGGGAGAGGGGCGGATGGTGGGGGCATTTATGGTCCCCCCCCCCTGGGGACTCCGAGGCTTGGTGAAGAGATGCCATTTTTTTTTTAAATTTTGAATAGGAAGTGTAGTGTGTACTGTGCATGTAGTTTGGTGAAGATAGTTAGAGAAATTTGTAATGGAGAGCATACTGGCCTACTCTCTGTGTAACTGAGACACTGAAAAAGTTCAGCAAAGGGGGATGGTCAGGAACTAGTCCTGAGGGCTGATGAAACGGGAGCTCCAGCACTCCCTGTCATCAGCTTTCCATCCACCTCGGGAGTACTGCCCTGCTCGACTGGTGCTACAAGCACAAATGAATCTTTTAGACTATTTATAACGAAGAATATTCCTTGACTGAATCAAACTGTCTAGGAAGTAGGTGAAAAAGTTGCCGTTGAAAGGATTAAGGTAAGTAATGCACATATTTATGTACAGTACTTCAAACAGAGAGGCCCGTGAAAAAATTTAGAAAACTTTTTGACATAATGTGAAACAGAGATGTGTCAGTATAATGAAATGATCAATAGATATGAGACTGGAAGCTGGATCACAGCTCGTCTCTGGTTCAACACTAACCGGAAAGTCAATGGCTGTGGGTGAGGAAAATGCGTCACATAAAATGCCTGTGGAAATGTACGAGATCAGATACAAGTAATTCTGGGATGGGGCGAGCAAGAGATAGTTTGGGGGACATAATATGCTAAACACAAACAAACAAAATGCCACTGAATTAGTTCTCCATTAGTTCTCCATTGAGCTACTAAAGTAGCTGCAATATTTTATTGCTCTTGTTACTCTACCTATCTATTACCAGACGCCTTAATCCCGTAAGAGGTGGACACAAACGAATCGCCACCATGTCGCCATGTCCCCTGCCATTTCACTGCCCTGCTCTCAGGTCACACCCCCCTCTCATTTCTTCACTCCATCCCTCAGTCTCATCCTTGGCCTCTCCCTCCCTCCCCCACCCCACCTCAATCACATACACTCTCCTCGTCAGTTTCTCACTCTTCATCCTCCCCACATGGCCAAACGACGTCAGTGTGTTTCTCCTAACGCTTCCTATCATATTAACATTCACACCACAAAGTTCCTTCACTTCCTCATTTGTCAGTCTGTTTCTCCATGTCACTCCACATGCTCCTCTCAAATAACTCATCCAATGCTCTCACTCTTGACTTCTGTTCTTCCAACACGGTCCAAGCTTCACTTCCATACCTTTTAGTTGGAATCACAACACTGTCATGTAGTAACTTTTTTATTTCCATGCTCACTTCCCTGTTTCTTATCACTGCTTTCAAGGAACTAGCAACCTTTCTTCCTTGATCTACTTTTCAAGCACTTCACCCTCTAAACTTCCATCCTGACTCATCACACTACCCAAGTACTTAAACTCACTCTCATTTTCCATTTCCTCCTCATCCAACCTCACTCTACATTCACTGACTTCACTTCTCTAAAAGACCATAACTTTACTCTTCCCTACATTCACTTTTATATTCCGTTTCTTGCACACTCTCACAAACTCATCCACCAAGCCTTGCAGCTCCCCTTAGTTTTCGCTTAGCAACACAGTATCATCTGCAAAAACAGCACAGGGAGTTTCCAAACACTGCCCTCTCTCACTAGGGCCGCTCCAACATCCACTGCCCAATGTTGTATCTCATTTATAACCCCATCTATATACAGGTTGAACAACCATGGAGGCATGACACTATCCCTGTTTCAATCTAACCTTCAAATAGAAAAATTCACTCAGTTCACTATCCACACGCACTGCGGCCTTAACACCCGGATACATATTCTTCACGGCATTCAACAACTTCCCATCTACTACATATATTCTTAATACTTTCCACAGTCCATGTCTATCCGCCCTGTCATATGCTTTCTCCAAATCCATGAAGGCCGCATACAACTTCTTTCCCTTCTCTAGAAATTCTTCCAATAAAGATCTAAGAATGGATATCTGATCTTCATAACCTCTTCCATTCCTAAAACCTCCCTGTTCCTCACCAACTAATTCCTCTGTTATTTCTCTAACTCTGGCAGTAAGTATCCTACCATATACTTTTCCTATTATACTAAGAAGGCAAATACCCCTATGATTGCCACATGCTTCTTTTTCCCCTTTTCCTTTGTACAGGGAGTAATTATACCTGACTTCCAATCCTCCGGAACTCTACCTTCCTCCCAGGCCAATCTGCACATCTTCCATATCCATTCTACTACTATCTCTCCCCCATGCTCCTGCATTTCACCACACACTCCATCAATTCCTGGGGCTTTCCCCATTTTAACTTTCTTCAATGCTTTCACAACTTCCATCCTACTGATTTCTTCCTCTCTTCTCACACCCCTCCTTCTCCCACCCATTCCTCAGCCACTTGTACTTGAATTACTTTCATTCTCTATGTTCAACAATTCCTTAAAGTGTACTGTCCATCTACTCACTTTTTCTCCCGTCTCCACCAGTAATCTACCATTTTTATCTTTCATTCCCTAACTAACTTCTTTGGCACCCTGTCTAACTCTCTTTACCTCTATCCAGAACATTTGCTTACACTCCCTCCACTTTACACTCAGATTGCTTCCAAATTCCTCATTCACTCTATTTTTACTCTCTTCCTTACTAATCTTTTCACCTCTCTCTTCCTCTCTACATATAACTTTCTCTTCTATTTCTCAATTTCTTCCATGACCCTGTTGCTCATCCACGCCTTCTTCTTCTGAGCCAAAGCTTCTTTCACCTCTTCATTCCATCATGCTGTTCCCTGCACCCCATTTCGTCTTCTCTTCACCCCACACACCACCTCACATGCTGTACAGATTTCTTTTGTGAATATCTTGCACACACCTTCCACATCCTCCATCTACTCCAATCCATATTTACCCAACCGCTTCTCCACTTCCCTCTTATATTCTGCCTTTTTTCCATCCTCTTGTAACCTTTCCACACTCCTTGAATGAACTACTGTACTTCCTCCTGTCCTTCCCTTCTTCTATTTCTCCATTTCATTTGGACTTTGATTCGGACCACCACTTGGTGGTGGTCAGAAAGTCCACTCCCCCAACCTGTCTATACTCTTGAATCTATTACACACCTCATCCTTTCATCCACAAACACACATAATCAGTCACTGCCTTCTTTTCAATCAGTTCACCACCCACCCTTCTCATCACTTGCCAGGTATACCTGTGGATCATTTTGTGCCTGAAGAGGGTATTAGCTATCACCAACCGCCTCCTGGCAGAAGTTCCACTAAAGCACTGTCATTCTCATCCATTTCTGCAGGCACACCCCACTCACCAACTACTCCAGCCACCTTCACATTCCCTACTTTTCCATTCATATCTCCAATCAAAAACGCCCTCATTCCTTTCAAACATTTCCATGCAAGCTTTCACATTTGTGCAGAACTCTTCTCTCACTCTTTTTGCACGATCTTGTGTTGGCGCATACTCACACACAATCGCCCACATTTGTAGTCCACCTTTCAGTCTTTCCCACACAGTCCTTGAGCCAGCTGATCCATACTCTCTTATATTCTCCTTCCATCTGTTACTCACAACAATACACACTCCTTTTGCACTCACATTCTTACCTACTCCCACGCATATACCCCATCCATACTCCCATTCTCTCACACTTTCACCTCACCATTTAGTTTCAGTTAATCCACATACATCCACTTTCGCACCCTCAGGCACCTGGACAATCTCTCTTTCTTTCACTTCATCATTTGCACCCCTTACCTTCCATGTAACTATCCATATCATGTTCTTCGTTTGGTCCTTAGTCGTCACCTTTTGGTCAGTCCTGGTCCGAGGATTCTTGTTTGTATTATTAGTTGGCTGTTCGTATTTTAGTTGGCTGTTTCCACTTGTTGTCACGAGGAAACACGTGTTCGTTAGTTATAAGGTTATCACCCAGCGTTGAAAATGTTTATCAGGTTTACAGATCATTTGGCTTGCCACCCAATGTAGTGATATCCTAAAATAATAATAATAATAATAAAAATAATAATAATAATAATAATAATAATAATAATAATAATAATAACAATAAAAATAATAATAATAATAATAATAATAATAATAATAATAATAATAATTACTATTATTATTATTATTATTATTATCATCATTATTATTGTTGTTGTCGTTGTTGTTATATTATTATTATTATTATTATTATTATTATTATTATTATTACTATATTTTTACTATTATTATTATTATTATTTTAGTTATTATTTAATTTTTTTAGCTAAAAGGCTGAATCTTTTGGTTCTAAAAATTGAACCGTTTCGTCCTTTCCTAACCCTCTAACCTTTTCACTAATTTTAGTCTAAATTAGAAACTGTTTGAGTTGAGCTTGCCCTTGACTTCTGACTGCAGGTTATGTAAAGACTGCATACTTTTACTATCTTCTTCCACTAATCATTCGACATGTGATTCAGATTGTGCAGACCCAGCGAATTATACCTGAATATTTCATCAAAAAGCATACCAAATTATTAAATCTGACTGTGTGCAGAGTCTGACTGCTGCATTGTTAAATGATGGACTGTGTTGGTGTCTGGCTGTCACCCAGCCTCCCCTCCTACCTTCTTCCCCGTTTGCATACCATCTTTCAATATTTCATCTCCGTGTATCCTCACACCTCCCGTCCCAGCGTTTCCTCCCTAGGTTTTCAATAAAAAAAAGTAGTGTGTGTTCTGAAATACTCCACCAAGTACTTGTTTTCTTCTTTATCTTCTGTCGACTCCTTATTTACTTATGGGAATACCCTCTGTACGCCAGCAAAAATAAACCTAAACAGTATTTTCATCAGACAGTTTTCTTTTTGTTCCTGTCTTTTCGCACTCACCCCTTCCACAGTTATACCGTACACAGTTCCTGACTGCTGGCTAAGCATTAGTGTCAAGTCTAAATTTTGGTGTTATAATGTAAAGAGACACTCTGACGAAAATTTTCATCTGTATTGCCAGAATGTTTACTGCACTGGTCACTGGATCTGCTAAATTGTGAAGTGCTGTAACTTGGTATGTCAACGCAATATGTCTACAGTTTATAACATTTCAAATAATAAGTGCTCTGTTATGAGGCTAGAACTCAATTTGATCCATTTACCTGTTTGCCTACTAGATTTGTTTTTGCTGCTTTGCAAGACACGAGGTATAAATGAGCAGCGGCAAACGACAAAGATCAGTTCTGGCTCCAACTCCATTTCTAATTCTTATTAATGATCTCCTATCTGTCTCCCATAATCCCATTTATTCATATGCAGATGACTCAACACATCACAATTCAATCATACTCAAACACCCATTCACAAATTTTAATGTCTCAAAATCACAACTCAGTACAGCAATCTCCATAAATCAAAATTTATCTAAGATCACTGAATAGGGACAAACCATCATTAGCTCATTTAAAGCCAGAAAAACCGTATCTCTCTCTCTCTACTGTATATATATATATATATATATATATATATATATATATATATATATATATATATATATATATATATATATATATATATATATATAATTTACTAATGGTGCCTATGTTCTGTATTACCTTGAATGCTACTAATATACCTATCTCTAACTGATGAAATTGTCTGAGTTTCACTTAACAATGCCCTCAGCTGGACCTCTCATCGTAGATCAATTTCTAAAACCGCACCAAAGAAACTTACATTATCGTACAGAGTCCGTAATTCTTCACTGACAAGCAGTTCACTATAATTTACAAGTCATGAGCGCTTTCAGCTGGAATATTACTCACCGTTTTGGAGTGTGTGTGTTTTTTTTTTTTTGGCTCTAAAGGAACCAAAGGCCACAAGCCGGCAATACTGTTCCTTCCAAGAGAAAAACAGAATACAAGAAAGAGCCAAATTCAAGATGCGATCATTTCGAGATGCCTGGACACACTGCGTTTGACAGACCGCAGACCATAGCTAGCAGGAAATACAGACAGATGGAAACAGTTCCAGAGATAACCTATTGCATAAATGAAGGACTGGGAGTAACGGTTAACTCTTGCATTAGAGAGTTAGGACAGAAAAGGAATGAGAGTTTGCTGCTAGGCGGGTGCTACGCGCCCGTTGTAGTGGTGGAGGAATGCAAGCAGACAGTTCAGAGAAACAGTGACCATTGCAGTAGCGATACAAGAGGGATAAAGAGGCAACAGTGCGGCGAAGAGACAGAGGTTGAAGGGATCCAGTAAGAGGAGGAGAGTTAATGAGACGAAAAGCCTTTGACTCCACCCTATTGAGAAGACCTGTATGTGGGGAGCCTTCCCACACATAAGAGTTGTACTTTAAACAGAGGCGGATAAAACCCCTGTATAAAGTCAGCAATTGAGCAGGGGTAAAAAAAGAACGGAGTCGGCTTAGCACACCTAATCTCTTGGAAGCAGATTTTACAAGAGATGTAATATGATCTTTCCAAGATAAGTCCCGAATGAATGAAACCCCAAGCATGTTCAAGGATGATGCAGAATTAAGCTGAATATTATTAAACATTAGTGAGTACACCTGTGGAAGATTTTGTCGGGTTGATAAGTGTAAGAACTGAGTCTTTGATGCATTAAAAACAACAAGATTAATTTTACCCCAGTCAGAGATACGAGCCAAGTCAGACATTATGTGTGCCATAGCCCCATCCCTTGTTTGTTGAAGTAACTGCTGAGATGGACGTTGTGGGAACCGAATGGAAAGGTGAAGGGTGGATCATCAGCGTACAACTGGATAGGTTCAGATGTACAGCTTAGAAGGTCATTGATGAATAAAAGGAAGAGAGTTGGTGATAGGACAGAGCCCTGAGGAACACCACTGTTGATAGATCTGGAAGAAAGATGGCCATCTACAACAGCAGCTATAGAACGACCAGGAAGGCAGCTATAGATGAAAGCACAAATAGAAGGATAGAAACCGCAAGAGGGCAGTTTAGAAATTAAAGATTTATGCCAGACACGATCGAAAGCCTTTGAGATGTCAAGTGCAATAGCAAAGCTTTCGCCAAATTTCCGAAAGGAGGATGACCAGGAGCTGAAAGGTAGGTGAGAAGATCGCCAGTGAAGCGTCCCTGACGGAACCCATACTGAAGATCAGAAAGAAGGTTGTTATAGGAAAGATGCTTTAAAAAATTTCTATTAAGAATTGACTCGAAAACTTTTGAGATACAGGATGTTAATGCAATTGGACGATAGTTAGAGGGATGGGACTAGCTGAATGAGAGCAAACTTCCAGGAAAATGGAAAGGTACATGTTGATAGACAAAGGCGAAAGAGTTTACCTAGGCAGGGTCTATGCACAGAAGCACAGTTCTTGAGGACTACAGGAGGGACTCCATCAGGCCTATATGCCTTGTTAGTACTGAAGCATGTGATGGCAGAAAATACTTCAGCTGAGGAAATTTTAATATCAGCCATGAGGAAGACAGAGGGGGGAAGTGATGGAGGAATAGCACTGGAATCGTCTAAGGTGGAATTGGAGGAGAAATTCTAAGCAAAGAGATCTGATTTTTCAAAAGAAGAAATAGCTACAGAACCATTAGAGTGGAAAAGAGGAGGGAAGGATGATGAGGTAAAGTTGTTAGAAAGGTTTTTGGCAAGGTGCCAGAAGGAGCGGGAAGAATTCGAGTTGGAGAGTTGAGAGCATTTAGTACGGATGAAATTATTTTTAGCAGAGCGAAGAAAAGACTTAGCACGATTCCGGGCAGAAACGTAAAGATGATGTGATTCAGGGGTGGGTTGGCTCCGGTACCTTTTATAGGCCCTCTCCTTGTTGCGGACAGCATTAGAACAAACGTGATTAAACCAAGGCTTTCTTGCATGAGTCAAAGGATATGAGAAAGGAATGTATGCTTCCATGCATACGCTTTTGCTCTTGTATTGTTTCATACCTTAATTCTTAAAAAAACATTTATGCTCTGTTTGACTGAAAAATCTGATCGGAAAATCTGTTACGTAGTGATTTGTGTATGAAACTAAATTTAATAGTCCAGGCACTGAGGAGACTACGTTATGACAGGTTTGATAGTCTCTGAAGAGTTTTGACTCATGCTAAATTTTCAAGTTTCTCTTTATGATATTTTCTTCACTGACATGTAGTCCTTTGGCTTCGTCTATCCGACGAGGAGAGTATGTTTTAATCCTGTGGAGAGGTTTCACTAAAACAACTGAACAAAATTCAGAACAATACTGTCAGAATTATTAATAACCCTGCCATTATAAATAAACTACCTCCCCTACAAGTAAGAAGGAATGTTGCCTCCCTTGCATTATTTTACTGATACTTTTACAGCAAATGGTCAGTCGAAGTTGCATCCACTGTGACACCTCTCCATGCTTTCCCCCATGCAAGACGGGCATGTGGTAGCGATCATGGATGGACTGTCACCCTATCATATTGTGGAAATTCTGCTTATCAAAATTCTTTTATTCCGCGAACTGCGTCTCTTTGGAACTCGCTTCCCCAAAATGGTGTCCCCCAAAACTTCAACCTGTGGCTGTTTAACTCCAAGTGTCACTGACTGTTTATGAATGGAGGACAATTTTAATCAGGTGTATGGATTATTTTTATTCATTTATTTTTCCTTTATCTGTTCTGTTAGTGGAAAAAAAAATAGGATCTTTTTTTTTTTCATTTTTTGTTTATTCTCAGCTAGAATGGCAGTCTTCACACCAGTCATACGAAAATGAAATTACTTGCTCTTGAGTGCTTGAGAAATTTTACATTTGATGGCAACGTAGTTCATTCAGTTGAGAGAGTTGCATAGCACGGTCACTGAAAAAAGAAATTTATCATCACAAATATAAGTTTTAGGAAAAGGATTAATAGCAGCGTAAGTGTGTAACAAACATCAATGGTAGTTTTGTGAATGAGTATAGTGAATTAAGATATTTAATAATGTGTGATTTACAGTATTAATAAAAACGAGAACATTTCCACAATTTTTCCACATTATGAAAAGTCTTTTCCAGTCTGATCTCGACCCAGAGAACGAAAGATGGTACAGATAATCGTCAGCTAACAGTACCCTCAGACGACTGGCCTGACTCTCTCTCTCTCTCTCTCTCTCTCTAATGCTGTTTTGGGATGATCGGTTGTTGGTGTGTGGTGTGGTGCAGTTTAAGTGTGATGTGTGGTGAACATTGGCTTTGTTTGAATGTAGGCATGGTGTGGGGTCTTGTATGTGTGCTGCGGTGTGTATGTTGTAGCGAGTATGCAGTAGTGTGGTATGTTGTAGCGAGTAATCAGTAGTGTGGAATGTGCCGTGGTGGGTTGTCAGTGTCGAAGTACGATGTGGTGTGTGTGGGTTCCCATGTATAGTATTTGGCGTGTGATGTGTGGTCCATTATGGTGTGGTGTTTGGGATGTGTTTGTGGGGATTGCTTGTAGGGATGTTTGTGTGCTGTGTTCTGCTATATGAAGTTTGGAGTGAGTTTTGTTTTGGTATCTGGGGTTCGGTGTGGTGCGAACGGTTTAAGGAGTGAACAAAGAGGCTGTGTGTGGTTCGTGTTTTGTGGTGTGTAGTGTTGAGTTTGTGCTTTTCAGTGTGCGTTGTTTTGCTCTGTATGGTGTGTGGTTGGTATGATTGTGAGTAGTGTGGTTAGTGTTGTGTGATTGTGTGTGGTGTAATTAGTGTGGTGTGAGTGAGTGATGTGGTTAGTGCGGTTGGTGTGATTGTGAGTGGCATGGCAAGTGTGGTGTGGCGTGATATGAATGGTGTGTTGAAAGGTTTGGTTCGGTATGGTGAAGTGCTGCGGTGTGGTGTGCAGTGTGGTTTGGCATGGTGAGGTGCGTGGTGGTGTGTGTGATATACACATGGTGTGGTGCGTTTCGTCGTGAGTGAGATGTGCGTGGACTGGTGTGTATTGTTTTATGTGAGATGTGGTGTATTTCTTGCTTGTGTTGAGGTGTGGTGTAGTGTGCTGATGGTGTATAGTTTGTTTTTGATTGTCGTGTGTTGGTTGTTATGTGCTCTGAAAGGTACTGTATGTGTATGTCTTGTGCTTTGTGTAATGCTATGTGTTGTGTGGTGTGTCTTAGGCAATAGTGTGATGTGGTTTGCGATGTGTGATGTGTACTGTCTGGTAAGATGCTATGTGGTGTGGTGTTATGGGCCCCGGGATAGGGGGAGGATTTGTTATGGTGTCCCGAGTTCACACTCTCTGTGTGTTAAATGCACGACAAATTATGGCGTGAACGTAAACATCATCACAGTATAATTACATGTGAACTTCTACAGGCATTGCGTAATATACATTTAATCTCATGATAGAGGCACCATATTTTTCATTGCACTGGTTGGACTAGACAAGTTTCAGTGCTGCTAGACTTTCGGCATCTGTAACCGTTAGAAACATACAGGTTTAGTAAACACAAGATAAACCGGATATGAAGCACACATCGACCATACTTTCAGCCTGGCCTCACAGCACTGGCTGGCTGGTGGCTTGGGTGCGGTCCCCTTGGCTCTGCCCCTTGGCTCAATCCGCCTTCCGTGGAAATCAGCCGCTTGTCAGAAAAATGTACGACTTTAACTTGAATTGTTTTGAGAATAGTCACTAAAATTGTCAGTAATTCTGTATCCATTCTCAATATCACTTTTAATAATGGCCATCAACACCAGATGGTATTTATATTCCTAGTGTTGAAAGTGTTGCGTCATTCTAGGCTGGGGTTCATAGAAGAATAGATTTTCAAAACACCACCTGAGCTTTATGAAGCTGTAAGGCTTACAATGGTTACCAGTGAGTGACTGGCTGGGGAAGGACCACGACTTTTTTGAGTGCCTGTACTAGGAATAAATATGCCGATGTACGCCAAGAGAAGAGCAGAAAATTGAAGTCGGAGATGTTAAAGTTTCGTGAGCGAAGGATGGAAGTGATCTGGTGGAAGTTGTTGTGAAAGAATGTGCACCCCCCCAAGAAACTTTATTTAAAGAGGAATGGAGGTTGGGCGAGTAGGTGAGCGCATTTACCTAAGTGTGTGTGTGTGTGTGTGTGTGTGTGTGTGTGTGTGTGTAGCAAATAATAATTTAAAAAAAACAGAGTCATGGGTGGTGCACAGGGAAGTACTGTAATCTAGTGCCCAGGATCGTGTCAATGGCAAAAGCAGGCACAGCTACGTGACGGTGGTTCTCATCAGAATGTCGTCAGGAATTTAAGAAGGAAAATCATTATCAAATCCTCAGATTATTCCCTGCATCATCAGGGACTGCTTCTAAAGTCATATAATCAGACTTATACCTCTTGAACGCTAGTTATCAGCAACCGAGATCCATTTCCAGCTTAACCTAATCCAATCGAATCTCACTCCAACAATCGTACCTAGATCTGAGTTTATGAGAAAAACTGTTCTACTCGAGTACAGTTAATAATCTGTTCTGCTGCTCTACTTATGTCTTGTCCTGGCCCCCCCTGCCCCACAGGACAAATATAAAAGGCACAACATACGAGGCCATAAACCAGACACAACGACCACCTGGCGCCCTGCAGCGTTTAAGCAAATTACACTGCCCAAAATATGCAAATCTAACGCTCCATCCTTTTGCCATTAACAACAATGCGATAATAAGAGCATTTCAACTACGATCAGCCACAGGTTTTTGTTAAGAATGGAGAAAAAAAAAGTCCAGCCGAATTCAGTGATAAAGTTTGCACCATATTGACTGTGTATATAGAATGTCGGCAATAACTAACAAGAACAACGTATAAGAACACAAAACAGCACAAATCAGAGGAAATTCTCTACCAAAACTCTTTCATCACTCACATCCATGTTTTCAGAAAATCATATGATAAAAAAGAACCCAAAATAATACTTATCACCGGCACATGATAAATAAGGAAAATAAACAACTTTTTTAAATTCTAGTCCTCTCGTAGAACGTGACTAGCGCTAATCGGTTTACTTCCTTGTCTCCTACTGCTTTCCCAAGGGAACAGGAACGAAAAAAACAAGTGGGTCCACCATCCCAGTTAGCCCAAGAACCAAATTATGGTTCTTTGACATGCATGGAGGTGTACCGGCCAGCGCAATACCGACTGGTCCAGTGAAATGTAGAGCCGTTTACTTACTTGTTCTTCTTCAGACTCAGGGGTATTGACTGGATACTCAAGGATAACATCTAACCCCAGGAGGCCCACTTCTCCCTTTCCTGTTTTCCCCTCAATAACTCAACGAGCCATACCCAGGCCAATATGCTTCCCGACCACAGTATTAACAATGTGTGTCCTATTCTCCTTACAAGCGTAGACTGATGGCCTCAATATCCGCCCTCGGAGATTTAAGAGGGAGACCCGAAAACTATGAGGCCAATTTTTTATGTGTCAATATTTTCTTGAGACTAAATTCTTTGCACGACTGCTTGTTTATAGCTGATATTCCTCTTACTACTGCCAAACACATCATACCAAAGTACAGTAGACTAGAAAAGGAAAAATATACACGAGCAAAACAGAATTATTTGCGACGATAATTCATTGGAACATTAACCTCTTTACACTCTAAAACTTCTAAATCCATTATAAATACCTGCTCCAGACACGAGGCTTATCATTAGGCATACACTCATGCACTCATCTCAACGGACCTGGTCGTTTCGGCCGTAAGTCATTTAGGCCGTAACGTGCTAACGGCCTAAACAACATACAGTCTAAATTGTATACAACCTAAATAACCAAAATTCATCAAGATGACATTGCTGAATATAGGTTAGGTTAGGTTACGTCCTAAATGACTTCGGCATAGGCGACCACCCCAACACAACACCTAGTGACGTTACTGAGAGTCCGGCATATATAGGAAAAATAAGCATTGTTCCATTGCGCGAGCATAGCGATTTTGGTCACATTGGTTACACGGTAGTTGCTAAGTTTCTTGTTTCAGGAAACATATCATTTTTTCTACTTGCATAATACTGTTTCAATGACATTTTACCATTTTTGACTTTATGTAAATGTTTTCAGGTGCTTACATTCATTACGATGATATTTAGCATAATGATCATGCATATTTGCCTACTCAGCGCACTTGCTATGACTCTTTTCTCAACATACATTACATTTTTTTTACTTTCATATTATTGTTTCCATGACATTATACCATTTTTCAACCAATGTAAATGTTTTCACCTATTTACATTCCTTACGAGGATATTTAGTGAAATGCTAGCACATATTCACATAGCAAGCACACTCGCTACCACTCGTTTCAACTTCTATTTTATTTCTTCATTTCCAATATACTTCCCCACTTGCATTACACCCGTTTCCACTTTATACTACTATTTACATATTTACAGGCCTTATTTACTACACTGAGCATCAGAATATCGCATCTTTATACACTTGCTAGAAATTTTTTGACTTAGAATATATTTATGCACTTACATAATAATTTTCCACTTACATTACACACGATTCCACTTTATACTACTACTTACATATTTACAGGCCTTCTAATTACACTGAGCGTCGGGGTGGGGAGGAGATGTGGGGGGGGGGGAGGTTGGAAAGGAGTGCAGAGGGCTTCCCCACTCGCTCTCCTCTTCCCTCGGCCTTTACCCTTCCCCTTTCCCTTACCCTTACGGCCTTGGAGAACATCAGGGGACTGTGGAGACGAAGTCCTGGAATATTGGGGTGCATAAGACGGGCTGGGGAGGGGCTCCTCCTCACCTCCCTGCTCCATCACCATACCACGTGATTCACCATGCGCCCTCACCGCCCCACGTGATACGCTCCGCTCCCTCGCACCACCACGTGAGAGCGATGACTCACTCTCGCCACTCTCCCTTTCAATTACCGCCCCTACACTTTCAATTTCACTCCCCACTCCCTACACTTTCAATTTCACTCCCCACTCCCTCCACGCCACTTCCACCCTCCCCAAATAAAACACTAGGCCCATACCTGATGGAACGACGTGCTCTCCGCTCGGGGCCGCGATGAGTGATGATCTCGCGGCAGTACCACATGGCAGCATGTCCCACGGCTCCGTCCTTGTCCTCGTCCTCGTCCTGGGTTTCAGGCTCCACATCAGCTAGGGGCTGCAGAGAGGCGATTGCACGATTTTTTGGTGCAGGCTGGCCCTTTCTAGTGGCATGATATATGATGTAGTGCCACTTCCTCGGGGACAGGACCTTGTCATCACTGCTGCTACTTTCCTCCTCCTATGGTTGTACCTAATCCTTGTCTGCCACCTTGTCATTGAGGGGCGAATCACTGTTGCCTGTGCAGGCATCCAGGGTGGTTTGAATTTGCTCTTCTGAGAGACCTCTGTGTGCCATGTCTGACCTGGGTCACTGCTAACAGGTGAGTGACCAAGGCGACAGTGAGCGCAGGTCGCGCGGGGTAATCGAGTGTCCCGACCTGGTGGTAGGTAGGAGAAGGTCTTCCGACCCTACATATCAAAAATCAAGCGCGAGATTTGAAAATTATCCAAATTATGAACCTTGCAATTGCGTGACGTACCAGTACGTCGACGTGTCTAGTTGTGACAATACGTTACGACGTACCCATACGTTGATGGGACGCCTCGGGTTAAAAGTAATGCATGAATGAAGAAATTCGATTTTGAGAGCAAACAGTCAAAGCCCAAGGTCAAGTTACTGGGTCAAGTTTCAACCCGTTTGTGTTTGTGAATAAAATAACTAAAACAGTTTTAATCGGATTTGTCAAAACTTGGTGGACAAGTTGAGGGTCAGCTAAGGAACCGACAATTTTTTTTTTTAGAATAATAGATCAAAGGTCAAGGTAACATGGCACTGTCAACTTAAACAGCTTAAATCCAATTTACACTGTTTGTTGATGTGTTCAGCCTAAGTCAATGGTAAAAGCATATGATTTTGAGAATAATTACTTAAAGGTCATGGATTCAGTCGCCTCCAAGAGGTGATGGCAAAGTTTCCAGAAGTTTTTGGCATTACTGTAATATTCTTCCTTATATTTTGATAAGATGAAACCCTATTTGAGAAACTGTAAAGCCATCTTTCAACATCAAAATACTTGTGCGTTTCAGTTTTGTTGGCAGTAATATGTAAGCTACGATACTAGGAAATCCACAGAGCTACAGTACTTCAGTGTATCAAAACGATCACTCAGGGTCAATCAGTAATAATTTGCGGTCTAAATCTAGTATGGCAACAACAACCATTTCTTTTCAGCGTAAGACTGAAAAGAATATAGTTTACATACACAGTTCAAATCTTAGACAGATGTTAGGAAAACCTCTTCTTTTAGAATGCTAACGAAAGTTCAAAGCTACGTAATTCCATTAATGTTGTCTTCATGGATGAAGATGGCAAGAGGGAAGCAGTGTAAGTTTGCAGGCTATTTTAGATGTTCATCAGCAAATAAGACGGGAGACAGTTATTCAGATGATAAGCAAATTTCCCATTACATCTGGCCAATTTTCCAGTAAGGGAAATCCTTGACTAAGTAGCCTACTACAGGGACACTCAGTGCAGCGCATCTCTCTGACAAGGGCAACATAATTTCCAAACCACCATTCATAATGGGTAAGGTTTTCCCATCACTGATTAGGGTTTTGCAAAAAGTGTTTTCCGGATCCAGAATCTGTAATACTGTCCAGAGTGATCCCAAAAGATAACCGATTGTTCTCTGAGACATGGGCTATCTACCCATGAAATTTGGTCCAAATCTCTCCTTTAGTTTTTGAGTAATCCTGCTAACAGACAAACTAGAAACAAGAAGCAGTGCCAAGGCACAGCAAACCCGTCCCCGTCAGTCATTTTAGTGCTGACGTATAAAAGCAACAGGATATCAAGTCAGATATCACATAAATTTGGAGAAAAGCAGGTGAAATTGATAATTTTATGCCCACAGGCACAACCAACATTGACACTGACTCCCCTGACGTAATGAGGCATGTTATAGGATGCATTTTTGAAAGATGCACCTTTAGGTTTTGGTTTCATGTCGATATGACGAATTTAGGAGTTATGGTGAAGAAACTATTTTTACCTTCCCCCTTTTTTTTTTACATTTTCTGGCCCTGCAGTGTGGCACCTCCCCCTTTTTTTTGGGGGGGGGGGTCCAATTTGGCCCAAAATTTAATTAGGTGATCAGAAGATCATAGCCCATCAACCCTGTAATTTTAGTCAAAATCACACCAGTGGTTTTCACGTAAACTTGTTAACAGACAGACAAACAAACAAAGTGAAAGCAATATCCGTCCCTGAGCCATCTTTGGGGCGGGGACGGGTAACAGACAGGGATGAAAACATATTCTCCTTGTCGGAGAGAATACGCCAGAGGACTATACGTCAGTGAAGAAAATATAGGAACCTTAAAAATTTAGCGTGAGTCAGCTTTTCGGAGACTATCAAACTTGTCATAACGTAGTCTCCTCAGTGCCTGGACTATTGACAAGAATAATAAAATTCAGTTTCATACACAAACTAAGACGTTAAAAATTTGCTGATCAGTAGTTTCAGTTAAACAGCACACAACTGTTAAGAATTAAGATATCAAACAATAGAAGAACAGAAGTGTGCTTCACCAATGTAAGGATTTTAAAACTCACGTTGTCTTCTTTATTACTTTGTCTGAGAGAAAAAGGTAAGATCTCATATCCCCTTAAAGCTGAATATACTTCTTCGTCTGTAGGCAACAAAAAAACAATAAATATTACTATTACAGCTGAGGGGAAGCGAAAGACTAAGAGGCAAACATCGGCTGCCACCTCGTGTACGCTGTTATTACCATACTAATAGTATTTTAAATGTTGTGACGTTCTCATTGTTACTATCCTATAACCAGTGTTTGAAAATCTAATATTTTTTCTTCATCTGGCCTTCTACATTTGATCAATTGACATAGACATTTTAGGAACACTGGAGTCCGGAGTATACTGTGCGAGGAGTAATAGATTCCATATTCAGTGTCGAAAAAAATATCTTACATTGTTAACTTCTATTATATCATTACTTCATATTATACACTTTATATAATCCCCAGCGAGAAATAAGAGGAATTTTATTCTATGAACTGACGTGATAAAGGTACTGAATTTTTTACTTCATATTCACTAAGATTTCACTGAGTGTCTGAGAGTATAGAGTGACGAACAAATCTAACACTTAGCCATCACATCTTGAGGGGAATATACATAGAAATATCAATGTCAGAGGACAAGGTCAACTCAGAAAGTTCTCATCTAATTCGGACCAGACTTCGTGGAAGTGTTAAGGGTCAGGCATAAGTATAGAAATTCCATTTTGAGCAAGTGTTGGAAGGCCAAGAGCACAGGGCTTAATCAGATAAATGACTACTAGACTAAACTGGGGGGTGCGGGTGTCTTACTCTCTACGTGCTGCTTGTTTTCCTTCTTTCTTAGAAGGTAGATCTTGTATTACTGGTGGAATTTTTTGTTTTCTTATCTTCCTTCATAGTCTTGTTATTATAGCAGACATGAATGAAATGTAAGACATTTTTTCATCTCTTTTTCCAGGAATAGTAACTGCAGAGCAAGAAAACAAAATCTGAGATGTGTGGTAAGATGATTTTCTTATGGTTTAGGAATATGGTTTATAATGTTGGCATGCAAGGATATTACGAGTATGACTAGCCCTGGTTATCTTGCTGCAGCTCAAGGTTCATCTGTATCTGAAACTGCTGGACACAGGTTGAAGCTGCCGTTCTACAGTCCAACATCCTCTTTCTAAAGGACAGACAAGGAGTTGTGAAACCTTTGAATAAACCAGTAGCATAACTGCCTGCATATAACAGAGCTGCCACGTGAAGGCTTCCTTTTCCAACTCCGGTTTTCACAGAAAACACTTTTTAACATAAAATTCCACATTCCACAGTAGTTATAAACTTACATTTTATCGTTCAGCAATACCGCGTTTCCCTATGCAGGTATTTTTCGCCATGTTGAATTTGTGAATTGTATTAACCCTTTCGACCGAAGAAGATCTTTCGTGTTTCGTTACCGCCTAACATCGCGTGATTTGGTACACCTTTAGTGACCCATCATATTGATGGGATTAAACAGGTTTCCAGTAGGTACACAGGCATTAAATCAGTCGACGTTACACTGGTAAGGGAAAAGGAGATTTTGAAAAGGAAGACGTAATGGCAAAAATCAGGACGGACCAGTCAGCAGATGGAATGTAATCTCAGCTTCGAGAAGATTAATCCAGCCCTATAAAATGTGTTCGTCCTTCATATAAAAGGTGTTTTTAAAGTGGGAAAGTTATTTATTATGAGAATAGTTTTCTGAAAAAAGGTGCTATTTTTTTTTTCTTCAAAGGAAGTTCACAACTAACATTAAGAATTCTTTTATACAGTCTAGGGTACTTTATATTAAGGGAATATGTTTCCATCTTTACGACTGAAGGGTGAGGACAGGCAGGAATTTAATCAAGCTTGAGTATGCAGTGTATCAGGAAATATTGGTAGGAGATGAAGAGGAAAAACGAAAGTATGCTTATATGACGGGCGAGTTGGAAGGAAAGGTAGAGAGAAGGGGGACGGATGAAAAACGGTGTGTGTGTGTGTGTGTGTGTGTGTGTGTGTGTGTGGGGAGAGAGAGAGAGAGAGAGAGAGAGAGGTAGCAGTAACAACAGCTACGATGATCCACAATCCTCGTCTTCTGCTATGTACAGTCGTGGCCATAAATAATCACCTATCCTCCTGTGCCCCGTGCCTCAGGCTGGCTCCCTTACGCGCGGCAGGTCACACGGGAGTAAGAGGGGCTGAGGAGGGGCCAGAGAGGGAAGGGAAGGTGGGTTGGGGGGACGAACGATGGTGCTGGGGTGGAGTGAGGGAGGGGAGGGAGGGGAGGTAGGGGAGGGAGAATGATATGCGAAATTGTGGCCAAATAATTTGTCTATTTTCTTTCATTCAGGGGATCATATAAAGGAGTTACTGTTCGGTAGATAAAGCTGCATTACACCTTGTATAACGGCGTCAGATAACAAGCTTTAGATAGGTGGTGATATCAAGGACTGGCTCGTGAGAGAGAGATATACTGACGTGACAGATCAAACGTTAGTGCAGAGCCATCGAGATTATGTGGGCCCAGATTGTCAACGCGTGGATAAGGCGACCAGATTCCCGCCTTTAGGCGGGACAGTCCCACTTTTTTTTGCATATGTTCCGCTTTCTTAATTGTAACTAAAATGTCCTACTTCTTGTGCAAATTATCTAAACTGTCCCCCTTTTAGAAAATTACTATTGTACTAGATATAACATGACCTTTTATGAAGTTATGATGAATTAGTAAAATTAAGCATTATCCAAACCAAATGAAACACTGAATTATTAATATAAAATCTGTAATACTAACTAGTAACTTTGGTCGGTCCATTGACCGTACCGTACTGTATATTGGTCACTGGAGTTCGTTTGAGACCTTAGTGTTTGTTTAGCAGCCTAGGGTGAAGTGCTGCGTAGCAGCCGTCACTGTCGCTCGCATGTCACTGTATCTCTCTTTCTCTTTCTCTCTCTCTCTCTCCTGTATATATATATATATATATATATATATATATATATATATATATATATATATATATATATATATATATATACTGTATATATACACGCACACACACGTGACAATGTCCCGCTTTTAACTCCAATAAATCTGGTCACCTTACGCGTGGAAGCCAAAGAACGAGAGAACACGGGCCAGCCTTCTCCAGCACACCAAAAACGAATGGGAGCTGTTCAAATGGAACATGCAAACCATCAACAACCTTGTTTCCCCGGAGCCTCGACGCCTGCATGAGGTTTTTAAGGCATGAGGCCACTGGACTACTTGCTAAGGCGTTTCTGGTTGCTTTGGCTTGACCAATATCGGTGAACATTGACATAGATATACTTTGGGAGTTTGGGTAGGATTTTGTTTCATATTCCCCCTGACAGATTATGAGATACCGTTACTATATCCACCCATCAGCACAAACATCAATTTTATTTACCTTTTATGCACAATTATTTTAAATAGCCTTCTCATATAGAGATGTCATTATATAATTATTGAATTGGCGTGATGGTGACTGTATAGAGGGAGTGTATACCGCGAGGGTGATCATATTTACTGTGGACACAACCATGTCAAAAGTTACATATAATATTTTGTTCCAAATATTAATTACATGTAAGGGAAGAGGAAGTTTCTTATACAAACATTACGGAAGTCAAAGCCATCTAGATTCCATTCTACGTCTGAAGTCAAAATTCACGGATAAACACAAATATGTGGCTCCGCGCAATTGCTTGATCTGTCACGTCAGTATCTCTCTCACGAGCCAGTCCTTGATATCAGCACCTATCTAAAGCTTGTTATCTGACGCCGTTATACAAGGTGTAATGCAGCTTTATCTACCGAACAGTAACTCCTTTATATGATCCCCTGAATGAAAGAAAATAGACAAATTATTCGGCCACAACTTCGCATATCATTCTCCCTCCCCCCCTACCTCCCCTCCCTCCCCTCCCTCACTCCACCCCAGCACCATCGTTCGTCCCCCCAACCCACCTTCCCTTCTCTCTCTGGCCCCTCCCTCTCAGCCCTTCTTACTCCAATGTGACTTGCCGCGCATAAAGGAGCCAGTCTGAGGATCGGGGTACAGGATAATAGGTGATTATTTATGGCCACGACTGTACTTTCCAATAATTAACGTTCAGATCAGCTAAGTGGTCCTGACAGGTGGAGAAACAGACACACGCGACAGTGGGGCGATTTGCTGAAGGAAGTTTTTGTCTGTCCTCATTAACAGCTATTATTTTCAAAACTGTCTTCATCAGCGGCCAACCTTCAATAACTCCACCAAGTATGGTCTAATCAAATCCACAGTTTCATTTAAATGATCAAACATTTGCCCCTACCCTGTTACCTCGATTACTGATGGATTCTCAGAACAGAATCCATTCATGACTGAATTACCTTCAACCCTTCAACAAAGTTTGTTGCAGATTGTGTGAGAAATTGAATAAAATGATTTTGCCATGTGACCTTGAACTATAACGTATTGTTCCCCCAAACAGCAAGTCAACCTTTTGGTTGAACCTCAACATTTCCTCCAAGCTGAGCTACTGCAAATCTTAAGGATCATAGTTGTTTGGCTCACACAGACACTCATGTCGAACTGCGACCGTAAGTCTTGTGACTTTGACTGTTGACTGAATGTTCTGAAAATCAGTTCCCCATTTTCATGCCTTACTGTCCAACCTTCCACTAAAGTTTAATGAAAACTAGGTTTAAACACCTGAATATGAACTTATCTTCTGATCTTGGTAACTAACTTCCTAACACTGAATCCCTTCGTTCTTGCTTTACCTTCAAATATTCCACATCAAAACTGTTTATGCAGACTTTGCATACCTTTGGCTTTGATCTCCTCTGCTGGCCTTGACATTTGACCTTTCCCCCTAACATTGACCATTGACTGAGTGTTCTCAAAATCAAATCCCTGCCTCCTTGCCTTACCCTCAAGCCTTTCAGCAAGTCTGGTCTACTGTTTTAACAGCTCGTGCCACGTTACCTTGACCTTGAACCTTGCCCTGTTACCTTTGTCTTTCATTGGTTTATTAAAATAAAATTTTTGCATATTTTTTGTAGTCACCAAACACTGGTTTAATGTGGATTACAGGTAAAGCTGCTTTAAATGACCTTACCATTTGACCTTGACCTTTGACCTAATTTTCTAAAAATAATTGGTCAGTTCATTGGTAAACTTTCTTCAAAGTTTAGCCAAAATCGGATAAAATTGCTTTAAGTTCTTCTTTTTTTTTCTTCTTCTTCTTCTTCTTCTTTCTCTCTCTCTGTTACACAAACACACACACACACACACACACACACACACACACACACACACACACACACACAAAGTAAAACAGTTCCTGGCTATCACTTCGCCAGCGCGGGTGGAATAATTGTGGGCTCACGATTTGTCCCTCTGTTGCTGTAATGGCAGATTTTATCACTGTCCAAATTATATATCAAACATAAAGTTCTGTTAGAGTAGAAAATTTATAATCCAGTTAAGAATACATTGTGGTAAACATTTGGATCCACTAATTTATTTGCGCACTTACTTGCACTCTCTCCTGTTTGTTTCAATTTCCCTTCTATGAAGTCACTTGTACTTTAGTGTCATTAGTATTTATTTCTTATTCATCATTACAATTTTCCTTACGTCTTAGTCTCATGTCTCCTCTGTCCAGTGGTTCATAAAATTGCCATCTTATCTCTCAGAAGTCTCCCTCTTCCTCACTCTTCGGTCCATATTCAAATATTCTCCCTTCCGCACCCTCGCTCCGCCTCACACAGTCAGTCCCATGAAAATTTTAACACATCACAGGGCCTGTTTTCAATTGCCGGTGTTCAGCATTACTTTCAGGTGAACTGAAACGCCTCCAATTTCTTGGTTCTTTTTCTGGTTTCACTTCTATGTTTACAATAATTTGCGACAGCACTGATTCGTCTTATATTTATTCTTACGTATTGCACTTGACTAATTCGAGGACGTTTTTATCCACATCAGGCTGTACTTATCTTAGATGAAAGAATGTTATGTGTTTATCTTGAACTTTTCATAGAAGCTATGTGTGCATGGATAACCCTTGTGATTATAGTATCAGGTGATGGCAGGAGACACCTTCACGTGATGGCACCGATAGGACAGAGTGGATCCGCTGCTTATATATACAGACGCCCCTCATTTTCCTCCCTGTCCCCTGAAATGAAGATGGTGGACTGCAGGAGAATGGTAACTTCAAACTGCAGTCCACTGGGCGCAGATTCAGTTGAGGCTCGTGTTCCACCTATCACTGATACAAATAACAGTATCCAGAATAACTTTGCTTTTGCCACTTTGATTTTGTGTTTTTATTAATTATGCTACACCAACAAGGTTACATTCACCTTGGAATAGACTTCTGATAACGAGCGGTAGGAAAAAAACTCAATCCGCATCTTTAATACAAGAGGCATTCCATTAGTATAATAAAATCCTCAGCCACTACTGGGAATTAGATGAAGAAATTGAACTGGAAAGAAATTTACATGTGATCACGCTGTGCACCATGGGTGAAGCAGCAACGGAGTCCACCTAGGAACCAGGCCCCCTCATATTTCCCCGCACCTCGCCGTGGGACGGACGATGGTGTAACAATGAGTCTCTCTCTCTCTCTCTCTCTCTCTCTCTCTCTGAGAGGTTATTGTCCTGTCCATTCCCCTCCCCAGGCTCTAGTGACTGTTTAACATCAAAAGGTGGAGAGAGAACAGTCACGGAAAATCGAAGATTGAGATATGAGAAATAAAGGAATGGAAGAAGGCACTGAGACTCACCATCTTAAAATGGGTTGGTGAGTGGAACACTGGAAAGCATTAGCAGCAGTATGGGATGATTTGGTCGTGCGGAGAGAATGGAGAATGAAAGACTGACTATGAGAGTGTGAGCCACGTGGAAGGGGAGAAGGGCAAGGGAAGACCGAGGATGAAATGAAAGAATAAAGAGAGGCATATGAGTGGGGGGGGGGGTGAGTTTGAGAGAAGGCAAACGGATGGCAGAAGACAAGATGACATGGAAGTGGCGTCTGGCAATTGATAGACAGGTAGATAGGGTGGGGTTGGTGGGATGGGGTTGACTGGTGTGTTGGACGTCTGCTCACTCAACCTCTCCACTAATGAAGGTCGACTGTTTCAGGACTTGTGTAGTTACCTATTTTATATAAATCTCCTCTTCGCCATAACCATTATCATAACAACCCCCATTCTTACCAATGGATAGGTATGAACCAGAAACATACTGTCTTTATCGGATATATTTATAGTGTGATAAGGTCTGGTTTTTCCTTAAAACATACAGTAAAAAAAAAAATGATTGAAAAAATAAGCAGGTATTTGTGTGGCCGATTTCACTGGGATGCTGTTTGTGAGTTCTCTTGTGTACTCGATCTTCCTTTTCGTGTTTTTTTTTTTTTTTCATATCACTAGTTAAACCCAGTTTTTCAAGTGTGTCGGTTTCTGTGATGCTGCTACTGCTGCTGATGATGGTGATGATTATAATGAATTACAGGGTCCTCCTCCCGTTCATAACGTCGTGTTCGGATATATTATGCGGAATGTACATTTTCGTCAATGTGCAGTTATAATTGATTTTGCGGGAATGTAATTGGTATGTATTGAGAGCATTTTCGCAACGTTTATCTCTTCACATTGTTAATATTTTATGGAATTCTGTGTTGAGTCCTGGTTTTCATCTTGAAGAATGTATGTCAGGCAGTAAATAATAATGCTTTGCTTACGCATTCTGCAATAATTCAGCATTTTCTACCTTTCTTTAGCATCTGAAAAGCGTTGACAAGTACAGCAGATTTTTCAGGATACCGCAGGACCGGAGAAACTTTTTCTTTTTTCCTTCGTGTTGTTTCCTCGTTTGGTTGACGAATAGTTTGATCTGATGTATTGTTTACTCTCAAGATGTGGTCTCGATTTTATGCATGACTGTTTGACATATTATGTTCTGAACACCATGTTGTAATCTTTTCTTCAGTTTGCAAGTCATGTTTTCATTACGTAATTACGGTTCGGATGTTCCCATCCATTGATGTTAACACAGTATTCTGCTTTATAACACTCTTTACCAGCAGTCTTTTGGAGGCTACTGTGTACGAGGGACTCGGAATGCAACTGAGAATGGGGTAATCACAAGAAGTAGGCATGGCCAGGCACCTGACTGAGGGATAAAAATATGGATATGTAAAGCAATGTGACATATTGCATGGAAAATGTTTGGCGTGAAATAAAGATCCACATAATAAGGGCTGTTGTGTGTGTGTGTGTGTGTGTGTGTGTGTGTGTGTGTGTGTGTGTGTGTGTGTGTGTGTGTGTGTGTGTGAACAAAATAGCTCAGACAGATTTACACGATTTTAGCCAAAGTTGGTGGAATTGCTCAAAGTGAGACATTGAGCAAACTTTTTTTTTTTGTTATGGGTCAGAGATTAAGGTTAACGGGCTGCGCCAATGTCTGACCTAACAATGTCAACTTACTGAGCTTTTTATTATTTATATTAATACTACAGTACAGTGCAGAGATGCACAGTCAGAAGCCAAATAATAAGATGATCATGCTTACTGGAAGATAAAGCTTGGATGTGATGTAGCTTTGTAATTAATCTTTCATTTTAGGAAACAGGTTTATGAACGATTTACAAACTCAGTTCGGGTTAACCCTTGTTAACAAGCAGGTTTTATTCGGTATATGAATATTATTTCTGGTGAAAATGGGCCCAGTAATTTGAGTAGGGTTGATAATGTATTCCTTCTCTCCACACACGAACATACTTGTTATATGTCCTTTATATCATTATGAACTTCTTAAATTTTCTCTACTGGTTCCATATTGCATTTATTAGGTGTCCATAATGGCTATGATGTTCTTTGAATGCCAAGATTAACTGGTATTAAAGTTCCAATGTACCCACAAAAAAGCATGTTCTGTAACTGAGTACATTAGAGGCACTTGTTTCCGCCTAGTCCATACAGCTGGCGTGAAGGTGACAGCGTGAGTGTAGGGAATACGAAGGGTGTCAGTGATACATGAGATAGTGTGTTGTGCATATGCATGAAGGTATCCTCGTCACTAAACGTGCACGGGATATGGTAGATCTGTGATGTGCATGTCTGAGCTCGGGATAAAGTAGATCTGTGATGTGCATGTCTGAGCTCGGGATAAAGTAGATCTGTGATGTGCATGTCTGGGCTCGGTAATACTGCTCACATATCTTTACGACGCAAACCATGATGATGGAGGGTGAAAGAGGCTTACCTCCACACGTCGCCATTGTGCACGAGGGATGTAAACAAGCAGGCGTGTCTCATAACCTGCTGATGCCTACATTCACCAAGTTCATTATCCACGTATGCACACTACACACATTCTGCATTCCTGCACAGTAACAGGCAGTGGAAGAAAAGAATGTTAGATTTCTTCTTGCTTGATGACCTGATATTGTTTTCTTTGTAAATTTTGGTAAATCCAAACCATTTACGTATAAAGTTAGATGACTTTGCCGTTACGGTCGCAGACAGCGTTCAAGCTCAAATTACCTAATGTTGGTCTATATTCTAGGTGGAACTGAAATTTTCATAGCACCTTCTTCTAAACACTTGCCTATATTAAATGTATCTATATATTTTCTTCCACGATATGTGCATATCACTAGCACCAATATAGTTTGCCAAACTACTACATAAGAGGATAAAAAGATGTCATACGCAGGAGAGAGAGAGAGAGAGAGAGAGAGAGAGAGAGAGAGAGAGAATAGCTAGGGAAGAGATGTTACAAAAACTCCAAAGCCACGTAGTGTGTAATCCCCAGACCAATCGTCGGTGTTAAGTAGTTGTATCACCATCGACAGTCTTGGACGAACTCCCCAGCCACCTCTTCACCCTCCTTACCTGACTTTTTATTACCACTCCTTCGCTGATAGACGTCGCAATAAATTTTGTCTGACTGTTCCTATGCTATAACGAACTCTCTTGCTTACCAGGCTTGTCCTCCCGATTTCTACTTCTCTCATTCATGGCAGGCATTAAACACATGACAGTATCAGTAAATATGCATTATATCAGATGACATCCTAGATGTCACCCTTACTATGCTGACATCACTGCTTTTATGAACATACAAAAAGAGGAAGTGTGTTAGTGAGTTAGATATGATATGACCTTCCATTTCCCCTGTTTGTGCCTGCAATTCTGAAGCAAGAGACCATCCTTTTCAATACGGTGTGGGGTGTGTTGTCAGCATCATCACGAGGGTTGGCAGACGATAAGCGCTGAGGCCTTTTACTGCACGTTTCATAAAATAACTATCTCGCACTTATAAGTAATAGAAACACATTCGCAGACGCGTGACCTGCTTCCTGGCATGTAACCGTCGTGAAGGGTAAATAAATCCTTGTGGTGGTCAAAGAAACTGATGAGACGAACTGAAATGGTGGTGGGTGATAGGCCGGGGCAGGAAAATACACCCAAGGAAAATGGGTAAGTGGTTTGAAGGTAATGAAAGTTTAGCTGTGACATAACAACGGTGGGTGTGACAGGAAAACAGTGGGTGTGACCCAACAACAGTGGGTGGGACAGGATAAGTGTGTGGGACAGTTCAACAGTGTGTGGGACAGGATAACAGTGTGTGGGAGAGTAAGATAGTGGGTGGGACAGGACAACAGTATGTGGGACAGTACAACAGTGTGTGGGACAGTACAACAGTGGGTGGGGCAGGATAACAATGGGTAGGACAGTGCAACAGTGGTGGGACAGTGCAACAGTGGGTGGGACAATGCAACAGTGGGTGGGACAATGCAACAGTGGGTGGGACAGTACAACTGTGGGTGGGACAGGTTAACAGTGGGTGGGACAGTGCAACAGTGGGTGGGACAATGCAACAGTGGGTGGGACAGTGGAACAGTGGGCCCCTTTCTAAGGCTTACCAGCGCCATTTCATCAGCAAACTATTTACACCTTCATCTTTAGCATTCTTTTCCGTTTTGTTTACATCTAGTTGCATACAGTAGGTTACGAAAATAGCACGTAAATATTAACGTGCCTTACTCAGGAATAAAGTGGTAAGGAATAGATACCAGAGAAAAGTCTATGCTGACGATAATACGTGTCACATCTCTCCTAGTAGGCGTATAAACAAGGTGACGTGGAAATCCTAGCAGTGGGTCACACCACAACCCGTTTACTGTTTAACACTTTGCCCCTACCTTC